>NW_024352785.1:2816112-3122427 GCF_902729225.1 Pteropus medius | reverse complement strand
TTCCATTCTTTCCTTCTTTTCCCCATTTTTTACATTTATTTTTCTTTACTTTTAGTTTTTCTTTTTCTTTTTAACAAATGATTTATTAACATCCTGCAGAATACAATTTTTTTCCAAATATAATTTAGCAAATTATTTTTGAGATGGGCCAGGACAATAATGCATCTTGTTTTATATAATCATAGTTTTCTTTTTGTGTGTGTGGCTGTATTCTCCTGCTAATTGTCTGAATTTTTCATTGCTGACATAACTTATTTCTTAATTTTTGGTCAATGTAGCATGTTGGTAGAAATAACTCAGTCCTGATATACAAAATTAAGATTTTTCTTCAAAAATATGATATTAAAAAAAAGTTTCAGTTAATAAAGACAACAGTCTCTTACAAACACTAAATTAATTACTACTACCTTTGATCATATTCTATGTCCTATATATTCAAAAAAGCCTGGAAAATTTGCTCCTATTCTTCTCTAACATGATATTGCAATGTAGTCTTGAGCAACCCCATATGAATCAACATACTTAAAATTTGGTGTTATCTGAAGTCCTTTCCTCTCATAAGATTTATCAGTAATAAAGGAGCTGAAAGGCAAAACAAAACACAAATCCTTGGGCAAATCCCTTACATTTACCATTCAGTAAATGAAGCTATTTAGTTTAAGGTGTTGGGAAACAGAATGCAGGAAACCTTCAAGGACAGGAAGACAGAAAGGAAATGAAACAAAACAACTCTATATTAGTACTTTAGTCATCCAGGAATCTAGTCTTTCTTTATGATAAAATACCATAGCATCAGATGAGACTTATTTTTTTTACATGTTATCTTTTCTATTTGGTTCATAAAAACTTTAAAAATTATAAGTTGCAACTGAGATATGATGCTTTGACAAAGCAGGGGGACAAATAGGGAACATGTCTCATAGTTACAACACCTAGAAATACATTCCTTTGTTACTCAAAAAAGTTTGAAACCATCTACAGCCAAATTATTTCTTCATTGCGAAAGGAAAAACACACTAAGAACTTTTGATTAAAAGAGTTTCATAAAATTAGCTAATAAGTGAACAAAATAAATGATTGAGCTACAGGCCAATTTGGGCCCAGACTTTTCATGTAGTATCTTTTTTCTTTTACATTTACTGGATGATTACTATGTTGTGTATATATTTCTATACACACACACACACATATATATATATATATATATATATATATATATATATATATATCTCCTTTTTAAGAAAAGGTATATGTGTATGTATATTTATTTATTGATCAATTTATTGATTTATTCTTTTTCTAGAAAATAAAAATAATAAGCTTTTGGAACCACTACCTGGAAATTCATTTTCCTCAAAGTATTTTCTTCTCCTTCTGAATTATGGATGCTTTCAGTTCCAATAATCATTTAAGTTCTAATAATTATTTAGTTCCAATAATCATAAAACTTTAAATCATCTCTTTAAATTTTATCTCTTCTCCCAACCAAAGATTCACAAAGCTCTCTCAAAAATAGCTCTTATTTGTATTGCTTACAAGCTTTCTTCTTTTTCATTCTAACTCTGTTTGACCCAATTAGCTACTTATTTCTGTTCTAAACCACTGCAACAGTCATTTCTCTCCAAACGTCACACACAGCTACAAAGTCATTTTGAGAGTCCAGATATCAACAGATTAAGCCTTTGCTTTAATACTTTAATGTCTTCTCAACTCCTTTAGGCAAAAATCTAAATTGTAGTTATCATTACACATATAACACATTATTTTATGTCGTCAGTGCTTTTTCAGACTATTTCCTGGGTCTATACTTCCAGGGCCCCAAACCTCTTCTCTAAAATCTCTCATCTCTTTCAGTGAAATACCTACTCATCATGAGTTCAGCACTTCCCATTTCTATGCATATACAAATAATACAACATAGGGTCTTCCCAAGGTTATTGTATTAGCTCATGGAGGAAAAAGATAATACTTTATTCACACCACAGTGCCCAAAGCAGTTCAATGACTGCATTAATGGATTTGGAATGTGGATATGCATGCAGGAAATACACCATCTATTGGAAATGATGGCAAATGTATTCAGTCCCAGCACTACCGAAAAATCTCAGGAGCTGATGAGTAACACAGTGGACACCAGTTTGGTATCAGATAGTGCTAAGTTCTGTATCTAGATCTACTTCTGATATATATGTATTTTTTGTCAAGCTACTTAGACTATCTAGGTCTCATTTTTTAATAAATAAAATAGGAATAATAGTACCTATGGATTATTGTTTTAAACATATGTGTTAGTACTCAAGGAATATTATTAATTAAATTTCAAAAATTATTCCTTTATAGCCATTTGATTACCTTGATATGAACCCCTTCACCAAAATCTCTATTAAAAATGGCCCTAAGAGTTCATCAGTAACTTAATAATAATTTTTTATGAATTTATTTTGTTAAGAGCTTTATTTTATATTCAGAAGTTTATAAATGCCGACTAGATTTAGAACTTGGATCAAAATTTCTTTTTCAACTGCTTGGATCTGAATATAGAGATATTTTATAGAGAGTATAAACTTTTGAAATTCTTTATCATATAGAAGAATTATCTTTAAGACTCCCTAAATTTGGATTTAGATTATATAGATGTTTTTACCATTAATTTGATTAGTTTTTATGTATTTTTTACTTTCGTGTCTTAATGACATAGAAAACTTAAAAGAAAACCTTATATACATTAAATCTCAATAGGTAGAAAAAATGACAAATAAAGTTCTAATAAACATTTTCTGGTATACATATACTTTCCTGGTTTATCTAAAGAAGTTCAAACTGTTTACTATCTTTTTGTTGACTGCCAATATTTTTTTCTATTATTCCCTAATTATTTTTGTTTAAAGACTTCTCTTTATGGTATTTCCCTTTAAATATTATCTCATAATTATTCTTAGATACAATTGTGACTATGAATGATCAGTCTTAAATCTGAAAGATTTTTCATACATTTCACTTTCACAGAGACTAGTATAGTAGTTATAAAGTATAACAGCATGTTTCTTGAGTCAATTGTTTAAAGAAAGGTCACAAAATTTTGCATGCAAAACCATTACAATTAATAAAAGAATATTTCACAAGAATTAAAATATTTATTAGTGCTTGACCCAGTTTTCAATAATAAGTATTTTAAATGTAAATTGAATTATTTTAAGTAGAATCTGAATATAATAAATATAATCCAAAATTAAAATGGAATACTTGCAGGTGATATGTGCTAAATGAAAACCAAAACCACAACTGGGAAAAGTATAAATATTTTATATGAATAAAATTAATTTTCCTCTTCAGCCTACAAATAAAAATTACATAAAATGGAGAAAGGAGGGTATTTCTAGATTAGAAAAAAATCATCTTAATAAGCAGCTTAACTCAAAATTATACTAATTTTACACTAAAGACTCTGTAAGAATAACATAAATACTTATTTAATTAAAAGTATACATTTAATGTGCATTATCTTTTAGTTTATATTATTTGAAAAACTCACATGGTTTTCAATGATCACTAACCAGTGGGCAAATCTAAATGCTTACTCTAACAGAATATGAAGTGTGATTCAAATTTGTACTGGGTTCCATTTGTCAACATTTTCTTCCTCAAAAGGTTGCTATAGTATCTTGGTTTTCATCATTAGTAATCTACTTTTTTTCTTCAAAACTTAAACCTATATATGAGTCAAAAAAAAATCTACTTACTACACTCTTTTATTGGAGCCATTATATGACATTAATAAGACTAGAAGAGATACTGAAAAGAATGTTGATAGCCTTAAGATCTGACAGAATTTAAATTTATTTGCTCCTTGCTTTATTTTTTTTGCAATATAATTGTCTAATAAAATTATATGACTCATTTCAATCAAAGTTTGCTTTTGCATCAGCCTTATGAAATTTGAAATTATTTACTTTGAATTGTATCCTGATGTATTAATGTTCTATTAATGAAATGATTACCTAAATTAAAAAAAAAATTATAACAGCAGTTCCATGAACTGAGAAAATTATTTCATAATATTCCAGATACGTAGACCTATTTAAAGTGGTGATAGATTTTGCTTTAAGTTCACTTTTAAGAAATAATATTTTCACAATTTTTTAGGGTAACCAGTTTAATAAGCTAACAAGCATTAAAAAAAAGTCTTCTGAAAAGGATTTTATTTCTGTAGTTCATTAAAAAAATTATTGATCTTTACTTCAATACAAATTAATTGCATTATCTCTATGCCAAATTATATTTTCTCTCAAGGACAAGAGAGTAGTTAGAAAGTCCAAGGTTCATCTTGTTAGCTATATGGAAATAAATTGGTGACAACTTAGAGTTAGTATCTATGAACTCTATCTTGAAAAGGAGTTTAAAAGTTATATAAAAAGATAACTCTCTCAATAATAAAAACCTGGCATCATATCTGCCAATCATATCTGGAAATCAGTAGACAGACACATACTTGATGTTCAGCCAACATGCTCCAGTGCAGTGTAATAGAAACATCACTTCTGATGTGTCTCATATTCATTTTGTTTGCTTTGTGCTTTTACTTTTCAAGGCATTGAATTATTTTGACTATTATCCATATTTATATACATACATATATGTTTGTCTGAGAGAGATCACATACTGTGAAAAATCTCTCTGAGATTTTAATTAATAATAAATGATCATTAAGACTCAGACTCTTCCTAAAGTAATATCTATTAGAATACAATTCATTTAAATAAAGTGATATAAATATAATAAACTTACTCTTCAACAGTCTGAAAATATCTTGAGTAAAGACAGGATGTATGTGGGGGTGGGAAGGACATTCTGGGCATTATGGTATATACAGAAGACTCATAGAGTTATATATGGTGAGTGTAAAGAGATATTTAGAGGTAACATTAGAGATTTCTGAATGCCAACTAAAGAGAAGAGACTCTGAGAGGCAACGAGAATTGTCACTGAAGATGATTGAGTGCACAATAGGAATAATCAGATTTGTGATACAGGAAGATTTATATCATTCATATATATAAAGTGTTTAAGTAGCACTTAGAGGTAGGTAAGTAGCACTTAGAAGTATGAGACCATATTTTTCTCATTCAGCCTCAGAATTAAAAAAGAAAAAAATACCAATGAAGTGAGCTCAAATTTGCTCTACAATTGCACAGATGTATAAAAATAATTTTTATTCTTATACTCAAATATTGTCTTTTCTGACAGCATGTTCACAAATTTCCTTTGGTATGTATACATGAAGAAGTTTGGAAGAGTGTAGACTAAAAGATATGCTTAATTAATAGGACTCAACTGACATATATGAATCTTTCTATTTCTCTCCATTAGAAAAGTGGATAGCTATAAACAGAAAAGTAAGCTAAATTAGTTATTTTATTCAAAGCTAGGGCATTGGAATCAGTTGAGTATAAAGCTACATTTTGTCGCTGAGGGTCAAAATTAATAAATGATTATAGTTCTAGGTATAAAAAGAAAGTCTAGAGAATCAAGCAGAGTTGACATATCAAAATTTTGGAAGACAGGCTTAATAAATCAGTTTAGAGGGGAAAATAAGTGGTCAGCTGCTTAAACAAAAAGTGGAAGAAAAGAGTCAGAATCAAGTAAAAAACATGGGTAATTTTTTTTTCAGTACCAACATCCAGATCCAACAAATTCAATCCATGATGACATAACCTGAATAAATAGTTGTTGGGCTTTAAGATCTCATATTGTAGAACTCCAATGGGGGGTGGGGGGAACTAGAGTGCTATAACATTTGAATTCAGTGAACAAAATAATCAAGAGAAAAATAAATACAAAATATGCTAAGAAATTGCAAATTATTCTCCCCCAAAGAAAAGAGGGATACAAAAATAAGTTTTTTTATGAAGCAAAAAAAGTTAAACAAAGGGAAATGTTGCTAATTATCTTTATCTTGGAATTTCATCAAAGATTTGGCATTTTGGGGTTTGTGGTTAACATGATTCATTGCTTGTGTCCGTGCTTTGCCTAGATGTTCTTCAGTTTCTCTTTAAGTATTGCTTAAGTAATTATGGTCAGCTATTTTAATGATTTTTAACTCAAGAACGAGGGAAAAAGTTAAATACCATTTGTTTAATCATATCTTTTGGTAACATAAGAAATAAAATGGCAAGAAAAGTTTTGATCATAAACAGCAGCCACGTCCAATCACGACTCTACTATCTTCCTCTTTGTGTGCTCTAGTGGGCTGTACCTAAATGATATTAATGGCATCTAGAAGACCTAGCTCCTCCTGGCACACTATTCTTTAACTATATACTTCCAGCACTTAATTCTAGGAACCCTTGAAATTTGATTTTCAATCTGTGAACTTCTTTAAATCTCTCAAATAGTATTTATTATTGACTTTTCCATATAGCTCTTATTGATATTGAATAATTATAAAGCATTATAGGAGTAATGCTATTATGAACTGTAATTCAAATCTTCTTATACAAAGAAAATATCTTTGTTGAATGAATTTTTTAAAAATTAGAATATTTCACAATTTTGTTAATTTATTATTTTAAAGGAATTTATAGATTGTGTAGAAACTTACCTCTGAGTGGTTTGAAATGATAGTTAACTGTGGAATATTTGCGATAGACTACTATGTGCTAGTGATCAAAATGATTTAAAGAAAGTATCAAATTACAAGCTTAAACTGAGAAAAACAAACAAAAGCTACCTATTTAATGTTTAGAAACAGCCATTCTCCAAGCCTGGAGGAGAATATTGGTAACTCCTGCAAATCATCTTCCATAGAGACTAAGAAATAGAAGTAGTAATTCCGTATCCTGTGATTACTAATCTAAAGAACAAATGAGAAAACTCTATGTATGAATTGAGAAAGTATCTGTGGTACAGGAAGAAGTAAATGTAAAAAAAAAGATAATTTTTTTTTTTTTTTGCATAGAATTGTAAAAAATTAATGTACAAACAACCAAGGCACTCAGGCTCATAGAAATCACTTTCTTTTCTAGCGAACTAGAATTCAAAGCCAGCACTCCTAAGCATTTTCGCTATCTAATTTCTGCATCTAGGTTGTAATAATAGAAGCATCCTTTTTTTTCTCTCTCCCTTCTGTCTCAAGAGCACCATATGTCATGACTCAGGGAAATTGTCACCATTTCTTCAGAGTAGGTAAAATATGAAAAACCTACAGGAGAATGTAAAAACTGTTTGCTTCCACCAGAATCTGATGAGTAGAATTGTTTTGTGAGTTGCAGAAGGTATTTAATATTTTCTTTAAATTATTAAAAATAAATATTTGATATTTTGCTTTAAAAGTTACATTACAGATTTCTCTTTAAAAGTTATAAAATCTGTACAATATTGTACCTAAATAGATGAAGGTCTTTAGCTGCAAATGATTTGTGCTTTGTCCTATTCACCACAAATGCCTACTGTCTCAAAAGTCAGTGCTTCTCAAATAATAATAATATTCACACAGTTAATCTGGGGGTCTTATCAAAATGCAGATTTTGATTTAATACAACTGGAGTGGAGACAGAGATTCAGAATTTCTAGCAAATTTTTAAGTTATGCTGATGCTCCCGGTACTCAGGCCACAACTTGAGTATTAAGGTTATATACCACCTGTTGTATTAATTTGCATTACTTTAATTACAAATATTGATACTGTGTCTCCTACTATGGCTATCTTTATGTAATCTCACATATACTAATTCACTTCCACTTTATTAGATAAAAATAAAAGCATATATTTATAATTTTTTGTTATCTTTTTCTAGAAAAAAATTATTTTTCCAAACCTATCATGTGGCAAACAAGAAAAAATAAAAATCTATTTTGGATTTGGATATTAGATTTCCAGTCAACATATCCACAGATGAAATTAAGAAAGCCATTTGATGCGTACACACAGCATGTTGCATTGCAAAATAAAAACCCAAAGTACGAGGATTCTTTCCAGCATTGAGTCTAAATTGACCCACCCCAGAATGGGAAAAATCTGTTTGTTGTTTCAAAAGGCATCTGGGGTTTACCCATTCAATTTCAACAAAAGGACAATTGCAAGGTAATGATTGCTTTCCACCTGATGTACTTGGTAGCCAAGTCCTAAACCTCCAGGGGTACCTCTAGGCAGAGGAGGCTGCCTTCCTTTGTCATAAGTATCCATCATTAAAATCCTCAGTCATGACGACTTCTAGTTCAAAACGGTTTTTGGGGTTGTGAGTCCTCCAAGTAACAGCACTTTTCTTTAGTAGCTATTCTGATCAGGAGACTCCCCTCTGCATTTATGGGATAGAGACGTACAAGTACATAAAATATTAATACCAACTGAAAATTCAGTAGGAGAAGTTACAAAAACAATACACTGATCTGGCCAAAAGAGTTACACTCACTGATAATACTTTTTATTTCTCTCTGTAAATATTTCACAAATGCCATCAGTTGAATTGAGATGTCGCTTTGCCCATGAGCCTAGGTAAGATGGAGACTTGGCGCATATATACAACAGTTCCATGAAAATTTGAGTTTTCCCAGCCTGATTGGATGAATGCCTGTGACCTTCAGTACTTCCAGGAGACAAGAGGACATCAGTTCCATCCCTATTTAACTTGTCTTTATAGCAGCTGAGCTGGGGGTAAAGTGAGTGTGAATGAACAGGGGCATGAAAAGGGAAAGAAGTTCTATTCCAGTAAGCAATACACGTTTTCCTTTGATTCTGAGCACTGTGGCAACAGCAAGTAGCTCAATCAAATGAAACTTCCATAGTTTCTGTTCAGCTCAAATCCTACATGGTCAATATCTTCATTAACAACACTATCTGCTTTAGCTTTGTATATATGTGGATTTGCCAGCCACAATCTCATTGATTTCCATGGGATTTATACGCGTTGGCTGGTTTGGGTTCAACTCACATAGTTCTTTTTTATGAAGTTTGAGTAAATCTTGGGCATCTAATGCTTCCTTACTAAAAATAAGAGAAGTTCTTACCCAGTTTTAATGTAAGGGCTAAGGGAGTTCCCAAGATAAGAGGGATAACTATAAGAATTTATCTAGATTTCTTTGGGTCAGTATTTTATTCTCCCTTCATTTGCCTTCACCAGCATTGTAAACTCAATCTAGGGCAGTGGAATCCCAAATAATAATCAATACTTCATATATAGTTTCCAAAGAAAATGGTATTCACAAAGAAATCTTCCTATTAGAGTCAAAACTTTCAGAGCAGCCAGGACCCACTTCAAAAAACTCAGAGCCCTTTTACTGTTATCTCCAAATGAATCTAAGTTTGGCATGATAGACTGTAGGGGCCCAAGGTGGGAGTGTTGGGCTCAGCCTTAAGACCACACAGCTGTTGGCATTCTTCATTAATAAGCAATAAGTGCTCTGCCTCCCTTATTCTCCAAGTAAACCAGCCATTGTTCTAAAGATTCACATACTTCTACCCCTAGCAGCTATAAATTTTCCTATTTTAATATTCAGAGTAGAAAAACATCTTTGAAACTTTTGATTTGAAGAAAGGCAGAACCTTCTGCTGCTCATAAAATTTTTGGTTCTAGTTATTATAAATGAGTGGATCTGAGGTTGACCACAAGCTAAGTCACTGCCCAGCAGTGAGTTAGCATCAACTAGGGCTTCGTCCATGGAACTATCTTTGAACCTACTTCTGGCTACTTGGCCTTAAACCACTTTCTCAATTTTGGCTCATGAATAGGCAATAAAATGGAGCGCCATTTATTGCCTAGTTGTCCATACAATTGGGTCAATATATTTGCTGCCAATCCTACGGACTTTACTCAAACCCCTTTAATTGGCCCTTGAAATCCTAATACTTCCTCTTTCAGAAAGTCTTACTACTGTATCATGCAATCCTCATCAACTGCCAAGAAGTATAAATTACCTGAGATTCTATCCTACTTGTAAGGTAACATGGTCCTCTGCCACAGTTTCATGTATGCTATCAAAAAAAAAAAAAAAAAAAAAAATCCTGGGTCAGAAAAAAAGGACATTATTATTCATAACACTAGTGGTAGCCAGAGTAAAAACACTCTTGCTAAAACCTTGAATCCCAGTTCCAACAAGGCAATATATAGAGAGTCAAGTAACATGAGATATACAGTAGATTGTTACAGGGGAGGATTCCCCAGCTGAGGAAATGGGAAATTATAGTAATGGACTGTAAGCATTTCTGCTCTTTGCTCCAAAGTAAAACATTATCTCTATCTTCCAAGACCGTTTATTGTACATTCTTGAAAGATACTATAGTAATAAGACAATGAGTGCCTCTCCTCTCTAGGACATGGAGATATGTGAGAGGCCCATGAAGGATTGTTTCCCTATAGAGAAAAGTCCAATATATCAGTAAATGATAACAAGGAGAACCAAATACACATGTAAAAATTGTTTTTAAATGTCAGTTTGGATAACACAATTAATATCTCAGGCAAATTTTATTCAAAAGCCACATGCCTAAAACCGAAAGATGGAGAAGTCAAAAGTAATCCTCTATTGTGAGATTTTCTCCTTTCTGCAGTTTCCCACTGCTTTGAGTATGGAAGGCCTTGAGAAAGGGAGAAGAGGTCAGGATTCTCATAGCAGCATTAAATAATGCTTCTGTTGGGTCCACTTCATCTTCCAGAAGTCCAGAGCAGCCTTGATGTTATCTGTTCACTCACCCCCATAGTACTGAGCTGAGTCTGCTATTCGTATCATGCAAAGTATCAGTAGCAGCATGGCAAAGAGCAAGACCTCAACTCTAAAGTCTGTTTTTAGACAATTCTCTGGCAATGGCTTCTTACCCTCCTATACCACAGTCTTTTTCCTCCCTGGAAAGTGCTCGTAGTCTTTATTTTGATTCTTACTATCCATTCAAAATGATTTTTCTTCTGTGGCATCTCTAAGGTTGGACTAGGGCAAGAGCCAGTAGCCTGACTTAGTGTACCATCTTGACAGCAATGACATCTGTTTTGCTTTTATCTTTTTAGAGTTGTTCATTTTCTTGTCCATTTTGGCTCAGAACTGATAAACCCATCTTTACTGAGTTATACTAAATGTCACTCTTTTACTTACTATGTAATAGGATTTAAAACTGATCGTGTTAGGCATTAAACAATCAATATATTATTTTTTTTCTTCTTGCTTTTGTCACTGTTGCTTGTTTGTCTCTCCGCAAAGTCTAGTTAATATCTTTTATTCTATCCCATTTTAGTCTGCTATAAAATGTAAATGTCCCAAATCAAGAAAAATAATAAAATGCAATCTGGATTTAATTTCATGATAAAAGATATTTTTAAAGCAAAGAGAATTTTAACAGTCCAGAATTTTTTCATCAATAATGTAAGCTGCTTATTTTAAATTGTAGCACTATTACAGATGTGCATGATAAATTGCTTCTGAATGCATGCTGCCCACAGATTTGAAACATATGAGTAGGATGAATAGCATATTAGCTATGAAGTAGCATAGCTCTTAGAAAAACTTGGCAAAATGTAGAATATGTTCTATTTACTAGCAAGTACTATCTCACCATTTAACAAGATTGTTACAGAAATAAAAGGAAAGGCAAGTCCTGACTTGGCTAAATTGTAAACTCACCATCCTCCTTTACTTGCTCTGATAGGCTCTAGCTTGGACGTCCAATGCTATCCCTTCATAACTTAGAGCACTTCGTTCTGACTTTGACTGGCAGTTTTCCATGCACGAACAATTTCTGATCTTATTTTTTTCCATAAAAATCCACTCATTCTGGAGCTAGTTTTCAGCTATTGTCTCAACATATTTATGTCAGCTTCATAATTTTTCAAAAGTAGTTCTTGAGGAGTAATTGTTTAAATTAGTGTTTCTTAAAGTGAAGTCTCATTGAAATATAATTTTCAGGCCCAAGGATTTTTTCTTTTAATTAAACTTCATAGATGATTGTGACCTGCACACATGTTTAAGAAATACTGCACTAAACTAAAGGAATAAATATTAAAGTTGTAGGCATCAGTTGAAAGGTACAAAAGGAAAACATTTAGGCAAATATGAAGAGGATGCTATCTTTTAAAATATACCATGATGTTAATCAACTATCTCATCCAGATATAATGCTTGCCAGGAATCAGTTCAAAAGTATTTAAATCAGTTCAAAAGTATTAGTATATATGCTTATATAATAGCCATATAATATCTATCTCCTGAATGCATGGGCCATACCACACTTGTTTTGGTGGAAGACCACAGTTGAATTAGCCCAACCACCCTATAGAGTATAATAGTGAGGGACATGGGTTTTAGGCCACATTGGGGAATGCATTTCAACATATTAATTTTGGGGACATACATATTCATTTTATATCGCAACCCCTGCCTTAAGTGATATTAGACTCTTCTCAGAGTAAAATGTTTCCCCTATAGCCTCTGAAGCTAATCCTCATCCTTCTGGTATGTCTCCATAATCTGTGGTTAAGGAAATGGATTTCTCCACTATTCTGCTTCAGCCAGTCTTTAGTATGGCCATGTGGGTGATCTTATGACCCTAAGTGCTCTTTCTCTGAAAGTATAGTATATAGGCTTTAGAAATGTCCAGTATAGAGCCTGTATGCCACTTACTAGCCATGCTATATAGAATACTTATTTTCTACTAAAATTAAGGGGGAAAAGAGCCAGATCTTGTTTTGTGTAAAATTCTTCTCATCAAAGAGGAGTGTGCAACTAGTGTGTATGAGACTCTCCTCCCTTTCCACCTCCCTGTCCTTCCGTTTTAGACCTGGACATGAGAAAACACATGTGGGCATCGTGCTTTAATAGGTACCATATATCCCAAGCATAACAATAGTATTTAATATATTATAAAAATTTAAGAATACATAAGTGCCTTTTCACTCAGTTCCAGGGCTCAAGGGTGGCACAGCACAGTTAAACTGTTTTAGTGACTAAAAACTTTCAGGCCCCAGAAAAACATGTCTCAACATCTCTTGCTTTATGTCTTCAAATCAACAGGTAAATGAGTTATGCCACTGCTTATGTCATTGGGAATAAGCATTGATTTAGAGTAAGGGAAGAATTTGAGTAACAGTGTTTATGGAAAAAAAAAAAGAAATTAATTAACTCGTTAATTCATTTTTATGTAGCATAAATGCCAAATTATTACTGTGTAAAAAACTATTATTTTCAACCTTCTCAGTAATGTCAAGGCATTCATTTTCTGTTTTTTAATTTTTCTCATATACTAATTTATTTCCCAGAATTAGTCATTAATTAGCACAGTTTTTCTAATGATTTTACTAATTGGCTGAGGATAATTTTGCAGTATTAAATAATTCATAATGTGCTATATTTGTATATATGTAGGTCCAGTTGTAAATGCATGAAACATGACAGTAATTATTTACATTAGCAACTGCATAGGTACTGAATGCTGAGATTACAATGTTATTTATTGATTTATGTAAAAAAATAAAGTTGAATAAAATATTAAAATGTAAAGTATCAGTTAAAAAATGTACTTAAAATTTTAATACGCATTAATTATAACTTGTATTTGTCTTTTAATAAATTTAAATTTTGAGAATATACTGTTTTGAAAACAAATATGAAAATATTATTAACATTAACTGACTTACATTTTTGCAAAATCTTATACAAATTTTGAGTGCTTTGAATACAAATACAATTGTTAAATTCTTTATATCAAAACTGTTAATGAATACTAAATATGAAAATCTTGAACATAAAAACATTATTCAAATTTTAATAGGATAACTATCTACTAATTTATAAATTATATATACTTATTTTCTTTCTTCCAAACATCAATAGCCTATAAACTCAATACCTATTAAGTTGTCTTTGATATTTTGCTTATTTTATTTATTTTCATATAAAAAAACTTTATACATATTTTTTTATTTTGTGATAAATCATATTAGTCAAGATACACATTTTATTTAACTTCTTGATTTACTCCTTTTAAATATATGTATATATAATTACAGTATATAGTATATAGAGATATATAGTATACAGACTTATTAGTTTTAAATATGTGGATATATATTCATAGTATATAGTACCAAATTTATATTTTTGTTGTAGGTGCTCTATATTTTAATGATGAGCTTATTCTTCCCCCAAAACTTGTCAAAGTGAAGACTCAGAAGTGAGAGTGAAGTTTTTAATTGATCTAAATTGCACTGCACTGTGTGTAAGTGTGCGTATATGCGTGTGTGTGTGTGTGTGTGTGTGTTCATTAGGTGTGAGAAGATCTTCCAGAGATGACAGATGATGGTGATCGGGAGGAAGGAGAGATTCTAAAGTCCCTTAATTAAATAGCCTCATTAGAAAATCAAAAGCAAACACCATAACAACAAGATTTCATGAAATCACATTGGCAAGGTTCAGCTGTTCAATAAATTGGGTATATAATCCTAGAATTATTATTACTCTTCTTTCTCCCCCATAATTAGGATAGTTATATTTTCTGATATAACTTTTTGTGGTCTTTCAACTATGTCTAGAAAATATAACAAAGCAATCTTGAGAGAGAAAAAAAACATTTTGCAAACAAAATTTTAATGTTTTGTGAAGATAGATTTCCTTTCTTTTCACCTCAAGAAAAAATAACATAAATAATTATTATCATTCTCAACCGATGGAGTTACATCTGCTTCTAGTGATGGTGAAATGTTATAACTAATATTTCCTGACATCTACTTCTAACTCTGCCAATCTCTCCCAGAAACTTTCAAAATCTATCTCTCATTTCTCTATTGATTTCTGAAAATTTTTTGATGTGTATGAGGCACGCCATGTTAATATTTGTCAAAGAATAGTTTAATTGCTCACCCAAATTTAAATGAGAAGTTTAATATTCAGGGTGAGTATAAACCACTTCAGAAATTCTGCACAGCTCTGTCTTATGTGTAGTTTCTGACAATATCCTTTCTGGCTGTCATAATAATATTTTGAAGTTTTCTCCAAATAAACGGTAAGTACATGATTCTCCATAAAATAATTCTTACTTTAATATGTAACAAATGTTGATTATAAGTTAACATATATTATGGAAATAATATGGCCAATTCATGGAGTATTTAATACTACTTGGTACTGATTTCAAAAATCAATGATAAAATGATAAAACTAAGGAGTTCTAGTTTATTGTTTAATATTTTCTCATGTTAAATACACTGCAGGAAAATATTTACTCTCATGATAACTTAAGTTTCATTTTCTTATAATTATCCATCTTTTGGGAATTCTGTCACAAACAGAGGAAGTTAGAAGGCACTCATATAGGATTTCCAGAAGCCGAAGAAATGTTTCAATTTAATCACTAATACTTCGTCTCCGGCTGCCTGAAAACATATTATTAGTAAACTAACTCTATTAATTGTGTATTTCAATATCATTGGAAATGTAATTAATAATGAACACAACTTATTCTAGTGTCATCTCAGCTTCTTGGTTTCTCTACTGCCAGTATAGCCATTAAACCTCACTAAGATAACCAGGTGAAAAATGTCTGTATTTATTCATTTAATTTATTTACTTTGTGACATCATTATTTTTAAGCTAATATTATCAAATATAAACTTATTTTTTTCTGGAAATTTTGGGCAAAAATATTTATTCTCAGAAAATAACTCCAGATTTAAATTTTAAATAGTGTGGGGAGTGAGCACCGGGGAGGAGTTGACTGCAATTCATGAACATTAAACCTTAGTTTTAGCTGTCATCTCTGACAAGGTCAAATGACACTTTTGTTTGAAATAATAATAAGGCAATATTTTGAAAGATATTCTTATCTGCTTTCAGTTACAGAGAGTATAATTTGTTTTATTTTTTAAGCCACATATCTCACTTGGGAGAAATTTTCTGTTCTAAATCTAATTCATTGTTGGATCTTATATCACTACCGTTAAGCTTTATCATCATACAGAACAAATTTGATAGAATTAACTAATAAAAGGGAAATATGGAATGAGGAACTTAATGTTAATTTAAAATAATCACAAAAATTTAAATAATTGGAATGATTTCTATAAAGACAAAGTTAACTCAAAAGAAAGATGTGGGATGAAAACAAACTAATTATTAAGAAAATACAATAAAATAGTGAGTGAAATATCACCTCACACCTATCTGGATGGCTATTATCAAAAAAAAAAAAATACAATAAATTTCGGTGAGAATGTGAAGAAATCGAAACTCTTGCACACCATTGGTGGGAATGCAAAAATAATGCAGCTACAATGGAAAATGGTATGGAAGATCCTCAAAAATTTTTAAATGGAGTTAATATATGATTCAATAATTCCACTATTGAGTATTTATCTAAAAGAATTGAAATCAAGATCCATAAGAGATATTAGGATTCATGTGCATTGCACTTTTTCACACTAGCAAAGTTTTGGAAACAAAGTAAATGTTCAACAAAAAATAAATAAATAAAGCAAATGTCATATATATATTTATATATAGAGAGAGACAGAGACAGAGAGAAGTAGTAATGCAATAAGTATTACATGTAATATGTATATTATAATATTTAATATGTATATATATGTATATGAATATATAGGCAATAGAATACTATTTAGCCTTTAAAAGAAGGAAATTCTGCAATATACTGCAACATGGATAAACCTGGAGTAAATTATGCTAAGTGAAATAAGCCAGTCACAAAAGACAAATACTACATGATTCCACTTACATGAAGTATCTAAAATAGTCAAATTCATAGAAACACACTGTGAAAGGGTAGTTGCCAAGAGCTTGGGTAAGGGAAAAATCAGTAGGCATAAAGTTTCAGTTAATCAAGATGAATAAGTTTTACAGATCTGCTGTTCAACATTATAACTATAATCAACAATAATGTATAGTGCATATAAAAATTTGTTTAGAGGGTAGATCTCATGTTAACTGTTCTTACCAAGATAAGTGATATGATGGGAAAGCCCTAGTGCTTTGTAAAGATCAAATGCCAACACTCGGTATATGGGTGTCCTGGAAAGATTTTCCTGAAATCTGAAAAATGAGAAAGAGCAAATTAGTCATTAGGTGGGGATAGAGTGTCTTCAAATTCAGTGGAATGAACAGAAGTTTGACATAGGGAAGGGATAGTAAAAAGGCCGGTGTTATTCTATCACAGTGATTGATGAGAATAATAACAAAAGAATAAACTACAAATAAAAGCATATGCTTGATATTAATGCCTTATTGGTCAGAATGATTTTATACTTTATCCAGAAGACAATGAGAAACTAAAATATTTTAAATAAGAGAGTAATGTGATGGTATCATTTTCTTTTTAAAAGACCCTTATAGCTATACTATAGAAAGGAAATTATTACAAAGGTAAACATAGGAAAAACTGGTAGAAGGACATCAAAGATCAGACACAAGACAAAAGTAACTCAAAATAGGGAAGAGATTGTAGAGTGGTCACATCAGGAAACATTTGAAATAATTTTGAAAGGAATTAATAATAAAATGTGTAGTGGGTGGATGTTAGAGTTAGACTTATTTTCTTCTTCAGCTTGATTTCCGCTTTATTTTCTGTCTATAATTACCCGAATATAGAGCGGAAAGACATGCCTCATTTAAAAAATAATATCTAGAGGATAGAGTCATTAACTGAATATGGGTATGAATAAATAGTATGGGCTAGAGTGCATATAGGGAAGAAAAAACTAGATATGAGCTGTAACATTTAAATTTCAGGTAGAGGAGAAAATGCCAAAATAAGACTGAAAAGTGGCCAGTATGTAGATAAATTTGTGCATCATCATAAAAAGCAAGAGAAATTGAATGTTGCAGTCAGGAGGGATGGAAAACAAGAGGGGTGGAAAACTATAGCTGTGGGGTCAAGTAAAATAGAATTGAAATTGTCCATTGGAATTAGAGACCCTTGGGAAGTCATTACTATAGAGGGATGAAGGTGAAAGCCAGTTTCCTGGTGATTGAATAGAATTCTTTGATTCCTTCAAAACAGAAAATAAATTACGAATCTATCAAAAAAAAATCAGGCTAACATTTTACTTTCTATGAGTCAGCATCAGTGATAGAATTAGCAACATTAACGTCTATAGATTTCTAGGCAAATGAGGCTGACTCTAAAGAGTATATGCTGAATTCTACCAAATAATTCTAATTTATTTTGGATCTAGAGATTTCATTGGCCAAGAAAATGTGCTGATATTGAAGAATCGAAGGCAGGAGTAGAAGATTGAAATGAATGAAAATTCTCTCTCAAGTCTTCAGTTTAACTCATTATATCATCTGAGCAGTCTTTGATTTAATTATATCATCAACACTTTCATGATTTTGCAGTGGGGGGAAAAGCTATCAACAGAGTGAAAATTAATGGATATGTATAAAAATCAATTTTGTGTGGGATAGGAGAAGAGTGTAGGAAGGCTCTGGCTTTGTTATCACTGGGACTCATAATATGTAGACATGTACATGATATTTTAAAAAATTCTGTGTAGAACAAGGAAGGTTATAAACAAATAAATGATTATGTTAATACATTTTTCAAGACACAGGTCAGTGCATGACATGGGAGTTCAAAGAAATAATAGATTTCTTCCAGGCCTGGCTCTAAGCTTTCTCTGTTTATCATTTCAAGCAGTGCACAATTTCTTGGAAATCATCCAGGTAAATTGTCATTTATGAGAACATGCACAGATATGGGCAACGTTACCATGTAACATTAAATCAAAATTAGATTAACTTTTATGTTTAGTTCAAGGCATTTCATAAGTTCCAAATTTCTTACTCACAAAAAGGTTTTCTCTGCTCCACTAACTTAAGACATCTCTTAAAATCTCCTTCATGACTCAGAGTTTTTTCTCCATTCAAGTTTTTTCCTACCACTTTTTACAAATGTTTCTATTATCTAACAGATCCTTTTTATTTTCCTGCCCCTCATTCGTGTGTGTGTGTGTGTGTGTGTGTGTATGCTTTACTACATAGCAATTACCTTTTGGAAGTAAAGGCATTATTTTAGTGCTAAATCAGTAGAAGAGTTATATATTCGCTAATGTCTGCTGACCAAAAAAGCTAAGAAAAATGTATATTATGTGTCTTTTAATGGTAAAGGTGATAAAATTATTATCTGAGGTAGGCATAGATGATACAATCTTAAATAGGTCCAGAAGTCCATGTCTGAAAACACTGAGACTACATATATTTTGAAATTATTCAAATTTTAGAAAGATAATACATCTTTGGATTCTACTATATAATACTACGAGCAAGTTCTAAAGCAACGTCTTATAGTTACTAAAGTATTACTAAAATTAAAGTTTTCCATTGAGGTAAAAATCATAAATCATTTGTTTAGCTAGAGTTAAATTATATAGAAATACATTGATAAGTGATATAGTGAATAAACTGCAGATATTCTAATACTTCTTAATTAAAAGAATGTTCATATTTCTATCTGAATATCTATCTACCTATCATGTCTATTATTTCCGTATCTATGTATGTATCTATCATCTATCATCTTTATGTAATAAATATTCACTATGTCAGGTTGTTTGGAAATACTGGAAATTGCTCACTTCAGTGTTGATGCCTTTATGTCATCAGGTTAGAGGGGAACCTGTGATGATGGGACAGAAAACAGGATTCTCATGTAATGAGGCAGAACTTTGATAAGCTGATTTTATTTTATTCTTTATTCTTTATTATTATTTATGCCTACAGCACCTGGTCTCCTAGGTGGTCTCCCATCCGAGTACTAACCAGGTCTGACCCTGCTTAGCTTCTGAGATCAGACATCGGACTTGTTCAGAGTGGTATGACAGTAGACCATGGACTGGGGCTCCACTGAGGTGTGAATCCAGGACCTTCTGCGGGTAAAGCAGACTTGCTAACTGCTACAGTATGGAACCACATCCTGATAGGCTGCTTTTAAAGAGTAATTTCAGTTTTGCCACCTTCATTAATGGCTTTCTAAGCAATCTCTCTTTAAGTAAACTACCATAACCTTCTGCTGATTTATAAATGTACCATTATCAAGCAAAGCAATAAGTTGATCACAATTTTTCACCACATCCTAGGAATTTTTCCAACTGCGTTCCTGAACACTGATCATCATTTAAGCAATTTCTTCGTCATCCATAGAATTGCACAACAAGTGCATTGTTATATATGTTGACCATGCATTCTCTGTTTTCTCTAAGGACAATGATTTTTATCAGTTATTATCTTAAATTTTTCTGTAATTTTCAGCTACTTCATGATTTGCAGAAACTTTTTTCTATAGGTTTTTGAATACTTTACATGATGCTTCTTGAATTACTGAATATTCACTTTGATGTTTAGTTCTTTGTGCTATATTCTAGCTTACTTTATTTCCAACAAATCAGTTAATGGTATACGTTTACTTCTTTACTGACAAATCTACATAATTAGTACCAGTAATTATTTTTTTATGTGTGTTTGTTCATTGTTTATTTGTTTCACTATAGACTTTTTATCATTTTTCATTAGTTACTCTCACCATTGTCAGGCTCCAGTGTAAAAACGTCAACATGTTTTTATTTCTTTAACTAATTTCTCATAGGCCCCGAGAATAATCGCCAGTGGCTCTTATGGCTGCAGGGTTTACCCTAAGATAACTTGCAGATTACAGTCCTAACCTTACCCCCAAAGTTTGTCACAAAATATATTGCTTTTATTATTATTATTGCATTTCTCTGGTATATCAATAGTCTTTGAAAAAAATGACATTCTATTTATAGCATTCTGTGTTTTTTGTAGTGGTATTTCCATTTACAAAATATAGTAATTCTCGATAGCTGAAAATGTCAAATCCTAGAAAACGTGGCATTCCTACATGTGATGTTAACATTGTTCTTGAATAGTTGTTAGCTGAAGGTTCAGTAGATGAAACTGATTTATGTATATATTACATTACATTAGGATTAGAGACAAGTTCTATTTAGAAATAATTCCAAGAACTGTTTTTATGTTTTATTTTCACATTGAAAACCAGTCAGATTTGCTTCAGCCTCAAAGAGCATGTTTATGTAAAATTAAATTAAGGCTGGCAGCAAGCTGCACTTTTTTTTTTTCTAAATGAGAAATGGGTTAAATCATAAGTTAAAGATTTAAAGTAATATCAGTTTTTTATATCGCATTCTTCATTAAGATACCTCACAAACACACCTTGACAAAGCTTATGCAATAATGTCATTTGCTGAAACATTGCTAGTAAAATTTTCTGTCATTATTATTTCTTGATATTATCCATAGAGTTATCTTTAACACTTTTTGACAATTCCATTATTCAATTTAATGCACTGTCAAAAAATACAAAACAATAAATCAAATATTGATGAACAGAGAAGTATGTGACTACTAGAAATACAGAATCTAAACAAGTGCCTCCTATCAGTTCAAATAAAATTGTGACACAAAGTAAACTTTATTGCCAAATTTACAAAACAGAAGAGAAAAAGAATTTAGACTTTTCAAGCTTTTCCAAAAAGGTTTGAAATTGCTCTGAAAAATTCTAGATCTGTATTGATTTAAGATAGAAAATTTAATATATTTGTTAAGGAGAAATACCTTTTGACAAATGAATATTCATGATTAGTCTTAAAAGAAAATAGATACAAATAAGAGACACATAATACTATTTGTTTAACTCACTCCATTATGATAAAGTTCACCTTATACATTTACAGTCTTTTAGTTGAGATTTTCACTGATAATGAATAATCCCATGTATACCAGAAATGCTACTTTAATAGCTTGCTAAGAAATTTATATTTTATGTGCTAAAGAATTCATCAATTATTTGTATTAAATTATGCATTTAGACTTACATCCAGTAAGATATCCAGTACTCCTCAGAAAACTGTTCATCTCATAGCTGTTGACTTTTTTCAATAAGGAAACATGTATTTTACATGCAAAATAGAACTCAAAGAATGCATAGTAGCTAGAGCCATGGCATTTATAAAATTTTGGATTTTTTTCTGTTTTTGCTATTTTATATGCAGTTTTCCCACTCTCTACATCATTTGACTCTATCCTTTATTTTATAATATTGTGGTTGAAACAGTTTCCATTCACATTTCTAGGAAAGCAATAATTTAGAATGTTATTTATTCATTCATTCTACTTATTCATTCACTAAACAAATTTTTATTTTGTTCTTACTTTGTACTCGTTACTGTTTTGGGCATTCTGGACCCAGCAGTGAAGGAGTCAAATCTCCTGAATTTATGAAGGATTAAATAAATTAATTCAATAAGGTGCTTAAAAGATTACCTAATGCATAGTAAGCACTGAATAAATAATAGCCATTAGTAATATTAATAGTGACTATGTTTTATTGATAAGCAAGTCTTTTATTAAGAAATACATGCTATAAATATGTACAACAATTATAAAATTGTTTTATTTGGAGACTGATGCTTTTGAGTAAACAGATTAACGGGTGGAGTGCATTTTAGTTAGGATAGTGAGAAAAAAATTTCCTTTTTGGGAGCTGATTTTTGAACTTCAAACTAAATGAAGAGAAATAACTAGTCCTGCTTAGTTCTGGGGAAAGAGTATTTTAGGTAGAGTGACATTTAAGTGCAATGACTGCAAGGAAAGAAAGAGATTGATATGTCCTGAGGCATGAAAAAATGTAGCTGGCATATAGTACACCAGGAAGAAACTTATAGGAGATGATGTCAAGAGATTTATAGGTTATACACCATAGAAGGCACTAAGTTTTATGCCAATTGTAATGAGAAACAAGCAATGGGCCTTAAGAGGAATGATATTATGTTTTGAAGTTGAAAATGTCATTCTTGCTGACCTTTGCTCATATGCGCAGGAAAGAAGACCAGTTAGCAATCTAAAGACATAGACTTGTTTAGACATAGTGTTGTTTGGGCCATTATTAATAGTGGAGGTGGTAGATTCAGGATATATTATCGAAATAGTACTGACAGAACGTGTTTATACAAGGGAAGAGAGAAGGAGAAGGAGAAGAATCAGAAATGGGTTTTTTTTGAACATCTGAATAGATAGTGGTAACATTATTCTAGAGAATACTGAAAAGAAATTAATTTGATGAGCAAATGAGCTTGTGTATGTGTGTGTGTTGGGGAGGTGAGTGTGTATGCACAAATCATGACTTTTTTTTTTACTGTCAAATAAGATAGTGTTCCTTAAGAAGAAATCTATGTGACAAATTCCCTAGATTACATTTACAGGAAAAAAAAAATTGCAACAGCCTGTTTGCTTTCTTTAATGAGTCATTGATTTTATTAGTACACAACATGTTTTAAGTTGGCTACCTGGAAATGGAGATGTGAATTTTATGCTCAGTTACAATAAATAATTCATTCCAGGTATAGAGTACATTTCTGTCCTTCTCCTTTCTAATTAGTTTTTGAGCAAATTTTATATTTTAATTAGCCTATTTCATATGTATTTCAATATTATATGTTATTTCAAACTAGTTTAGGGACTAATTGCTCCATAAATCATAGATGAATAAACAAATAAATCAGTGAATGAATAAACAATATCCATTGTTTAAACTCAGTCCATCAACAAGTTTGAATAAATAGCAACATCACATACAAAATGCACTAATTAAAAGGTTAATAGTATCTAGCACTTGATGAAATTATACAATGAGCTAAATCTGATCTATGAATCATAAATTTCTAACCTTCTCCTTCCTGAAGAATTAGGATTTGATTAATTGAGCATATTTTTCTTACTGTAATGATAAAAAAAATAGTTGGTAAAATGTGGACATAGTTTGCCCTAGAACTGTCACATTTAATGTAAGCAAAGGGGCAAGAGATTATTAAAAATTATATACAGACCAAGAAAAGTCTTGTGCACATGGTTTAAGAAATACCCCGTGAGAATGTTAATTTGTATATTCCTGTTCAATGGCTGAATTAATGGGGACACAATGCATGAATTTATTTTTAGCCTTAAAAGAGATGTATAAAACTTGCTTTACTATATTATGCTTCCAGAGAAGCTTATAATTCTGGCCCTTAATTACTTTACAAACACTGAACTCACTTATTCTCTGTCATCTCTAGAATTATAGCACAGCCCCACAACCATTTCAGAGGAAAAAGATTACTCCAGGCTCATCCCTCTTCTTTTCTGAAACACAGCAGCACTCTGCAGTGATTTCCTAGTGCAAGCCTCTGCTCCACTGCACTTTAGTTGTGTGTTATTGGATGAGCTACTTACCTTCTGAAGTTTTATGTCTCATTTGCAATCTAGATATGATATAATACTTTTTTGCATAAAATCATTGATAATTATCACTTAACAAAATTCTTTAAAAAGAGTTAAGTGCTAAATTGAAATTAACACTATCACAATACCATTTTCTTTCTCGTTCTGAGCCCAGTAACAGCAATGTTCACAGGAAAAGCACAAGATGATAATTTAAAGTGACTTTAGTAATTTTCTTGGAAAGACTCACTTTCGAGCAGAGCAAACAGAAACAAACAAACAAACAAACAAAAAACACTTGACACACAATTAAGTCAGAAAGTCAAGATTAGTTAGAGACCACCTAGACTGTGTCAGGCACTGTAGCAAGTGAGCAGTAGTTATGTCTTCTTCATTTAGCTTTACATTAGGAAGATAAAACAAACATAAAGTACTTCATAAGCAATGAGACTAAGATAGAGAATGTTAGGGGATGCATACCAAACATCAGTGGCTTAAAATAATACATTAGCTGTAGTTCCAGAAGAATAAATATTAAATAAAGTAAAAAAGACAGTAGGATAAAAAAGTTCAACACAGTCGGAAAAGCAAAAATGATATACAAATAACAAACACGCATATGAAAAGATGCTCAACATCACTAATCATTAGGGAAATACAAATCAAAACAAAATGAGATTTTCTCACACCAATTATGATGGCTACAATAAAAAAAAATAACTAGTGTTTTTGAGTATGTGCAGCAATTGGACTCTCTGTGCACCATTGGTGAGACTGCAAAATGGTATAACCACTGTGGATAACAATATAAAAGTTACTCAAAAATTAAAAACAGAACTACCATATAATTTAGCAATCCCACTTGTAGATATATATCCAGAAGAACTGAAAACAGGGTCTCAAAGAGAGATTTGCATACTTAACACTAGTGAACTGTACACTTACAAATGGTTGAGATGGCAAATTTAATGTTATTTATTTATTTATTTATTGTTTTAACCACAATAAATAAAAAAAAGGAACCCACCAGAAAACAGGAGGAAGAGTATTGTGATCAGTCCACAGAAGTGGGATGCAGCCTTCACTGAAAATTTGTTCAGATGTTGAGAACGATGACATTACACATACATTAGGAGGGCATGAAAAGGTTTATTACTCATATAATAATGAGGCTTTCTGGGGAAAGCAGGTCTGACTCCAAAGCCAGTCCAAGAATGACGTGAGTGAACAAAAAAGAAGACTGGCTTGGGGTTTATGGTCGCTAGGGGATGTGGCACGATGAAGGTTCCTGCATGTGGGTTGGGGCTTGTGTAGTTTGTATTTTATTATAGAGCCAAAGAAGAGATTATTCAGACTTCTTTAGCTCATTCAGATGTGGGGCAAAAGGGATAGGGGGACTAGTGGGGTTTAAAAGTCATCAGTGGTAAAAAGTATTTAAAAAAATGGAGTCAGATTATTATGATTCATGATTGTTACAGACTATTATAATTCATAATATTTGACTGAATGAAACATGCCATGCTTCATTTAATTAAATGTGGGCTTGTTTAAGCCAGTACTATCTTCTGTGAAACTTGTAGATTTGAGGTTATAAGTGAGGTGAAGTTTTCGTTGAATGCCTTTTTTATGAACTCATCATCATGGGATTTATATAGTGGCTTGTACTGTGGCTTTATATGTAAAGAAATATGTGTGACCATCTATATTTAGGGTATATGTGAGGTGAGAGATTCCTAGAGCTTTGTTTTTTTTTTGTTTTTTCCACATCCCCAAAAGGGAAGAACTTGGATAAGGAATTGTTGTTGCTGTTATTGACCAGACCAGATGACCAAATCATTGGTAATAGCTCAAGAGGCTGTAAAAATGTGTAGATAGATAGTAGCAATCGTTGGTCAGGGCATCCGGTGCTAAGATGAATGTCTAAAGTTCAGTCAATTATGCTGACTCTTGGGTCACATTCTGGATCAGGCCCATTCTGGTTAAAGGATGAAAAGCAGAATCTCCCCAGGGAGCTCCATGTGTATGGTAGCAATACAGTTCCTAAAGTGCAGGAATTACCTTTGCTGTTCACTCAGTAGCTAAGACAGTCAGGAGAGAGATTACCTAATCATTCAGCACCGTAGCATTTGGCAAGGAACTGAAGACAGGAGAGATCACCCCTTTCTGCAGGCAGAATATACCAAAGGGCCCAGACTTGGCTGTATTTTGTAGCAAGAAGACCTTCGTGACCATGCCAAACTTTCAGATACTGCAAGGTATAATGGGTGAGTGGGTACAGAAAGTCACAGACTGAGGGCCTGTGAGAGCCTCGTGTTTCCAGGAGACATCAGTAGCAGCCAGTAATTGCTGCTGTAATGATGTATGGCATGGGGCTGAGGGAAACAGTTTCTTGTACCAGATGTTCATGGAAAGTTTATGGCCATGATGAGTGGCCTAGAGATTCTAGGATGCATAAAAGGAGGTTGCTAAAGCATCAACATTAAAGGAATCTCTAGGGGGCACTAATGAGGATGCTATAGTATTGCAATTTGGATAAATTCTAGAGCCTTCGTTTAAGGGGGCCTCATTCTAGGTGGTCCAATTTTCAACTAACAGCAAAAATAGGCTAAAGTAAAATTTGTAATTGAGAAATACGTTGCCTCCCGAATCCAAAAAAGGCCTAAAAGATGTTGGATTAAGTAATTTTGTGAGTGCCAAGAGAGTCATTAACTGTTTCTTAACAAGTCAAGGATGGAGTAGCCCTTGATTATTTTCAGGAATTTAATTAAGGTGGCAGGGCCTTGGACTATATGTGGGGCAAGGACCAATCTTATTTTTATTTATTTATTTATTTTTGTGAGCTCTTTTGTATTTGTATGTCCTGAATGAGTGTGTCAAAAAAAAAAAAAATCTCATCAAAGGAGGATGTCTTCTGCTTGTCGTCATACCTGTGCTATTAGAGAAAGTCGAATGTGGTTAAGATCTTTCCTTCAAAGTTTGCACGTGATAGGAGGGCTATTGAGCAACTGCATGAGTAGATGGGTAAAGATGTATTGAGTCCCTTCAAAGAGAAAGGCAAATTGTAGCTGAAAGTCATTCAAAATAGACACGAAAAAGAACATATTAACCCAATTTGTATCTGCAATGTATTTACCTGTTGCTGTTTGGATTCTGTCAGTAATTTCAATATTACTGATTGATAAAGAGATGGAGCTACATAAATAGAGACTCATGTCCTAGGGTCACTTTAAGGAGGTTCTCAATCATATGTACTCTTGTTCCTAAATGCCAATCACAACTTCTGATTTAGGTTGGGATGAATCTATAACAGAGGCACAGTAGAACTCAGCAAATGTAGTACAAAAGAGCATAGATCAAGGTGCAAAGCTTGCCAGCAAGCAGCAACACAACTCAAAAACATGTTAAGCAGCAAACAGCAGAGCTAGTTAGCAAGTCAAAACAAGAGAATAAAGATCCCAGAGTGGGTGATCATTGCCTAGACACCCTGTTTCCTGTGCCAAGAGCTGTGTCTGCAGAGGCAGAATGAAGACTCACACTGAAATTCTGGTTCAGATATTGAGGCTAATGATGCAACACAAGTACCAAGAGGGTGTAAAAAATTTATTATTCACATAATGAGACTTTCTGGAGAGATCAGAGTAGGCTCCCTCGAAGATCTAGGAATGGCCTGAGAGAGCAGGGAAAAGAGGCCGAGTTGGGTTTTATGGTAGTTAGAAGTTGAGTCTGGGCTTAAGATTCTCTTCACCACATGTCAATGTGCGTGTGGTTTGAACTTCCCAGAGGTGCTACAGGAAAAAGCACCTGGGGTTTCTTATCATCTTATGTAGATATGGGGCAGAAGGAGAAAGGAAAGTTGTCAGCAGTGGAACACCAAAAATGAAGTCAGACTATTACAAAGAGCATTGAGCTGAGCAAAGGCACTGTCAGTGAGAACACGAGGTTTTGAAGGAACTTAGGAATGTGGCTAAGTGGTAAGAGCAAAGTTAGAAAAAAAAGGAGAAGATTAAGGTGAAATAGGCTAGTTATTTTGTGTTTCTCTTTTTAACAGCAAAAACATTCATTTTTGCAATTAAAATAACTTGGAGAAATCTGTATCAGAATGCATAAGCAGATACTTTCACTACTATTGGGATATGTTTCATACTGGCTTTATGAAAAACTGTTATTTACTCTGAATAGAAATTTCCCAGAGTATCCAGGGATAAAAGGAAGATAAAATAAATGTGTTCTAGTTTAATTCTGCTAACTGGTAACTATTTTATTAATTTTAATTTATTTTTATTTTATTGGTTACATACATTTTATAGAGTTTCCTTTTAAATAATACATAACAAATGGGATGTATTTTCTTGTAATACACACACACATAAAATCCATGTATTTGCAAAGCAAGATGAATGCAGCATTTTAGGTCATTTTAAAGGAGTTATTTTATAATAGTTACCAGCATTTGCCTACATATATATCTTTTCAAAGGCCTTTTGTATATGTTATCATATTTTATCTAAAAATAGTCTTATGAGGATAAATTGATCATCTGTGTATATGTGTGTATACATGTTATGTTTCGCTTCATATATAAAATTAAAAAATATATTTTATTTTGCTCAAAATTAGGCAACCCAAAATAAAAAATGTATCTCCTAATTTATAATCTAAGTCCTTCTTAACCATGAAACTTTTAAATTCAAGAATTAAAAATTTTATTAGTTTAAATTGACATTATGTATGCATCAGAGTTGAGTAAAAAAAAAAAAAAAAACCAGTCTAGTTATTTTAACAGAGAAAATTTAAAGCAGAGATTTCATTATTGAAGCTATTAGGTAACTGTAGCCAGCAAAAAAGTAACACAGAGATTATGCACAGCCAATAGCATGGAGCGGTTTACCATCCGAGGATAAAAGGGAACGAACGAAGCACTCGAAGAAGAGTCCTGAGGAACTGGGGCAGACCTAGAAAGAAAAGTAATTGTGACAAGTCTTTAAATGATTGTCTGCTGTTAGAAGCAGGAGGTCTGGTACTGCACTCCATGTCTCCTCAAGGCCTCCTCCT
Source organism: Pteropus medius (assembly GCF_902729225.1). Lineage (NCBI taxonomy): Eukaryota > Metazoa > Chordata > Mammalia > Chiroptera > Pteropodidae > Pteropus > Pteropus medius. Next base: position 3,093,156 of record NW_024352785.1, on the reverse strand, counting down.
TTCCACCACCTATTCTGTGAAAGATGTTAATCCCAATGTTAATTCTCATTGATTCTAGGAGTGGAGAAAATAATAGTGTTGACAGCTGGAGCAAATGCTTCTGTAGGAATTAAGAGCCATTGGCTGAGTGACTCTATAGGCATAGCAGGCAAACAGGACAAGAAGAGCCCTTCATCTGCCTGCAAGCTTCTGATCTCTTCAAAGGGCTCCTGTTGGCAAAACATAATGGGGAGTCAGCTGATAAAAAGGGAAGTATAATTTGCACAATCAAGTCTTAGTCGCAGCATTATATTAGATAGGTGAGTTTAGAACTGAAAAGTACTAGTCTAATAACTGACACTGCATGGGGACTTAAAATCTGTTCAGTATATTTATAATATGAATGGCCATAAATGATAAATAAGATTTTTAGGGAAGAATAAGCTATTTTACACTCATGTCGAGAAACATATAGTGGTTATATGTAAGGATGAGCAACCCCCCCCCCATTTTTATTATCAATTTGGGAATAGAGTAATTTTTTTTTGATAAACTACACTGATGATTCATAACACAAGAATGCTCTTTATTGAGGGCTTGACTCTTAATACTCTATAGGTCATTTCTGAAACCTCTTTTCAGGTACTTCTAACTTGGTAATGGTATATTAATTCAACAAGTATATGTTGCGCATCTCCAACTTTATGTGTTAGAAATGGCTAAAATAAAGCATTTGGAGGTCCTAAGAACAGGAGGGATTTTGGAAAGTCCCTTTCTCTTGACATATAATAAGAATATGAAATCATTATATATAATATTTATAGGTATACTAAAATCAAAACTGATTTTTATTATCAATTTCTGTACAACTCCTAAATGTGACTAATCATCTTTCTCTTTTTTTGTGCTTGCTTCTACTGGCCCTACTTTACAGGGGAATGGTTAGGCATATCATTACATGGATTACATAGACTCATCTTCAGAGGCCCAGAGGTCAGCAAGACTTAGGGTTATTGCATTTGTGGAGCTTATACAGGCTGTCAGCTTCTAGACAGTGATCTCTGTCCCTACTATGTCTAAGCACACAAACAAGTCTTGCTTTCTTCTTATGGCCTCAAGACTATAAAGGGAATTTATGAATACCGTACAGAGAAGAACTCTGACTATAAATTAAAGCATACCCCATCAATTTTAAACATGGTATATTTCAATTTCCTCCTTATCTACCATTTAAAAACATGTAGTTTTAGGTAACGGATGTGAAATATTAATTTATAAAGACCACTTCTACATGGTGGTGGGGATTTTGTCTACAAAAACTGATCTTGTTAACTGTTCAATCTTTTATGAAGTTTTTAAATAATTGTCTACTTTTAGAATAACAGGAGGTTCTAGTACTGCACTCCATGTCTCCTCAAGGCCTCCTCTTTCTCACCAACTATTCTGTGAAAGCTGTTAATCTTAGGCAAATCTGCCCTAACAGAGTTGGTTCTGCCCCTTCACAACTAAATAGGAGTGACAACAGGTGAGGATAAAAATCAATGTTACTTCTCATTAAATTGTGTGAATTCTCATATGAAAATAACCAAGTGTTCTAGGTATAGGGAAACAGAAAAACAAAAAAACAAAGGAAGTAAGATCTCCAGTTAGCTTTCTTTATTTGTTTATTTTGTTTCTATTACAAATAAACTCTATCTCCAATGACCTCTTCTTTATTTTTTCTTTTCCTTGTCTTTCTGTGACAGTGTTACAACATTGCCACCACTATGTCATGGTGAATTGAGTAACATCTGATTGACATTTAAGGGATCTGTTTTTGCCTGTGAAATATACAGTGTTTTACATATATATCTTATATATAAATACATGTTACATATAATATGTATGTAAAAAAATATAATAATATATTTTTTATTTCCTACTGACTTGCTACATACTCATGCTCATGCTTTTTCTTTCATCATAATATTTGCAGTGAAACTGTTTGTAGAGATAGTACTCAGGTGTCAAAGACTAGTTAGATTTCAAATTCAAGTCTTTTCCAAATTCAAGTCTTTCATAGGGACATGTAATAAGCATAGTAATTAGGACTAATTATACACGATCTTCAATTCAATTTTAAATAGGAACTCAGAAGACTTTTTTGTCCATAGAAACAATTTTAGAAATAATGCATGAGTCCTAAAAGCCTCTAATCATACCTTATTTAACCAATAGCATACGTTAATAATTAAGGAAATAATAGTAGGAAACATATAGGGAAGTAGTGCTTTCATGGAGAAAGTCATTCAGAATTCTATCTGTGGGCAAAATAATACCCCAATCACAAGAGGGGAGGCAGTAGATGAAGTCACTCTTTGACCTTAGAAAACTTACCTAAGATAGTTTACTCATCTATAAAATATGAGCAGTGACATCGTCTATATTATAGTGTGAATGTAAGGACTAAATGGGACAATATTTGTAAAGCGCTTAGCACCAGGTAGATTAAATGAGCATGAACTGTCACCATGATGGTGAAGTCAGCAGTTTGCCTTTCTTCATGTGTTGGAAAATTGGAAATCAGACTCACTCTAGGAACTTCTTTCAGGTCCCCACCTATGTGAATATGGGTGTTGGTGTGGTAATAAAATCTGGCTGAAGACATGGGATTCGGGATTTTATGGTAGAAGAGAAAGATCATTGGACATGGCATCAGGAAAATTAGATCTGAATTCTGATGCATGAATCATTCTATGTAAGCTTTAATTCAATTACTTCATTTCAAAATAGGTGTAATGATACCCAGAGAAAAAGCATGGTAGATGTGATATTCATATTATGCTTATAAAAATTATATTGAGCTATGGAGCATTGTAAAAATGCCCCACTTTATTATTATTAATACTGCAAGTATAATCAGGATTATTATTTGGTACAGAAACAGTTTCTAAGTCAACTTTCTATTTTCCTTATAAAAGCTCCTAAAACAGGCCACTAAGCTGAAAGTAGGATACTGTCCTCGAAAGCAGGCTTTGAGACAGAATGAGAAGACAGGATGTGGGGAAAGGTGGAAGACTGCCTAGATTATCTTTTTATTTCTCTCATCTGCCATGATATTCTAGCAATTAAGGGGATTTCCAAAGTAAATGCCCTTGTCAACATTTCTGCAGATCTTTGTCCGCTATTTACCAATAATTAGCATTTGAGTTAGAAAAAGCCATAGAGGTCAACAAATTCAGTTATTTCTAAATTTTCCTGAACATAAGAAATATTTGAAAACCTCTTCCCTAGAGTCTGATTCAAAATGTCTGTGATATGCCCTAGGAATTTATATGTTTAAATGAATGTCTAGTTGATTCTATTGATCAAACAATTATAAGAATACTCTCATGTTATTGCCTTTGAGCAAAAAACTTTGAGACTCAACATAGGAAACAAATGAATTGCAAAATCCCATAAACTGAAAGGAAGCCAAAACCAGTTAGTGCTAGACTTATGTTAAGAATCTGGATCTCCTAACTTTCAGAGCTCTCTTTTCTTTTAATTCAAGGTCTGACTCATGAGAAGAACAACTCAAGTCTTTGCATTATATATTTGGTATTCACCAGTCTATAACTCATAAGGACAATACATGTCCAAATAGGAATTGTTTTTGCCTCATGTACTCATGAAAAGTAGAACAAGCTACCCGAAACCTTTCATTTGTGAGGTGAGCTAGGATTTAAAACCAGAACTTGACAAGTTTACAAGGAGTGTTATAAACCGAAATAAGCTACTGTGTAAGCTTTAGAATCCTATCCCTAAGGACAGTTTTTGTTTTTTTTTTTCCCCCCCATATAGTAGAACAGACAGATAGTAGAAAAGGCAAGCTGTCTCATTCCTGGAAATGTACTTTAACACTTAAACTTTACAATTTATCAACTAATTCTCTTTTGAATTTAACTTTCCTTCATCCACAAGAAATTATTAATAATTATATGCACTTATATGGGACCAATGGATAAATACAAGGAAAAAACACAGACAATATCTTAGTAGATTTTAGGCTAAACATATAATTTACAATGAAGGATTTTGAAGAAAATGAATGGAAACCTCGTTAAATTTACCCAAATAACATCTAATGCTTCTTTTTCTGAAATCAATAGTTACAAATCAAAAAACAAAACAAAACAAAACAAACAAACAAAAACAATAGTACAATGAGAAACATAAACAGTTAATAATGAGAGAAAAATGCAGTTTTAAAAGGAATAGTCTTATTCAATATTATGATTAGTCAGGAATATAAAAATAAATCTTTTTAGCTAACAGATTTTCAGTTTTTTAAAACAATGATAATTTTAGAATAGTCATTAGAATGTACAAAAGAACTCTCAGATTTTGCTGCAGGGTGGAAAACATTTATGGGAAGTCACTTTTGCAATTTGTAAAAAGCCTTTAAAATGTTTATAGTCTGTAACATAACAATTCCACTTTTAGACTTTTTTTTCTAAGGAAATAATTGAACAAATTATTACGATTCTAATAATTTATTAATTTATTCATTCAACAATTATCAAGCAGCTGCAATGTATCAGACAATGTTCTGGTCACTTGACATATATGTGTGAGCAAAATTAGGTACAGCTCATGCTTTCAGGATATTTACAGTCTCATAGAAGAGTTGAGAATTAATCCAGTGGTCACAAATAGATGCATAACTACAAACAGAGAAAAGTTGTATGTAGTTAAAGAACACGGTGTTATCAGATACTTCTCTACTTCCCTTCAGGATCATTTCTCTTGAGAAAGTAACATTTAAGCAAACATTTACAAAGCAAAATGTGAGTGAACAAGATATGAGCGAGTTTGAGAGAAGAAATAGCACATGCAAGTCCCAGGACTGACAAAGAAATGTTCTGTTTAAAAAATTGAAATATGATTTATATGGAAAGATAGAGAGTAAAGGGAGAAAGATAAAGCTGGAGTGGTAAGCAGAATGGAACCCTGGAAAACCATTTTATAGATGTATTTTTTTTTGTATCCCCAAACAATAGAAATCTAGTGAGGAAACTTTGTAGAGAGTAACAGAAGCCATTATTTCTCTTGACAATGTCCCTTTAGCTGCAGTGTACAAAACAGATTAGAGAGAATCAAGAAAAGACTGTAGAGAACTAGTTAGCTGGTGAATGCTGTCCTGTGAATTAGAAGTGACTGTTTTACATCAAGGTAGTATGTGGCAGATGGAGAGAAATAAATTAACTGAAATATTTAACATATATTGTGGATTGGATATGGAGAAGTATGGAGAGGGATTCTATAAGAATGACTCCAAGGCTTGCTGAAATGGCTGAAACAACGATGGGCCCAATCAAAAAATTAGAGAATCGTGCCTGAGAGCAGAGTTTTGGTAGATTTTGGGGGAAGAAAGATTAAGAGTTTAATTTTGTAGCTGTTGTGAAGGACTTGGTTCTGAGAATTCTAAGTGACAGTGTGGATGACTTGAATTGACATGGCTGGAATTTCAGGGAGAGATCTCTAAGTGAGATATAAATATAAGTTTCCTAGGTATTTGGTAATTACTGAAGTTATAAACATAAATGAAATTCTTCTGAAAATATACGGAGTGAGGAAATAAAAAAAGAAAAGGAGGCCAAGGACCTTGAGGTCTTTGAGGGCTCTAACATAAACAGTAGTGGATGATTCTGCAGCAGAAACTAAGAAAAACAGTCATACAACTAGAAAGAAATCTAGAAAATGCAGGTGATAGAGAAGCTGATGGCCAACTGAGGAAATCTTAAACAGCAAAAAAAAAAAAAAAAAAAAAAATAATATTTATAGCAGAGCACAAAAAAATGAAGGCAAGAATTGGTTGGATTTAGTGAGCTAGAACAATGACACTGTTTTGATAGTGTAAAGGAGGGAAGAGTCATGTAGGAGTGAGTTAAAGAATGAGTAGATGTGTGAAAATGAAGGCACTAACGACTGAAGGCACTACTACTAAAATAGAAGTCTTATAGTTGTAAGAGGAAATTGGATTAGGGAAGAAGTTGTTGGTTGTTATGTTTTTTTCTTTTTGATTTAAGATAAGAAAGACTTGAGATAATCCAGTGGAGATGGAGGGAGAAGAAAGCACTGATAATGAGATGTCCTAGGAAAATAAAAGGTTGTAGGCTCCAAATAAATGGGCATGCTTTATCCTAACAGGAGTAGTCCTATAATGTTCATTAAACTGAGTTTGTTTGTTTGTTTGTTTTTTAATACTAGGGAAAAGTTAGAAGTTGCCTAAATGTCAAGCTAATATGTTGATTACATAAAATATTGTATAAATAGAAAATAAATTATAATTTGGCCTTTAAGATTATCTAGATTTTTATTTATTGAACTGAAAATATTTTCACAGTAGTAGAATTGTCCTAGATTTTTTTTGCCTTATATTCAGCAAACTGTTTTACACATTATGGATGTTTAATAAACACTGACTAAAATAACTAAATAAGTAGAGAAAAAACTATTTACAGTAAAAATTTCACTACACAAACTTGTATACAAGAAATATCGACATACTGAGAGCAGTCTGTTTTCTATAAATCAGCTTAATTTTGATGCTAAACTCATTTCATGGGGACTTGTAAAAAATTCTGTCTCAATGTCTACCTAGGCTCTTTTGGTTCCAGGAGCTTTTTAGAGAGGTACCTAAACTCATGGGCAATGTTTATTTATATGCCACCTGTGTTCTGGCTTTCACAGTTCTTTCCAGTCTATTATGTTGTGTCATTATGGTAGTGAGAATCTTGAGGGGGGCGGCGGGGATGTAGGCTTATGGTGTAGAATGTGACCTCCTGGTACATCAAGCAGCCTTGCCTTCAGAAAATATCTTGACTACCTCTCTGGGTGCTGCCAGAGAGTTAACAAGCCCCACTGGCTTACACGCCTAAAGTCTCTCTCTCTCACCTCCAGAAATATTAGCCAGAGAAGCATCTCCTCTTCTTCATCCTCATTGTTTCCAATAGGTTTATACTTTTGGAAATAAGACCCAGCTCCTACAACAAAACTGCCCCAAGTCGTGAAAGCACATGCTACCTTTTGGGAATGGGAAATTTTAGAGTTAAAAAAAGTATTATCTCAAAAATTATCTGATCATACATATCAATTCTATTAAAAAATTATGAAAATATGGGATGGATGGATAGATACACCAACAGGAAAATTGATAGAGCCTCTGTGTAGTGAGATAGTGTGGGGATGTAAAAATTTGTTTTGCTTGATTAATTTTCTTTTTTCTATTATTTTAATAATTTATTATATAATACATTATTTAACAAATAATATAAAGAAATATTGGAAAAAAACTTTAATATTCTAGAAAGATAAATTGTTTTTTTTTTTAAAAGTAGAGCAATGACTACAGTTGGTACAAGGCAGAGTCCACTAATAACTCCAGCTACTGAATGGTCAGAAATATAGGTGTAAGAAATCCTGGTTTCATGTTGGCTCTTAAACGCTTTATGCAACTGTTGCTTTGGAAATATGTTATATTAATTACATGCTGTACTTTTGAGTATTTTTTTCCTAAATAGTTATATTGTATGTGTTACTTACAGAATAATATTGTATTTTTTTCTTCATTAGGCTCCATCCTGTTTTGCACTTACAAATTTTCAGATATATTATGAAGAGGTCTCTGATAACAGTTGGAGGATAGGGTCTAATAAATTACTGGGGAGGGAAATTTTATAGAGAAAAGGTGTTTTATACCTTTAACATTTCTAAAATATATCATTCACCCATAAAAGCATTTGAACTTGTCCCTGTTGATATCCCTTTTGAGCATAATCTCAAATTAACTAACCTTTAGAAAATTTGGTCTCTATTCAGCCTGAGATACTGTCCATGTTACTTGATCTTCTAGCATTTTCTTCCTTTTATTTTACTTTATGCTCTTAGCAATTTCAGATTGGGTGTTGGAATTCTGTGTTTTTGTTTGTTTGTTTGTTTTTTCTCTGTAAGTAATTAGCTATGACCAAATTCTTTTTGGTAATGCTGACGAGCATGTCGCCAGAAACAGCATTCACTGTTTATTGCTATTGACCCTGCTCTGTAGGACTCAGTAGCAGCATATTCTGATCTCCATTAAAGTTAAAGTGATGCATAACATGATAGCTACCTACTGTTATTCTGGTATGATTGTAAGAAGTATACATGATCGTTCTTTAATATTCATTTTGTATAAAATTCCCCTTGCTCCTAAGGCCAGTGGACTAGGAAGACAGAATCAAAGGCGAAGCCTACAAATATTCAAGGCTAAGGACTCTGTCAAAACAAAATCTCACCGTAATGAGCATTATGCATACTTTTGAGAAGGCTTTCTTTGATTCCCTTATGGCTTTGGAGAATTCAGTTCCAGAAAGAATCTGGCAGATATCAGGCCAGACCTTCAGTTTAAGACTTTGGGCAGCAGCTACTGGGCACAGAAGCAGAAAACAGAAGCTGGGACTAGAAGAGTCAGGGATTCAGCGAAGCTCAGCAAAAAGGCTAAGCAGTGGATCCACAACAGGCATAAAACCAAGTATCCAGGCAAATAAAAACTGAAGATCACCATAAAACAGCAACTTAGAATTCATGCTGGTAAGCAAAAGTCTCAGGCATGTGCATCCTGGGCATCATCTTTTAGAGCAGAGCTCCTGTGTACAACAGTGAACAGAGGAGAAATTTAGAGCAGAGCTCCTGTGTAGGATTCACAACAGTGAACAGAGGAGAAATTTTAGACTTTGCTTAGAACCACTATTCAATAAAAGTGAATTAAATTGTGACCACTTTATTTTATTTTTAATTACCTTTCAAACCTTTTCAAGAAAAAAAAAATTCAGTTTAAAGCTATGTATTTCATAACTCTCCACTAATTTCTTTTTTATCAAGAGGAGAGTTAGTCTCTGGTTCAGACTTTAAATAATTTCATGCCTTTCAGCACATTTTATATCACCTCCTATTTATAGTAAGTTATATTTTCCATTTTAATGACATAAATGTTTAAATCATATTTAAAGTAAATATATTTAAAGAGAAATGTTAGATAAATGATAATTTTAATATATTAGAGCTGGTACTTAGATATGCCAAAAGTCCTGAAGATGGCACTCAGATGACAGATATTTAGGAAATATTGTTTGAGCAGTACGATGATACTCTCTTGCATATACACCAGATTCTCCCATTGATTACAAGCTATGCCTATTTTCACGTAGGAGAGAATACTGAACACACACACATACACACATACACACACAAGTAGGTGTCACTGTGAAGTGTCTCGGGAGAGGAATCCACCTCCAACTTTTATTCTCTTTACCCAATGAAAACTTGAAATGAAACAATAACTTCGATTTTGGATTTATCAACCAGGAGGAACAACAACAACAAAAACAAAAACTGTCTATTTGTGTTTATAACTTCTCTGAATTAACTTGCCTGCCTAAGGGATCCAGTTTCAGATTGTCAGTGGCATTCCCCATAGTCGATAACAATAGTATTAGGTAATTCCAATCTTTTGATCTCAGAAAGGAATGTAAGATTTAATGTCTCTATTCCACAAGAAAGCTTTCTTGTCTAATAACTCCATAAATATCACCCTTAAGCCAAAACTTTTCTATGATATTGTGAAGCAGAAACAAGTTAATAGTAGTCTATTGTCATAAATCAGCCTATATTCTAATAAGAAGAAGACCTTTAGTTTCTTTTCTTTCATATTTGATAACATATTCAACTCTTTAGTAGTCACTTAATCTAAGCCCACTTTTTTTTTAACAAATGAAATATAATATACATAGGTAAAAGTGCACATATCATAACAGCTCAAAACTTTCATAATCTAAATATGAACTTTCATAATCTAAATGTGAAACGAGCCCTTAGATCAAGAAACATGATATTGCTAATAGCTCAGAACCCCTATTATTATCTCTTACAGTCTCTACAGCCTGACAAAGTTAATTGTAATTTTAACTTGTAATAGTGTAAATGCATTTTGATGTATCTTATAATTTATACAAATGAGATAATGCAGATATATTATTTTATGCCTGATTTCTTATATTCAAAAACATATTTTGAGATGCAACATTTACTTTTATGAGTGTACTTATAGATCATTCATTTTTATGCTATACATTATTTATGAAAAGATGTTCAGCCTCACTAAAAACAGAGAATTCCAAATTAAAACTACACAGAAATACCGTTTTTATATATCAGATTGATAAAATTTAGAAGTTAAACAACACAGTATATTGGTGAGGCTATTTGATGCAAAATTTTTATAATTTTCAGGTTGGAATTCAAAACAATATATTTATGAAAAGCATACACAATTACACACATATTTATCTTTGGATCCCGTTTCTCATGTCTAGAAATTTACCCTGCAGATACACCTATCACAATATTTAAAAAAAAATATATATATATATATATATGTATATAGGGCAGTTTAACGTAACATTATTTATAACTGAAAAACATCAGAAATAATGTGCCCATAGATAGGAGAGTGCTTGAATAAATCATAGTATATCCTAATAAAGGAGAACTATATAACAACAGCAACAACAAAAAAAGTGAAAAAGAGTTCTATGAATAGACTTGGAGTGATTTCCAAAATATGTTTCTAATTGAAAAAAGCAAAGTGTAAAACAGTCTCTATATTATTTAGTATTCTACTTTTGATTAAGAAGCAATGTGAAATAAAAATACATAGATGTTGTGCTAACTAGCACAAAAAGAAATATGGGAAGCATAAACTAGTGACTACTGACACTGGTTAATTTCAAGAAATGATTGGATTGGAATGAAAAGGATAGAAGGAATTGGGGAAATCCAATTCCTCCACGATCTCACTAACATACTTGTTATTTTTATATATTTTCTTATTTTTTGATGATAGCCATCTTAACAGATCTGAGGTGACATACCAATTATTTAATTTGCCTTTCACTGATAATTAGTAATGTTGAGCATTTTTTCATATACCTGTTAAATATTGTATATCTTCTTTGGAAAACTGAATTCAGGCCTTTTGCTCATTTAAAAAAAATTAGTTTTATTTATTGATTTATTTAGTTAGCTGTTGAGTTATGGGAGTTGCTTGTATATTTTGGAAATTAACCTCTTATTTTATGTATGATTTGCAAATATTTTCTCTCATTTCATAGGTTGCCTTTTTACTCTATTGTTTCCTTTGCTGTGCAGAAGTTTTATAATTTGATCTATTCCCACATGTTTATTTTTGCTTTTGTTGCCTGTGCTTTTGATATTATATCTAAGAAATCATGGTCAACTAAGGTCAAGAAGCTTTTTCCTGTTTTCTTTTGGGGGTTTTACTATTTCAGATTTTAACACACACACACACACAAAGACACTTTGGGGGCAACCCTTATGTTTATTATGCTAATGGTAACATAGGTGTGTATTTAAACCCCAACTCACCAAATTGTGCACAATAATTATATATAATTTTTAGTGCACCAATTATATACCTCAATAAAGATTTTTAAAAATGGAAGAAAGTGACACTTCTCTGAGTGTACCTTTTAGTAATGTTTCATGTACTTTTTTTAAAAAAAGGTATGGGAAAAAAATGAAATGAATTCCAACAAAAACAAAGGTATGAAATCTATTTCAAACAAATATTATAACTCTAAAGATTAAAGAAATAAATAAGCCCAAGCAAAACATAATGTATCTAAAATAGTAAATGATTAACAAATAAACAAATAAATGAAAAAATAGGGAAAATAATAAAGCTCTTTCTTGTAAGGTAAAGTAGTAAATGTAGAAATAATGACTAAATTATTGTGATCTAGTCATCATAAATGTTCAAGTAGTAATTATCAATAGAAAGTAAAATGAATAAAATGAATAGATGAAAGTTTGAGAGTTAAGAGTTACTTATATGGTCTTAAAATATTTCCATATATTTATCAATTATAAAGTTAAAAATATATCATAAAGAAACCATCCTAACCAAAGTATCTGAATTAATATTACCAATAATGGACGAAATTGGCCTCACACTCTACCTGAAATTATACACTGAGGATATCACAGCATCACTCCTGTGACATCCTAGTCTAAACTACACAACCTAAATCTTATCATGAGAAAACAACAGTGAAGCCCAAAATGAGGGACATTTTATAAAATAACTGTTACATAGTCTTTAAAAGTATTGGTATACCAGGAAGTTCTAGATGGTGGTGTAGGAGGATTCCAACCTCACCTCCTCTTAAGAACACCAAAATATAAACCTACATTGGAACAAATCTCCCTGAAAAAAAAATCTGAGAACTAGTTGAACACCTGCTCCACAGCAAAGGATAAAATGGAGATGGATAGAAAAGGCAGTGACACACTCTTATTCATATCAGACAAAATAGACTTAAAACAAAATGGTAACAACACAGAGAAGGGTATTCCATAATGATAAAAAGGTTAATCCAAAAAGGAGATATAATATTCATAAATATGTAGGCATCCAACATAAAAGCATCTAAATATATACAGCGAATATTAAGACATAAAAGAAATTTACAGCATTGTAATAATAGTAGGTGACTTAATTACCAAATTTACATTAATGGATAGAACAACCAGACAGAAAATCAATAATAAAACATTGGCCTTTAACCACCATTAGCTCAAATTGACTTAATAGATATATACAGAATATCTCCTCCAAAAACTGCAGAATACACATTTTTTTTTTCCAAGTGCATATAGAACTTTCTCCAGGATAAATCTCATGTTAGGCTACAAAACAAATCTCAGTAAATTTAGAAGACTGATGTCATATCAAGCTTCTTTTCTGACCACAATGGTATAAAACTAGAAATTAATTACAAGAAGAAAACAAAACAAAATAAAACACATATACCTGGAGAATAAATAACCAATTGTCCAACAAAGAAATCAAAGTTGAAATAATAATAATAAAAAAAAAAACTTGAGACAAATGTAAATGGAGACACAATTGCCAAAATCTGTGGGACTTAGCAAAAGCAGTTCTAAGAGACAAAAGTTCATAGTGATACAGGCTTACTGTAAGAAAAAGAAAGCTCTCACAGAACAATCTAACTTTTCACCTAAAGGGACTGGGAAAAGAAGAGCAAACAAAGCCTGAAGTTAGTAGAAGAAAGAAAATAATAAAGGTCAGAGTAAAAAGAAATGAAATAGACATTTAAAAAGACAATAGAAAAGATCAATGAAACTAAAAGCCAGTTTTTTGAGAAGATAAATAAGTAAACCTGTAGCCAGACTCATTAGAAATATACAGAGCCCTGCCCACCCCACCAAAAAAAATTATAAATGAAAGAGGAAAAATTACAATTCATACCACAGGAATATAAGTGATCAGAAGAGACTATTATGAACAATTACATGCCAATAAATTGGAAAACCTAGAAGAAATGAATAAATTTCTACTAACATAAAACTTTTCAAGATTGAGTCAAGAAGAAATAGAAAATCTGAATAGAACAATTACAAGTAGTGATACTGACTAAGTAATTAAAAGCTACCAAAAAACCAAAAGTCTAGGACCAGATAGCCACACAGGTGAAGCCAACTAAACATTTAATAAGAGTTAATACCTCTCCTTCTCAAATTATTCCAAAAACTCTTAGTGGAAGAAACACTTACAAATGCACTTTTATGATGACAGCATTACCCTAATTCCAAAACCAGACAAAGACACCACAAAAAGGGAAAATTACAGGCTAATATTTCTAATGAACATAGATGTAATAATCCTCAAACAAATATTAGCAAACTGAATTCAATGATACATTAAAACATACACCATAATGAAGTGGGGCTTATTCCATAGATGCAAGGATTGTTCGTAATCTGCAAATTAGTGAATATAATGCATTACATTTACAAAACAAAATATAAAAATTATATAATTTCAATGATGTAGAAAAAGAATTGACAAAATTCAACATTCGTTTATGATAAAAATTCTCAAACTGTAGGTATAGAAGAACTTACCACAACATAATAAAGGCCATTTAGGACAAACCCACAGCTAACATCATACTCAACAGTAAGAAGCTGAGTGCTTTTTCTCTAAAATTAGGAACAAGACAAGGATACCCACCAACCACTTTTATTCAACGTAGTATAGGAAGTCCTAGGCATAGTAATTAAGAAAGAAAAAGAAATAAAAGGCATTCAGATTGGAAAGGAATAAGTAAAACTGTCTCTTTTTATAGATGACATGATGCTATCTATAGAAAACATTAAAGATTCCACAAAAAATTAGAACAAATAGAGAAATTAAATAAAATAGCCAGAAACAAAATTTATATACAGAAATCAATGGCATTTCTATATATTAATAACAGCTATCAGAAAGAGAAGTTAAGAAAACAATATTATTTATAATTGCATCATACACAATGAAATACTTAGAAATAAATTTAACCAATGAGGTAAAAGACTGTATTCTGAAAATTATAAGACATTGATGAAAATAATGGAAAGCAACATTATTGAATGGAAAGATATACTATCTTTAAAGATAATAAAGCTGGAAGCGTCATGCTTTCTGATTTCAAACTATACTACAAAACTGTAATAATCAAAACAATATGGTATTGGAACAAAAACAGATACATAAATCAATGGAATATAATAGCCTAGAAATATATTCAATTAATCTACAACAAAGGAGACAATAATATACAATGGGGAAAAAACAGTATCTTCAATAGATGGTGTTAGGAAAGCTGAGCAGCTAGATGTAAAATAATTAGACCATGAAAGTCCTACAAGAAACTATAAAATTCCTAGGACAAAACATAAGCAGTAAACTCTTATGAAATTAGTCTTAGCAATATATTTTTTGGTCCAGTCTCCTTAATCAAGGGCAATAAAAGCAAAGAAAAACAAAGATGTCAATCTAAACATATCAATGTATAAAGGTTTTGCACAGAGAAGAAAACATTAGCAAAACGAAAAGCAATCTACTAAATGGGAGAATATATTCTCAAATCATACATTCAGTAAGGGATTATTATTCAAAATTTATAAAAAACTTATACAACTTAATATTTTTAAAAAAATTCAAAATGGGCAAAGGGCTTAAATAGATACTTTTCCAAAAAAAACACCAAAAACCAAACAAGTCATGCAGATGGCCAATAGGCATATAAAAGATTCTCAACATCAGTAATTATCAGGGAAATGCAAATCAAAACCACAGTGAGGTATCACCTCACACCTGTCAAATGGCTATTATCAAAAGATCACGTATGTATTATATGTACATATGTGTAATGTATGTGTGTATGTATATATACATTTTGTACACACATACATTATACATATGTACATATAATACATATAAAATATATATTAAAATTGGGTGTGTAAAAATTTTTTTAAAAAAGTTCAGAACCAGCACACTTCTTCTTTTCAAAGTGTCAAAGGATCAGGTGCCACTCTTTAGTGAAAAATGGATTTAAGAGTCCAAGGCTAGAGATTTAGAAAAGGTAAGGAAGGACAGGTACTCAGAGATCGGTTGCTACGGCAATCAGGCTAATTTTGAGAGGTGACATCTTTTAAAATCAGTCACGTACCTCTATGCCAAAAAATGTATTCCTATTCTTTAAAATTATAGCCTGGAATTGTACTCAAAAACCTACATTTAAAAAAAAATACTAGCAAAGTTGACAACTTATCACTATCCCTAAGCTTCATCAATGACTAGAAACTAGACATTAGTTAATTGAGGCAGTCTTATAAATTTCTATTTTCAAATACAAATTTTCTTTCAATAAAATAATTATGGTGCTTTTTAAAAAGCGTTTAATGGCTCTTATGTAATAATAGTTTGTTTAAATTTGCAAGATTTGCTTAACTTTCACAAGTGTTTTTAATGAAGAATATTTACATATTTAGTATTTATTGAAGGCTGATATAATACACAAGCTTAATTATTTAAAATACAAACAGGATTTAACTAACAGATAGCTAATTGTGCTAATTTAGAAATTAGGCTCAATTCAGTCTTCTTTGGAAAACTTTGAAAGTGAGTGGCTTGTAGTCAAATATAAAAGATGTAAATATACGGATTTTCTTTAAATACATTTCTTGATTGCAGTATTTCATTGTTAGCATTTGGAAATTGTGTATTATGTATAAAAACCTGTGTATTTTGCATAGTTTAAAAATGTCATTTGATGATATCTTTAGCTTATTTTTTTTCAGTGAGGAATATATAATGAGACATGGATTGAACAGCAAAGCTGACCTTTAAATTAAAAAATAAAAAATAAAAAAGCAAACAGTGTTAGTGTTTTTGATTTGACAGACCTCAAAGACACGTTAAATTTTCTGCTAACAACTAGAGGGGAAACCAAAGTGAGATACTGGCTTGTAATTTTAACCTTTTCTGAGGAAAATGTTGACTCTGAAAGCCAGCACTGCAAATAAAGCTTCCACTTAAAGTCATAGCAATTATTTCTTATATCAGTGAATCAGTGCTTACATAAAATAAAAATTTCTTATATAGAGGCTACAAAGAGTTTCGAAAAAAGACTTCGTTGACAGGAAATTTCTGAAATAGAAGAAATATATTTAAAAAATAAATCTGATTGTCATGGCTTAATGTAAGACTTCTAGCAAATGTAATCTGAGTGGAGGCATATATATTTAAAACATTCTTATTAAGCACTTACTAGATGCCAGGCCAATCTGAAATTATTTTATCTAAGACAAATTTTTGAATATTATGTCCGTGTCTGAGTGATCAACTGTGCTGATATTTATAGAGGAGACGAATATGTACACAGCACAAACCAAATCATAAAATTTTTGAAATGACAGGAAGAGAGTATCGATTGTCAGAGAATACAGATTACTGTACTTCATTCTCTTACTTCTCTTGGGTTCTAATAGAAGCTAAAATAATCTGGGGTATTTTTTAAAGTAATTTATTGATTTAAATAAAAACATAGTAGTCTATAGTAGATCAATTTCTAAAAGCCTCTTCCTTTTCTTAACAAGAATAAGTTTCATGCAGTTTATATGAGACCATCTACAGGTGCCCTGACTTATCCAATTGGGTTAAAATGAGATTACATTATGTTATATTAATATATATAATATTAAAAATATTATATATATTATATTAAAAATCTAAACCATAATTTCACAGTGTTGAGAATTAACCTTGTTTTGTATTATTTCTATTTATTCATATATTATCTATCTATCTATCTATCTATCTATAATTAGGTATATTTTCAGTCTTTTTCCTCTTTCTTAATATTAATTAAAACAAGAATCATAAAGACTACCTAGAAGCTGAAGAGAAAGGAATCCATTACAGTTTCTTCTACAAAATGAATAAGTGAAACATATGTGCCAAAACTACATAAATTTGGTTTAGCTCATTATTTGCATTAACTAATTATTATGTCAATGTTTCATTTTATAATGCTTTCCTACTCTATCTTCAGATAATATTTTAATTTTTTAGAAAACATAGATAAGCTGATTTCATGAAATTATTTGTTACTTATGAATTTTAAATATAAAGGGAAAAGGGACAGAGAATAAATAAAACATAGAAAAATAGATTTGGGGTTCAGAAAACTAATAATATTTGAGAAAATTTTGATGAGTAAACATGAGAGTAAGCTACAAGAAACTTAGTTTTAAAAGCTGGATCTTAAGCATGGTTAAATGAAGCACCATTTCCTTTGATTCCTGTGGAGATCAGACAAAGCAGAAGAAAATAACACTCTCCTGCAGATAGGATGAAGGTATCTCCAACCACAGTGAATCAGTTAAAGCAAACTTTATATTGGTTTTTGTTCACAAATGTCATGTCCACTACATTTTCCCTTTGGTTTCCTTTCATTTGAAACCCTAGGAAACCTGAAGCTCCAAAATAAAACTCCTACCCTTTGCTCAGCTCTGTGGGTTTGGAAACTTTTCTAGGGTTTAGTTCATTTTTTTCATTCTTACAAACTCGCATAAGAATTAGACTCTGAACCCAAATGAAACCACAAAAATTGGTCTCAAAACAGCTTTGGCTATCAAAAGAGAGCAAAATGTTAAGTTTATAGGTTCACTAAATGGTTCAGGGTTTTAGAAACTATTTACATTTGGTTGGCTGTTTTTATCTCTATTTTCAACCCCAAACTAAAGAATCCCTCAGGATTTAAGGTTTTAGTTTTATGACAGAAGTTTGGATCTCGACTAGAGAAGCTTTCATAGATATTCACGGAAAGATAATTGCATGTATTCAAATCTTATGAAAAGATAAACTTAAAATTTATCTAATTTGACATCATAAAGTTACTATAAAAACTTGTAAAAGCAAACTAACTTCTTTATTGTAGACCAAGATTGATAGAATATCATTGACTCACTCACTAGATTATCCAAACCATAGCAAGTGTTGTGCAATGTTAGTATTTAGGTAGCTGAATAATTTGAGAAACGTAAAATATACTTAATGTTTCTGGAGCCGTTAAACTTATAACTACAATATAAACAAAGCTTATTATTGACTTTGCTTTTAAGAATAGAAACTAAAATTACAATTATATTGTCAGTGACTGTGGGAATGAAAGTAGACAAAAATAAATTATATTTATCTTTTCTACTTTGAAAATAATCTATCCATTTTCTTTTCTATCATCTCTGACCTACAGAATGAATGGTCCTCTGTTGTTCTCATGTTTGGGTTGCCCTAACTTCTCATTTAAACTTATATAATTTACTCTGTTTAAATGCCAACACTAATACCAAAACCAAAACCAGAATAGCTTCTATTGACTAGATGCCTGTTAGGATTAAATTTGGATTGAATTTGGCTCCCTAATAAACCTACACACACACACGCACACACACGCCACGCACACACACATATACACACACACACAATTTTAATAGCTTAAAAAAATTAAGATTTTATTTACTTATTTTCACAAACAGAAAATCCAGAGGTAAAAAATAAAGGACACATGGAGTTATTTAGGTAAGTAATCAAGGACATAGATGTCTCCTTGTTTACTATCCCTTCTCTTTAACTACATGTAGCTTTTCCTTTTCTTCCTACTGTTCCAACTTTATTAATTAAAGCAAATTTCTACAGGAAGGCAGTCCTTGAAGTCAAGCATTTTTAATTAGACACACTATCACTGTGAAAACAACAAAAAAAAACTAGAGATATTTTTAGCAAGGCAAAAAGAGAGAATATATATTGTATATTGAACAACAACCAGCAGTATCTGTTGAATATGATTGATGGAAAAAAATCAAAATAATAATTCTTACCCTTTACTTTTTTTAAGAGATATGTAAAATGATAGGATTAGAGATATGTGAAATGATAACTATTGAGTTTTCCAGAGATGCAGAAAGATATTAGCCTTTAAATTGTAAAGGAGCATTGCATAATAGGATAAATAAAAATAAAGTCAAACCTACAAACTGTAGTGGAAATCCAGGGGGGAAAAAAAGGAAATAAAAAAGATATCCTAAAGACAGCAACAGAGAGAAGGGAAAAATGCTTATAAATTAACAATAATTTGATTAAGAGCAGACTTGTCTTCTGCAACACTAGTGTCTAGAGTCCTGAAAGGAATGAAATACTATTTTGTTTGTGCTCAAGGAAAATATATGTCAGTGTGGAATTCTATCATTCATGAATAAAGGTAAAATAAAGACACCTTTAAGACAAAGATTTTTATTATAGTAGATACGTGCTACATGGTTATACTCCAATATCCATTTTACACAGTTAGTCCAAGAAAGTATAATCCTTTCATTCCCCATTCCATTATACAGGTGGATCCCAAACTTACAGCATATTATAATCACCTGAATTCCAATGCACATGGTTTATTTACACTGATAAAAAAATTAGGTTTTGGGGAGTTAGGGTTTAGGCATGAGAATATGTTAAAGCCTTCAATGTGATAATATGGAATTAGGTGAGAACTACTACAGTAAATGATTTGGCAACCTTAACTTTAGTCAAGTTCCATCTGAGCACTTTTGTTGTCTAGATATTAGTGTTTTGTTTTGTTTTGTTTTATGAATTATCCCAATTATATCAAAAAGAACAACCTAAAATAAATGACTGACAAGGAAGTTTTGCATTTTTTCCACTGAATATAAATGAAAGAGATAGATGTCCAATCTGTTGATGGAAATTACACCAGAAATGTCATGATGAAAAAAATGTATGAAACCTGAGACCTGTATAACATAATTGAAGCATCAAATGAAAAAATAAAACCTGCATTACTTTTGGACTTGATTCTATAATATCATAACTTCCTTTAATGTTTATTCGGTTTAATTTAGTTCTCAATAATTCTTACTTGTGTTTCCCACTATCCAGATTGAATGTATTTATAAGTCATAGTGTTTTTCTCTGAAGGGAAAAAAAAAACCCACAAAGATATATTACATTGCGGATGAAAAAAATGAACACAGAAGAACAGAATGAGATACAAAAAAAATATTGATAGGAAAATAAGAAATAAAAATGTAGGTAAAACCAAGTAAGCATTAGTGGCTTGTTAGTGGATACCAATTAAACAAGATATGACTTTAAAAAGGACTAAAATATTATGAAAGACATAAGAAAGATAATTTTAAATGTTCTAAAGACTAATCGTGGTGGCAGAATAGAAGTGCAGATCAAGATTATAATTTTCTATGCTGTAGGTATGCATGTAAGAAAAATAAAGTTAAGCTTTAAAAAGCTCAGAATAGAATGTAAAGAAGGTAGGAAATAGAGAATATCATCAATCCAAGGTAAGCAATAAATAGGGAATATAAAAGCATAACACATAGAATACAAAATATGATAGTAGAAAAAAGTATAAAAGCATCAGTCATACTAATACACTGTCTAAGCATAATAGTTAACTCTGAAAACATTTAGATTGAGCAAAGATTTAAAATATTAATATTGTAATATTAAAATATTACAATATGATTTTTATAAACATGACATATATAATACCATAGCAAATTGGAAGTATAAGGTTGAAAAACATATGCCAAGTTAAAAGTTTTTAAAACTTTTATATAATTATTAAGTCAGATACAGTCTCTTTTGAGGAAAAAATATGCACATAAAATAATTTTTACTTTATTCTATTTTATTACTTTATTGATTGATTGATTGATTTAGGCAACCCTTGGTTGACCTCACAGATTACAAGGACCTTGTCAGTTTACAATCCCTTATTTTTTTTTTTAATTTTTAAAAAATGTAAACACCTGGTCTTCCTAGGTGGTCTCTCATCCAAGTACTAACCAGGCCTGACGCTGCTTAGCTCTGAGATCAGATGGGATTGGGCTTGTTCAGGGTAGCATGGCTGTAAACATTATTTTACTACTTTAACACTCTTAAAAAAGACAGTATATGATCAAAAATATTAATGAATCGATTAAAAAATAATAGAAAAACTTCTTTAAGAAGGAATTTTAAGTATGACCATATATTTGCTTTATCTATATATCTATCATCTATTTGCTTTATCTATATATCTATCATCTATTTCAAAATTTGAAAAGAAGAAAAAATGAAAATTAATTATTAAGACTTTAAATCAAGAAATAAGAAAAGGGAAAAGAGAAAAAATAGGGAGAGAAACAAGATGAATAAAAAGTAGGAGGGAAGAAATCATAGCAATTTGAGTAGAAAATAACTAAAAAGAAAATAAGGATATATTAGCATATTAGAAAGGTTAAACAAAGCCAAAAGATAAATCATGAGAGAGGAAAAAAATGCATGTGTGAGAAAAAAAATTTAAATTAAAATTATTAAGAATAAAAAAGAAGGAAACTTTAGTGTTATGGATTGAATATTTGTTTTTTCCCAAAATATTTTTTTCTCTTCCAGGTTTATTGACATATACTTGACATATAAAAAGTAAGATATTCAAAATTTACATCATAGTGATTTGATATATGTATACATTGTGAAATACATTGTATATATGTACCTTGTGTATACATATAAATTGTTTCCCCCCAAAGATTTTTATGTTGGAACTCTAACCTCCAATGTGATAGTATTTGGAGACAGAAATCTTAGGAGGTACTTGAAGTTAGATTAGGTCCTGAGGTTGGGTCCCTCATGGTGGGAATGGGCCTTAGAAGAAGAGAAAGAGACAGAGATCTTGCTTTCACTCAGTTTGGACCCAGACAGAAAGGTCATATTAAGACATACTGAGAGGGCAGCCATCTGCAAGCCAGAAAGAAAGCCCTCACAAGGAATCTAATCAGCTGGCACTTAGGTCTTGGACTTCTAGATTACAGAATTATACAAAATAAATTTCTGTTGTTTAAAACATCTGCTCTATGTTATTTTGTTGTAAAATGCAAGCAAACTAATACAAGTAGATATTAAATTAGATGAGACTAGTATAAACAACTTACTTTCAATGAAAAAAATTTAGATGTAAAACAAACATTCTAAGAAGTATTAAAATATACCAAAATAGAGTCAAGAAAAAAATCTACTCCAAAAATAAAAACCATAATGCTCAGAATTTTATGGAGAGTAGTATCAAACTTTCCAGAGAGACAATTCCTTTCATAAAAAGACAGTTTCACAAAACAGGAAAAAAGAAGAATTAAAACTTGTCAAGTACAGTAAAAAAACAACAAAAAAGGAAATTATAGGGCATAATGTTTTAGGAACATAAAAAATACAGAATTGAATGCTAGCCAATTGAAGCAATATGTCAGAGAAAAAAAAATGCACCAAGTAATTTTTATTAACAGAAAAATATGAGTTTAAGTTAACCTTTAAAGTAATGAAACTCATTAACATATTCAGGATAGAAAGCAATGGTTATCTCAATAGATAGAGAAAAATAATTTGCTAAAATTTATATTTTTTCATAGAAATTTTAATAAAAAAGTGAAACACTGATTCTATTAAAATTATTACATAAAACATTCAAAAGCTTCATAATTAATGAGAATATAATTCATTTTAAAGGCAGGGGAAACACAAAAAAGCAAATTATCACTGCTGTAAGAATATTATAATTGGCTTCAGCCAGTAAAACAATAATAGAAATTACAAAGAAGAAGCATGTAAAAATTGGAACAACCACAACCACTGTGAAACATATCCATGCAGATATCAAGCTGATATAGAGAATTCAGAATGTCCACAGGGAAAGAGAAAAGACCGAGAATTCAGCATGATCGTTGGACAGTATATCATGCAAAACAGTCAAAATATATCTGTAAAAAAATTGGAAAACTTCATAATATTAGGAAAAACTATAAGATATTTCAGAATAACAATATGTGCTTTAACATTAAGGAAGAAATCATAAAAACATTTTAGGACACAAACAAATATTAAATAATAATTTTTTTTTAAATGGAGGTACATTCTACAAACATATATAGGGAGACTGAATATATTAATATTAATTCTCCCCCAAATTAATCTGTAAATTCTTTTTAATTCTAATCAAATTCTCAGACTTTTTTTAGTACTAGACAATCTGATCCAGCTCATATGGATGAAGAAGTCAAATATAGACAAATAATTTTGAAGAAAGTTGTATTTGTGTGGGAAGCAGAGAAGAGCTCACTTGGACTGTCAGATATTCAGACTTAGTATAAAGATTTAGTAACTGCAATCAAATGGTATTTGTTAAAGGGATTTAAGAATAGAATATAACTGAGAGCTCAGAAGGAGATCCAAATCACATAGAAACTTAATATATGACAGAAATATGTTGGTGATTTTATGAGGAATGGTTAAGCTGGTCTAGTCAATAAATATGATTGGTACCTTTGGCTGCACATATGAATAAACAGTTCACATTTTACACAATACCTCAAAACAAATTCCGGATAAATTAATGAAATAAATGTGAAAAGCAAAACTTTAAAACATTTAGAGCACAATATATGTATAACCAGCAAACGATTAGTGTTTAAAATGTTACTTAAAAAGAAGACGAATATAATTAAAAGCTGGGAATAAATGTAAACAGGTAGGAAACTTGAATGATTAATATATATATGAAAATATAATTTAGTTCTGAAGCATAATTCATTTTTGTTTAAAGTTGTTTTTCTCAGGTTTAACAGCTTCTGCTAGCCTGAGGACTACAATTTGACTAACAAGGTCTAAAGAATCTCATGTTCAAATGGATGCCTGTAATTCTTGCTGATGATTGATAAATTGAAAGCTTCATAAAAAATGAATCAGAGAAGCAATGTCTTCTGTAGTCACACAATTGAATACTGTTTGGTTATTAATATGAATGAACCAAATTTAAACATATCAATCTGAATAGATTTGGAAAAATTAATATTAATTTAAAAATGTTGCAAGAAAATATTTACACCAAAATAGCATGTTAAATTATAACACATCCTATCATCCTATATATAGTTATGTGTATGTGATTATTTACATAATACATAAAACATACACATGAATGAAATATACCAAACTAAATATAATGGTTTCCTCAGGGATGGAGGAAGGGATGTGGAATGAGTGGAGGAGGTCTATTATTCTCCATGTACTTAATAACAAAAGGTATAATAAAATTATTAGTTTTCTCAATTATAACAAACCACTGGCATCTAAAAAAAAATCTAGGTGGTAAGTCCATAGGTACCCAGTGTATTATCTTCTGTAGGTATGAAACATTTCATAATTAAAAGTTTTAAAATATAGTCACCATATGAATACTAATTTTTCAATAGAACATAGATACATTTTACCAAATTGTTTTTTTTTTAATGCAATGACGCTTTCTTATACATTACTTAATTGCCATTCTGTTATCAATTGAGAATCAGATCAAAACCATTTTTAAAATATAACTGTGGTAATTAATTTTACGTAGCAACCTAGTTATGCTACCCAGTTAATCTGTCAAACACTAATCTAAGTATGGCTGTGAGGCATTCTGTAGTTTTGGTGAAATCTACAATCACTTGGCTTTAAGGAGATTATCCTCAGTAATGTGGATGGATCTCATCCGGTCAGTAGACAGGCCTTTAGAGCAAAACAAGTTTCCCTGAGGAAACAGAAATTCTACCTTAAGACTGCACAACTGCGTGCAGCATTAGCCTTTACCTGAGAATTTCTAGCCTAGCCTGCAGGACCATCCTAAGGACTTCAGACTGCAAGCCCCTGCAACTGTGTAAGTCAGTTCTTTGAAATAAATCTTTATGTGTGTGAGCGTGTTAGTATCCTATTGTTCTTCTTTGGAAAACCCTTGGTTCTATATCTGTTAGGTCCTAAATAGATTCATAGATATTGTTTAACTTTATTTTAATTTAGATGAATTCTAAGCAGTTTTATGTGAGGTGTGTGTGTACATGTGTACACATGCATATGTACATTTTTGTGTGTGTAGGGGCTGTTTTTGCTGTTTTTGTTTGTTTGTTTGTTTGTATTCCTTCAATAGCTTTTTTGTAGAAAATGGAAGGTTACTGTCACAACATCCATCCCTCACTTTTTTGCAAAATCACAACTTGTTCAGGTTTATATCCCTCAGGGAAAGTGACTTTGCCCAGCTGAGGGGTGAATCTTATAAATCTGAGCCTATCATGATAATATTATTTCTCGTTCCAGTTATCAATTAAGGGTTGAGGATATGACTAATTTCTGGACAATAAGACATAATTATAATTCTGCTGGATTGTCTACAGCACAACCAGAAGATGGTTCCTTTTATTTCGTTGCATGTTGTGTTGTCGAGATGAAATACCTGGCATTGTTGTAACTATTGGTCAACTATGCTGGGAGCTAGCACGAATTAAACATGCCTTTTGGAATATTTTTCACTTCCATACTTTTTAAGCTAATCTAGTTACTTGTGGCCAAAGTCCTCTTAACTGATATACACTGTATCTCTTTATTTAGAAGTTGTGATAAATTATATAACTTACTAATTAGCAAATCCACTGCATATCAACTGACAAGGTAATTTAAAACTTAAACATTAAATACCAGAATATTATAGTATATTCAGTAAAACCTAATATCTTGGTAGAGACTCTTCAAAGACTCAGTTTGAGTGAATTCAACTAATGATACCTAATTGTAGATTTTCTTTTTTTTTTGGTTGGTTTCAGTCAATTGAAGTCATTATTAATATGGAGTACAAATGGATCTGAATTCAAAAAGCATTCATTTAAATTCTATTCTCATAATACTAATTGAATATAGACCAGTCTTTGTTAACTACTAAAAATACCTCTCAACCATATCTGATTAATAGCATAGACTGATAGAAATCTCCATTTGTAGAACACGATATTGCCTTATCTGATTGCTCACCTTTGATTCTTTTCCAAATTAGGAGAAATTATAGAAGAATTATCTGAGAGGTAATGCCACTAAATAACCATTTATTTTCTTTTATGTACTGCCTAAGCTAGAAATATTAACTGTTTTGTATTTTTTATGAAAGTAAAATATAACACAGTCTGTATTCTCTGTTATTGTGGATATGAGCTAAATGTGAAAACGATAAAAACAGCAACAACAATAACAACCAAAATAGTTTTTTTTTTAAAAATCTCAGTGCTTTATTTAAAGGTCTAGTACCTACATAGATATCACTATGAATTGTGTGTGTCTTAATTCATCTAATTATGGCACATTTTTAGTTAACTACATATTTTCAATAGTAAGAATGAAATGAGAGCTTTCTACTATTTATATTTCATTCTGAGCTGGTATGATATTCTGTATCTCACCCATGAGGTTTGCTTTTATTTTTTTAGTGTGGTACTTAGATAATTAAGAAGTGTACTAATTCAGTATCTTAATAACCACATAAAGGAATGAGTCACTGGAAGTTGGAGATCGTGGTAAGGGCTCCCTGCTGTTGGAGTTGCATTATAGGAGATCAGGCTCTTATTGGGGAACAAAAAAATCTTTATTTATTTTTTATATTTTCTCTTAGGCCACTTTACCCAGAGAGGAATCCTGTAACCTCCTGTCTGCATGAGAGTTGGTATGGGGAGGGGTGGGTCAGAATTTATGGGAGTGGAATGAGGGAAATAGGCTGGGGTTCTTACCACTTGTTTTGTCTTATTTTCACCGATTTTTTTTCAGAGTGCTGTCAGTCTCCACCCTCTGCTCTGCCTCCTATCTCTGATATAATGAGGAAGGCCAGTTTCCTATTCCTGAGGGAAGCAACCTAACTTCTGACACAGAATGCTAACTGATCTTCATATGCTCAACCAATCCCTACATCCTGGCCTTCAGTAATGACAGGGACCTCAAATTCCTGAGGATGTCTGAGGTTCTGTGACATTAATTGTCTTGCTTGTTGTCAGAACTCCTCTATTTTTAACCTGCCAGAGTCAGTCAGACATATGTTCTTCAGTCTGAAATGTAGACCACCCTGTGTGTTTTATTTGTCCAACTTCTAGTCAGCAGTTATTTCATATTCTGTTCTTACTGTCTTTGTGGTTTTATAATTTTTTAATCATTTCACTGTTATTTCAGTGAGGTGTCAAGGAGTAAAAATAAACACAATGTGTCAATCTTCCATATTATATATACATATACTCTATAAAATGGCACTGTCATATTTGCCAAGCACTTTTATATTGCATCATGCATGTTTTACACTTTAGACTGATTATAGAAGAGAGATAAGTGATGTAGATCTATTTAAAAATTTATAGCATTTGTCATTTAACAAGGTTAATTTTAACTGTATTATATATTTATCAATTTATCTTGTAAAGTAAATTTGCTCTTTTATTAAATGGTATTCATTCACATTATAAACAAAATATAACTGATAATACTATTATTGAATAAACACAGTCAGAAGCATAATAAATGCATTTTACCCATTGCTAATAAATCAGTGTTTAACAACTTCTTTTTACCACACAGAGACAGTATGTTTTTATACCAGACCAGTTTTAAAAACTAGTAAAACATACCTGTAAAGTTTACAATTGTATCTTCACTGATTTACCAAAGCTTATTCTACTATGAGACACCATGATGTCTGAAAACTAAAATATTTTGAACTTAATGAATATTCACAGGTTTTAATAATACAATAAATATTTAATTTGATCAAAAGACTGAAAAATCTTTGGCATAAAGTTCCCAGGAAAAAAGAGACATTGTTATATTTTGCCTTTTGCTCAATTTGAACCAAAGGAATCTGTAAGAAGAATTCAAAACACTGCTTGCTTATCTCAAAACCAAAATTCTGAATAGTCATTTATGCCTGCTTCACAGCCTAAGTATATCATAATTCTTGGGCATTTTCAGAACTTTTTAACATGGGTAGTTTTAGAATTATCCTATACAACATGATAGACTTTAGTAACTCTGAGTGTACTAATATTGGGATTTCTGAAAGCTTGCGACTCAGAACTCCATAGGTTTTTCATGACGTGCAGTAGAGATTTTTAATCAGTTGCTATTTCATGATAATTAAGATTACTTATGGTTTTAAATGTTTTTCTTGGATAGTTTTTATTTGGATGTTTAACTAAAAGTCTCTTATTTAATGTATTTAACCCACTGTACAGAGTTAGACAGAAAAGAATGGCCCTAAAACTATTTGTTGTGATTTAATAATAATGTGAAATATATTGACTGTGTTGAGCCATATTTGAGTATTGTAAACTTTTGTTTCTAAGTCAATCAAATTTCTATGTTTTTGAAGGGGCTGCAGTTTATTAATTTTTATGTGGAATGGGTTATACTTTATTTCAAATATATCTGACAGGAGAGGTAGACAAGAATGATCTCAAACTTGTATTTTCTGTTATAAAATGTATATATTCTTAAACCTGTAGCAGAATAATAGAGAAGTCAGTGAGTTGTTTATGCCAAGTAGTAATTCCCTGGACAGAGTCGTCACTCTTTGGAGCAAAGAGCAGGTTTGCTTACATCCTTGGAAGCTAGACATTTTCACTCTCTGGATAGTTTGCTTGATAACCTATGGAGCAAAAGACAGACATGTTTGCTGTCTATAGTAATCCATTGTATGCAAAGGTATCATTTGGTCTTTACATTTTCCTCAGAGATTAGGGGTTGAGGAAGCAGTGAAGGAAAACACTGATTCTCTGACTACTATTATTACTGTGAGTAGTAAACCTTTTTTTGCCTCTGACCTAGGTGTCATGCCTTCTTGCTACTGTTCAAGATTAACTTGTTAGCTTTCAAGCCAGGTAAAATCTCAAACTGTACAGTTGATGAAATGAAACTTCCTTTTTTCTTGCTTCAAATTTCCTCACTCACCTTTTCTCAATGTCTTGCAAGACTTGGTTAGATATCTTATTTTTACTTGGTACTTTACTCTTTTGGAAATATCGAAAGAGGTCTTATTTAATTTATTTTAAGGGAATGTATAATGTCTTAAGATAAATAATCTCTTGGTATAAGAAAACACTAACTTTAAGAAAGACAATTTTAGTAAATGAAGTTAAAAATTATATTCATAAAATATTTTTTTACAAAAAAATGGCATTTGACTCTTCAAGTGATTGAAAGCTCAGAATTAATTTTTACTTTTTTTTTTTTACCTTAAAACCATTTGGTGTCAAAACTACATTACTAACCAATGCTAGAATACATGCTTCTTCAGTTAGGAGCATTTGAGTATATGGAACTGTAGGTCAATCTCATTTCAATATGGCTTTTGTCAGCTCTGTAGATCTTGTCGTATTCTAGCTCGTCTCATCACAGCAATTCTATTTTAGCTTTACACATCCTAAAGAGACATTACTATCAGTGTGGAATGTTCTTTATTTTTCTAATAGAATTAAAGTCACTTAAAAATCTGCTATGATGCAAGTGACACTAATTAGATTGCTAATTCTAATATGAGCTTTGGCATATTTATGTTTATTACTTGCATTTAATGACTGCAGATGGGTGGAAAAGTCACGAAAGTCCATGTCTTTCTCTCTATAAGCTAGTATGAAATTCTGTTATTTGGGTATTAATATCTGCCAAATAATTTTGATGTATATTCTAGGTTAAATATGTTATCACGTTATAAATTGTGAAATGTTTCTTCTATATTATAATAAAGTTCAAGCTTTGGAATATTTTATAATATAAACCCATATCATAGAAACCAACATTACTCTTTTAAGAAACTACAAAGTTCCCATCCATAATACAGGCAAGTTTTAAAAAGTATATGCCTGTGTTTACATAGGGAAAAAGACCTCACGGTGCCATCAATATTGCTACATATCCTTTTCAAAATAATGAAAATAATATGGATACTCATTTTGTTAGCTTATTGATTTGTGGGCGAATTATATACTACACACTTTTTTTTTTTTAATATTTACATCATCAGTTTTTTGTCATTTTGGAGCTATAAAATTCTTTGTAGGATTATAGTCAGTGCTATATAATGTCTATATTTAGAGTTAAAGAAATTAAGGCATAGAGAACAATGGTTTCTCAGTTCAAAAGAACACTTAGCAGGGTTCTAATATTAGAATTCTGATTCAAAGTACTCTATCAGAATTACCTTAGAAGTTTATGTGTGTGTGTATGTGTGTGTGTGTGTGTGTGTATATATATATATATTTACACTAGACACACACACACTCACATTTCTTGGGCCTATTCCAAGAAATTCTGTAATAGCAGTCACAGGATCAGTGTCAGATGATTCTGATGCGTGGCTACATTTGGAAATACTGCTCTACATAACATTGCCTCCTTCAAGAAAAGATCATGTTCACCAACCAGATCACAAGAAAAGAAAGAATACTTCAAAAGGAAATATATATATATCAAACAATAAATGCCATGGGGAAGTTTTTGAACTAAGTGTGCACTTTGTTGAAAGTCTTCTTTCTGGCAAATTTATAGATACACTGAAAAGTTTTCCTAAGAATATGGACAAATTGCATCACACTTGTATTGATACGCTTAATTCAACAATTATATTTTAGAACATATATTGTCTTCCAGGTAGAGATATGATGCTGAGTAAAAATAGACTCGGTATCTAGTAGGGAGATATATATAAATAAGTACATTAATAAATATACATGATTATAAGAGATATTCCAAAGGACAGATGAGAGTATAAGGCAAAAGAAGTGGCATAGTGTTTAGAGTGTGGTAAAATTTTCTGAGAATATGTTGACGATCTAAGATCTACATGGTTAGTGGGAGAGCGAGCAAAGTTTTTGACAAAGTTTCTATTAAGGAACTATTCTTGTCACATTTAAGTAACAAGAGTAAGTCAGGAAAGAAAGAGGGTGAATGTATTATGGATAAAAACGGGAAAGCATCAATTGCATAAAATATCCAGAGAAAAGAGATTGAGAGGAACAACAGCAACAAACAAACAAACAAACAAACATACAAACAAAAAACAAGATGTTTTCAATATTATTACCTTATCAGATATATCATTAGCAAATATCTTCTCCTATTCAGGAGATTGCTTTTTTTTTTTAAATAGTTTTCTTTGCAGTACAAAACATTTTTAGTTTGATGTAGTCTCATTTGTTTATTTTTGCTTTTGTTGTCTTTGCCCTAGGAGACATTTTCAAAAAATATATTACTAAGACCAATGTTAAAGAGTTTATGCCTATGTTTTTTTTCTAGTTTTATAATTTCAAATCTTACATTTAAATCGCTAATCCATTTTGAATTTATTTTTGTATATAGTGTAAGAAAGTGGACCAGTTTCATTTTTTTGCATGTTTCTGTCCTGTTTTCCTAACACCAATTACTGAAGAAAATGTCTCTACCCCATTGTATATTCTTGCCTCTTTTGTCATAGATTAATTAACTATATAAGTGTGGGCATATTTCTGAACTCTCTATTCTGTTTCATTGATCTATGTGTCACTGTGCCAGTACCATGCTCTTTTGATTACTCTAGCCCTGTAGTATAGCTTGATATAAGATAGTGCAATAAGGAGTTAATACGTAAAATATATAAAGAACTCATACAGCTCAACATCAAAAAACCAAACAATCTAATTTAAAAATGAGCAGAGGATCTAAATAGACATTTCTCCAAACAGGACCTACAGATGGCCAATAAACATATGAAAAAAAATACTAATCATCACTAATAATCAGGGAAATGTAACTTAAAACTACAATGAAATATTATCTCATGCCTGTCAGAATACTTGTTATCAATAAATCAAAAAACAGCAAATGTCAGAGATAATATGAACAAAAGAAAACTCTTATGCACTGTTGGTGGGATTGCAAATTGGTACAGCCACTATGGAAAACAGTTTGGAGGTTCCTCTGAAAATTAATAAGAGGACTATCTTATTACCCAGAAATTACTCTTCTGAGTATTTATCCAAAGAAATCCAAAACACTAATCAAAAGGATATATGCATCTCTATGTTCATTGCAGCGCTATTTACAATAGCCAAGATATAGAAGCAACCTAAGTGTCTATCAATAGATCAATAGGTAAAGAAGTGGTACATATATACAATTAAATAGTATTCACCCATGAAAAAGAATAAAATCTTGCTATTTGTGACAACATGGATAGACCTAGAGGATATTATGCTTAGTAAAATTAGTAAGACACAGAAAGACAAATATCTTAGTTTATTTTGTTTCTTAGATTCCACATGTAAAGTGAAACAAAATAAACTAAGAAACAAACTCATAGATACAGGGAACAGACTTATGATTGTTAGATGAAAGGGGGATTGAGGAGGATGGATGAAAGAGGTGAAGGGATTAAGAAGTACAAATTGTCTGTTGTAAAACTTGTCACAGGGATGTAAAGTACAGTAGAGGGAATATAGTCATTAATATTGTAATAACTATATATGGTGCCAGATGGGTACTATACTTATTGGGGTAATCACTTCATAAGGTATATAAATCCCTAATCAATATGTAGTACAACTGAAACTAATATACTATTGTGTGCCAATTATAATTAAAAATGCATTTAAAAAAGTATTTCTATAAAAAAGCAAACAAAAATAAAAATAAAAAAATGATAAAACTATTTAATTGAGTATGTGTATTGAGCTTTGCTCAATATTCCAGAATATGAAATAATTTAAAATAGCTCACCATCTAATTCAGAAAATTGTATATGTATTTGAAATAAATTTGTGAATATGACTATAAGAAACAATTATTTTATATTTGGGTTTGAGAGTTTGATAAAATATTAAATGGCTTTCAAAGAATATTAAACAATAAGGTAGTATATATAAGGTACAAAACTTTAGTACACAAACCTTTTTCTGGTTTGCCAGAGAAAAGCCTTTTGTCCTTTAAGCATTTATTATCTTTGTGTATCAGTTTACATATACTAGTGAGAGAATGACAAGTACTGTTCAAATAAAATAGGGGAATTGCTTACATAAAGGGTGGCAAAGAGAGGTCTTATTGAACATAAATTTCTAGACACTTTTATGACTAACAATACAGCCACAGTTTATTCGGTTCAATTATCATTGCAAATTGGTAAACAGTGCTTGCCAGTCTTCTAATAATTCAATATATTATTTCATGTTCAAGCATGGCTGAAAATTTAGTTGAATAGTTAATGTTAAAAATTTCTACAGTTATTTCCAACTATACATACAGACCAATGAGATGATAAACTGGAAAAAAAAGTTTGCATTTCTGTTTCTACCTATTTTGCAAATAGTTAAAATGAGTGGTTGATTGATGCTGCTGAAAATTGGAAATGTAAATAAAGTTCTCTAACTGGATCTGTTTACTTCCAAGTGTTAAACTATGGCGAGATTTTCACAGTTGGAAGGCTTATTCCCTGGACAGTTTACCAAAGGTCAAGATTATACTTTTGCCAATAAAAACAATAAAACTACATTTTATGTGGTTTGTGGACTCCTGTTCTGTACTTTATAGACATGACCCGCATAATTCTCTCTGTAGAAAGTTATTCTAAAACAATTGTGTAGTTTTTGTTCTTTGTCCTTTACCAAACTTTTTTACTCTCTGCCTTTGGTCATGAAAAATCTATTTTTTAACAATTGTCATTGATATTACTTGAAAATTCATTGAATTATCTGATCATCTAGTTTTCTAACAGAATTTAATTTAAAAAAAACTATGTTTTTTATCTTTTTCACTGCACTTAAAGGAATTTCACACCAGAGAAGAAACATTTTATATTAATAGCTCACATATATGGTAGAAAACATAGAACCTCAAAAATAGGAGGAAAATGATTTTGAAATCCTATGTTGAGAGCAGGTTTCTTATATATCTTTTTAGCTTAACAGAGAATTTCCACTTCTTCTTTTTTCCCCTGAAAGAAACGGAAAGGGGGAGATCAGTAAGGGTTTTAACTTGCACCTTCTATCTTGGAGAGTGTTCTCCAATACCTCACTGGGTATGCAATTTGAACTTGGCATTGAATGCCCTTTGAGGAATGCGGGTTTCTTTATGAAGCCTTAACAGCTCAGTTAAAAAAAAAAATTCAGTTTCAATCAGTAACATGACTCTTTGGGTTTGCTTTATCTAAGATATTAACATATTATCAAATATGACTAGAATTTAAATAACTATTTAAAACTCGAAGTAATTAGATACTGATATTTTTCTTGGGAAAAAAAAGGTTTACTATCTTTCTGTTTTGTTTGGTGAATATAAATACATGTTACTTATTGAATTAAATATGCTTTCTAACATGCCGATTCATTTTCCAGGGTTGAAGATGAATGCTCAATAATTGCACCACAGTTAATATAAACATCGACCTGATCAAATGCAGAGATTCCTGAGTGCCATTAAAAAGCCACAGATTTATCACTCCTGCCATGGTTTTGCTCCTGGCATCTGATTAAAAGTATAGGCCAATGTCTGTTTTTATTTACTTATTTTGATTTCCTCTTTGGATCTTTTCACTGGCACTGTACTCATGACTTCCTGCTGCTTACACACTTTCTAGCATTTATTGTCTTGGTTTTCTTCTCAATATGTTACTGCAGTGCAACTGCATTATATACTCCTCCTCTAAACAAAGATCATCCATATCTTCATCATCACTTGACCATATTGAACATGGTTTCTATAATGTTGGAGTATAATAGGGACAAAAGCAATCACTAATGATGCTAGGATTTTTCAAACTGGTAAAGAATGCTAATAAAATGCACCCACCATATGCTTCTGTGAGCCAGAGTTTATTCCTGAAATCTATGCAAGGCACTAAGTTTTAGTTTGAATGATGATGTCATCTAGCAGAATAGTATTCTGGAGAAATTAATTGAATAGAGTCCTTATTATTGAATTGTTCAAATCCATATGGGCACTCCTTTCACTATAGCATTAATTAAAGCAGGTGACTTTTCCTTCATAAGGATCAGGCTAAATTTATACCTCTCTTAAATAAAGGGAATAAAATTGATATATTAAGAATTCAGGATCTTTGGGTATAAATGATAGCATATTATGTGAATTTATTAATATAATTTTTAGTAAAAAGTAAAAAAGGACACAGTTAAGAGTTACTGCTAAACAATGAGCAGACAGATTGTTTCCTTCTATAGCCACCAAAAATATATATTAAATATTCTCTGTATAATGTAACTATGCCATTTATGTAGTTTTTATTTTTTTTATTTCTGGTGTTTAATCCCAATATTTTATAATTAGTGTACATATCCTATTTCAGAAGTCTCAACAATTAAAAGAAAATCACCATAAAGATAAAATTATTATTTAATACTCAATTTTATTCCATTAGAGGAAAATGTTTTATATATCCATAAGATGAGAAAAATGGGGAAATATGCTCTATATATGCTCTATATATGAGGAAATTGAGCTTTATAACATGCAAACCAAAATTAATATTACACTGTAATGAAGAATAATAAGCAATAATGTGCAAAAGGAGCTGCACCATGGGAAGACACAGATTCAGGTAGCAACGTGAATTGTGTTCTACCAAGACAAAGGGCAAGCCTCCTTTTATAGTGAAAGTTCCTGTCCAAGTTCCCAATTAGATTCATTTTATGTAAATGAGCTATTCAAATTATGCAGTTCTGATTGGTCAGTATAGATGCAAATGAAGATATAATTTGTGTAGTTCTGATTGGATGGGACAGATTTTAATTTATTGGTAGAAAGATGAACCAGGGTTTCCCTGCAGTGGTTTACTCAGATGGTGTAAATAAGGGGGACATAATATAGGAAGCTGAGAGTTCAATCTGAGGTTCTTCCTGGTATATGGAGTTTGGGGAGGATCTCCTGTTGGCAAATGGCTGCTAGGCTATTATTATACATAAAATTTAGGCCCTTGGTTGACCATGGGGAGTTCATCTCAGCAGATGAATTTCTTCTCAGGGTCCATAGCAAAAAAAATTATCTTCTCAGGGTCCCTAAACAAATTTGCAATATTTGAGATCATCTGTTTGAAAAATGTTTTTAAATAGTAATAGTCTCTTTCTATGAAAATTTGAATTTACGATTGCTAGGTAAAAAAGTAGTGTTAAAATTACTTAGTAAAGAGCATGATGAGTTCAAAAATATATGAGATCATATAGAGTATATTCTATTATATAATGATATAATTATGCTATTATTTTATATAAATGTGTTAATGTATATAATGTTTATATAATTAATATCTAATTAATAATGTATATATTTGCATAATATAGTCTTGCATATTGTTCTCTTTTCCTTTGGCTATATTCAGTTTTTAGAATAATATTTTCAAAGTACACGGGGTCTAGACTGAAAGATGCACATATTTAAAGTCACTAAAAGAAAAGAGACAGT
Source organism: Pteropus medius (assembly GCF_902729225.1). NCBI lineage: Eukaryota > Metazoa > Chordata > Mammalia > Chiroptera > Pteropodidae > Pteropus > Pteropus medius. The sequence continues at coordinate 3,056,408 of NW_024352785.1, read as the reverse complement.
TTTTGCGTCCATTTTTGTGAAAATCTTTCATTTTGAGAGATTTTCGCTTTATTGAAGATAAAAATGAACTGAGTACCTATTCTCATATTGTAAGAAAAACATAAGGCTCATATAATATAGTATATTGAGAATAGGTGAATTTCATTTTCTGAATTTATGTATATATATTTATATAATATATAGATATACATTTATATCTCTATCTATCTATAATCCACCTCTCTGTCTCTCTGTCTATTTATCTATCTATCTATCATCTATCATCTGTTTATCTATATTATCTATCTATCATCCATCTATCTATCTATCTATCTATCTATCTATCTATCATCTACCATCATCTATCTATTTAAAGTCTCATTGCCTATGGGTCTCAAAGGCATTATTACTATAAAAAAAAATCAGACAGTTTCCTTTTATATTTATTTTAGGATTTATCCCATGAGTCTTCTGTATTATATATCATTGAATGTTAATAATTTATAATTAACCACCAAGGATATACTTCAGGCAAAAAGGTTAGAAAGACTGAAAAGCAGTAGAGACATATGGTATGCACATAAAAATGGGAGTGTAATTTTATGAATTTTCATAATATAGGCTTTTAGTTGAAATATTTCTTGTTTCAGGCAAACACTGAGATGCTTAAGATTAATATAAAAGATTATATACATTGCCTTGAGTTTAAAGTTAATTATTTAAAAAATTTATTATTTACTTATTTTTTAATTTTTATTTTTCAATTAGAGTTGACATTCAATATTATTTTATATTAGTTTCAGATGTACAGCATTGTGGTTAGACATTTATAAAATCTACAAAATGGTCTCCCTGATTAGTCTAGGTATTCATCTGTTATTATATATAGTTACTACAGTATTGTTACTATATTCCCTATGCTGTACTTTACATCCTCATGACTATTTTGTAACTCCTAATTTGTACTTAATCTCTTCACCTTTTTGTCCCAGTCCCCAAACTCTTTCATTTCCGGATATCATCAGTTTCTTCGCTATATTTATGAGTCTGCTTCTGCTTGTTTGTTTATTTTGTTCTTTAGATTCCACATGTGAGATCATACAATATTTGTCTTTCTTTTTCTGACTTATTTTACTTAGCATAATACCTTCTAGATCTGTCCATGTTGTTGCAAATGGTATGATTTAATTTTTCTATGACCGAATAATGGTCCATCGTACATATTTACTACTTCTTTTTTACCAATTAATCTGTTGATAGACACTTAAATTGCTTCCATATATTGTAAATATTGTAAATAGCGCTGCAGTTAACATAGTGATGCATATATCTTTTCAAATTAGTGTTTTGGATTTCTTTGGATAAATACCCAGAAGAGCAATTTCTGGATAATAAGGTAGTTCTCTTTTTAATATTTTGAGGAAACTCCAAACTCTTTCCTATAGTGGCTGTACCAATTTTCAATCCTCCCGACAGTGCATAAGGGTTCCCTTTTCTCCACATTATTGCCAACATTTGTTGTTTTTGATTTATTGATGATAGCCATTCTGACAGGTGTGAGATAATATATCGCTGTGGTTCTAATTTACATTTTTCTGATGATTAGTGATGTTTAGCATCTTTCATTGTCTATTGGCCATCAGTTTGACCTCTGGGGAAATATTTATTCGGGTCCTCTGTCCATTTTTAATTGGATTGCTCCTTTTTTTGGTGTTGAGTTATATGAATTTTTAAATAAATTTTAGATATTAACCCCTTATCAGATATGTCATAGGTAAATTTTTTCCCATTTAGTAGGTTTTCTTTTCATTTTAATAGATTCTTTTGCAGTGCAAAAACTTTTTAGTTTGATTCCCATTTTCTTTTTTTTTTCTTCTTTTATTTCCTTTGTCCGAGGAGACATATCCAAAAAAAATATGATTAAAAACAATGTCAGAGAGTTTACTGCCTGTTTTCTTCTAGGATTTTTATGCTTTTGGATCTTACCTTTAAGTCTTTAATCTCTTTTGAGTGTATTCTATATGCTATAAAAACCTGGTCTAGTTTTTTATTTTATTTTTTTTTTTATTTTGCATGCATCTGTCCAGTTTTCCCAACAACATTTATTGAAGAGACTATCTTTACCCCATTTTTTTTTTCTTGCCTCTGTTGTCATAAAGACTATGTAGGCATGAATTTATTTCTGGGCTTTCTATTCTGTTCCACTGATGTATCTATTTTTATGCCAGTACCATGATATTTTGATTACGATAGCCATGTAATATTGTTGAGACCAGCTAGCAAGACACCACCAACTTGTTCTTCTTTCTTGAGATTGCCATGGTTGTTCAGGGTCTTTTATGTTTTCATATAAGTGCCATTGGTATTTTGATGGGAATTGCATTGAATCTATATATCGTTTTGGGTAGTATCTACAATTAACAATGTTAATTCTTCCTGTCCACGAGCATGGTATATGCCTCCATTTATTTGTATCTTCTTCAATTTCTTTCTTCAATGACATAATTTTTTGAGTACAAGTCTTTTACCTCCTTGGTTAAATTTATTTCTAGGTATTTTATTGTTTTCGATGCAATTGTAAATGAGATTGTTTTATTATTTGCTTTTTATGAAAGTTCATCAATGGTGTCTAAAAATACAAACGACTTCTGAATATTAATTTTGTATCCTGCTACTTTTCTAAATTCCTTTATCAGTTCTAACAGCTTTTTTTTTTTCTAGTGGAATCTTTAGGGTTATCTATATATAGTATCATGTTATCTGCAAATAAAGAAGTTTTACTTCTTCCTTTCCAATTTGGATGCCTTTTATTTCTCTTGTCTGATTGCTGTGGCTGGAATCTCCAATACTACGTTGAATAAAAGTGGTGAAAGTTGACATCCTTCTTTTGTTCCTGATCTTAAGGAAAACACTTAGTTTTTCCCCCTTGAGTAAGATATTAGCTGTGGGTTTCTCCTATATGTCATTTGTCATGTTGAGGTATGTACTCTCTATTCCCACTTTGTTGAAAGTCAGACTAAAACTGATTTTGCTGTTATTTTTAAATATGTTCAGTCTCTATTCATATAGAAATTACTATTCTAGAGAAATCATCATAATTTAGTGATTCCAATGTGAAATGAATTTTGTGAACTGCTTTTTCTGAATCTATTGATGTGATCATATGATTTTTATCCTTCATTCTGTTTATGTGGTGTATCATGTTAATTGATTTGTGGATATTGAACCAACCTTGCATCCAAGGAATAAATCCCACTTGATCATGGTGTATGATATTTTAATGTATTGCTGACTTTGATTTGCTAATATTTTGCTGAGGATTTTTGCATCTATGTTCATCAGACATGTTGGCCTATAATTTCCATTTTTGTAATGTCTTTGGTTTTGAAATCAGGATGATGGTGGCCTCAAAAAATGAGGTTGAGAACCTTCCCTCTTAAATTATTTGAAATAGTTTGAGAAAAATAAATATTAATTCTTCTTTGAATGTTTGATCAAATTCACCTGTGAAGTCATTAGGTCCAGGACTTCGTCTGTTGGGAGATTTTTGATTACAGATTTGATTTCATAAGCAGTAATCAGTTGTTCAGATTTTCTGTTTCTTCTTGATTCACTCTTGGAAGATTGTATGTTTCTAGGAATTTAACCATTTTTCCCAGATTGTCCAATTTGGTGGCATATAAATAGTATTTTCTTATAATTTATTATATTACAATGGTGTCGGTTATCATTTCTCCTCTTTCATTTCTGATTATATTTATTTGGGTTCTCTTTCTTTTTTCTTGATGAGTCTGATTAAAGGTTTATCAATTTTATTTATCTTTTTGAAGACACAGCTCATAGTTTCATTGATATTTGGTATTTTTTTTAGATTCTATTATTTTGTTTATTTCTGTTCTTATCTTTATTATTTCCTTCCTTCTACTCATTTGGGGTATTGTTTGCTGTTCTTTTTCTAGTTCCTTTAAGTATAAGGGTAGATTGTTTGAGATTTTTCTTGTTTTTTTTTCTTGAGATAGGCTGTATAGCTATGAATCTCCTTAGAATTGCTTTTGCCATGTCCCATAGATTTTTGGGTCATTGTGTTTTCATTTTCATTTGTCTCCAGGTATCTTTTGATTTTTTTCCTTAATCTCATTGTTAACCCATTCATTGTTTAGTAGCATGTTATTTAGTTTCCATGTGTTTGTGTGTTTTTCTTTCTTTTTTTTTTTGTAGTTGATTTCTAGTTTCATACCATTGTGATCATAGAAGACACTTGTTATGATTTTACTTTTCTTAAATTTATTGAAACTTGTTTTGTGGTCTAACATTGTTTTCTATCTTGGAAAATGTTCCATGTGCACTTTAAAAGAATGTATATTTTCCTTCTTTGAGTTTAAATGCTCTAAAAATATCAATTTCATCCTTCTGGTCTAGCGAGTCTTTTAAGGTCGCTGTTTCCATATCTGAAAGTTCTGTTCATTGGTGTCAGTGGAGTGTTAAAGTCCCTACTATGACTGTATTACTATCAATCTCTCTCTTTATGTTGGTCAATATATGCTTTATATATTTAGATGCTCTTATTTTGGGTACATGTTTACTAGGGTTATATCCTATTGTTGAATTGATCCCTTTACCATTATGTAATGTCCTTGTTTGTCTCTTATTATAGTGTTCGTTTTAAAATATATTTTCTCTGATATAAGTATTGCTATTCCAGCTCTTTTTTGATTTTCATTTGTATAAAATAACATTTTTCAGCCTTAAGTTTTAGTCAATGTATGTCTTTGGATTTCAAGTGGGTCTGTTGTAACAGACAGCATGTGTTTTCTCATCCACTAAGCTACTCTATGTCTTTTGGTCGAGCATTTAATCCATTTATATTAAAAGCGATTATTGATCAGTATGTAGTTGCTGCCATTTTATTATTCAAATTTATAATTTCCCCAACACGTTTCTTCTTCAAGATGTTCCTTTAAGATTTCTGTAATACTGGCTTGTGGTGATGAACTCCTTTAGCTTTTTCCTTTCTGTGAAGCTCTTTATCTTCAATTTTAAATGATAGCTTTGCTGTGTAGAATACTCTTGGTTGTAGATCCTTGCTTTTCATCACTTTGAATATTTTGTGCCTATCCCTACTGGCCTTCAAAGTTTCTGTTAAGAAATCATCTGATGGTCTTATGGGACTTACTCTGTAAGTAACTGGCTGCTTTTCTTTTGCTGCTTTTAGTACACTCTCTTTGTCTTTGACCTTTGCCATTTAAATTATGATGTGTCTTCATGTGGGCTTCTTTGTGTTCATTTTGTTTGGGACTCTGCACTTTCTGGACTTGTATGTCTATTTCCTTCTTCAGGTTAGGGAAATATTCAGTAATTATTTCTTCAAATAGGTTCTCAATCTTTTGCTCTCTCTCCTCTTTCTGGTACCCCTATAATGCAAATGTTGTTAGGCTTGATGTTGTCCATGAGGTTAACATTTTAAAGTAGCATGCTAGTAGATAGAATTTCCAAGATCACATTTTAATAATTCTCATCTGCATGTGGTATTCACTTTTTACATCACAAACTAATTTCACAATTGGGACATTCCTTTGTCATATCAGATGTGAATATAACTGTTATGTCTCAGAACTCTTGGAATAAAAACAGAGTTGTCCTTTATTACTACTACGAAGAAAATTCTTTGATAATTAGGTCCTATATTTCACTCTATTATTATTATATTTAATTTATTAATTTATCATTTCCTTTTCATATATTTTACCTATAACTGAATACTAGGGCTCAGCCACAGAAGATTAACCATCAGTAAATAGACAGCTAAAAAGAGAGAGAGATAAATGAGAATGGTAGAAATAATCATTGTTTCCCTATCTTTAGGAAAACTAGATGCCTGCACTCTGCATTTTTACAATGGTAAATAAAAGCCTAGCCACTTGTCACGTGACAAAACTGAAAAATTTATTAACCAAAATGCTCATGTTCTAGACTAAAAAGCATAGTATTATGTTATTATAAACTACATGTACTACTTTAGAGATAAATCTTTGCAAATACTTTTCCTTCCTATTTGTTTAACATGCAGTGTGGCCAGACAATGAAAAAGGGTTTCTTTTCTCTATATTTACAATCTATAAACTCTTATTTTTTCATGAAAAAATGTTCCTATCTTTTTATAAACCAGTTACTAGACTGGCATAAACTTTACCTCATTTCAGAAGAAACCACTGTAAAAAGGGTGACATTCAATGTAGAATGTGGTGTGTGATCCTGAATCACTCTTACATTGGGAAATGTACCGATGTTGAATTGTTAAGCATTTAATTGTGTGCCAAGTAGATACAAGGACAAGGCTACATCTTTATTGGTAGGAGGTAAAGTTCAAACTATCAGGTATAGTCATTTGCACTGTTAATCAATCTGGGAAATAGCAGATCTTACATAATTTGGACAGCAAAGAATCATAGATAATATAAGTTTCAAATCTATTATCATCAAAATCGTAATGCTCAAAAATGTTAGCTGTGTTCTCAACTTCCATAATAAAATGTATTATTTGGGAATCATGGTCATTATTACCATTGACATTATTTTATCATCAGTATTATCATTCTAAGTATTCCGTTGCAAGAAATCTCTGGAGTGGGGCTGAGAAATACATTTTTAATGGTTATCCGGAACTGCTTATATTTGTTAAAGTAGTTTAACTGCTGTTCAACTTAATGCTCATCTTTTAAGTTCCTGTTTGTGTAGCTACCCAGTGTGGTCTGGGAAATCAACAGCTGGGAGGATTCTGACACAGGTGGTGAATGATCAGATCACTCTAAAGAAATATTGGAATAAGTTGAGTGGCACATTTTCTTGTGCTCTTGAATTCTGGAGGGTAAATACATAAACCAGTGAGAATTTGGAAATAATTAGCCTCAGTTCAACAGAGGAGGCCAGAGACAGTGTCAGAGATGCTGCAAGCAGAGATATATGCCCATGGCACAAGACAGAAGGCACATCCCATTGCAGAACTATGTTAATGTCTGCATTGTACCTTCTTGTGCTTATTTCAAGAAAATCTTAGGGGAAGACTGATTTTAGCTTGGTTTTAGGAAACATAGTCTGGGTTTGGGGCAGAGTAGTTAATGGAAAGTCAAAGGTTGAAACCCACCTACCAATAAAAGTCCACAACTGGCCAAAAGGATTAATGAGAGATTAAGCAGCAATATTACTCTAAGGATAGGATAAACAGGTACTTTGTAGTGACTATTGTTTAGTTCAGAAGAAAAGAAAATTATAATAAGAATGAATAAAAATAGAAGGATAGAGGAGGGCCAAGAAAGATAACGTTATTTTTGCAAACCATTAGCCTAAATGACATTAACCATTCTTAACAATTTTAAAGTTTATATGAATGCTAGTATTTATATGTATATAAAGTTTACATGTACTTTCACATATTCATCTCATTTTTTCTTCACAAAACCCTCATAAGATAGGTTTGGCAGATGTTGCCAACTTATTTTTTTAATGAAAAAGTAGAAACTAAATTATTTTCCCTGCTTTCTTTCCTGGTTATAAAATGTCTTACTTTTCTGACTTGCTAGAACTTAATAAAAAAAAAAGTGCTAAGAGTTATACTATTATATTAAGGATAACACAGCTAAAACATTGTAAAGTCACTGTTTTCACACTTATTTGATCAAAAGACTGAGTATAACATCTGTAAAGTAAATATTACAGAAGGAAAGATTATTTAGTTTAGCATAGTCACCTAAATAGAATAATAATAAAATTTTGATCTTTAAGTTTATAGAGAACAACTATAGTATCATCAGAAAGTAAATGGTGATAAGATATTCAGTATTGATTTTAATAATACTAAATACGATATGGGTTTGCAGCATCAAAGTATCTATATCCCAGTTAGTAGTGAACTTCTTCTAGCCACAAAACTCTTCTTTTACTTGCTTGTTACATCAACTCTTTTTCATTTAGCCTTCCTATTATTGGGTAATAAATGATATGAATGAGAACATAAAATTGCTTAGGCTGTAAAGTTGTACCAGATATTATGTGAGCCTAGGAGAAATTTCATCTACTACTAAGAGGATACTATCCTTTTTCTCCCTCTAATGCCACAAATGATTTCAGTGAAAATGAGTCATAATAGCTAAGAAGGGCTGGATATAGAACTTTATAAAAGTACAAGCAGACTTCACCGACAGGCAGTTCATCATGCTCTTACATGAAGGTATTAATTTCAATTTCAATCTTCCTGTAAAACAAAAAGGAAGAAATTTTGATTATAATGACCTTGCTGAAGTGACATAAATTATAATTGAAGACATTAAAATTACACACTAAAGGCAACTCCCACTCCTTTACACATGTATTTCTTTTTAGCAGAGTCTGGATTTCTTTTAAAAATAACCTAGATTCTTATCAAATCAGGCTCTCTACTTTCTATATAAGACTGCTGCAACATGGTTAGAAAAAGATTGTTAGAGGTAATTGTTGTGTTATTTTGTTTCATTTGATAGGATATCTCATTGTATAAATCCTTGAAGATTCTTTCATGATGATTTCACTACTGTCTTTGAATCTGAAAGCTGCTAAGACCTACTTTGGCAATCAAGGACAAAGTCAAGTCATTGTCAAAATTAAGAATTTGGCAAATGAAATATTTGGTTTCTTCTATATTTTCTTTTTTCTTCTTCCCAATTATATTTTACAGATTTTCTCTACATTTTGTTCAGAATTCCTTTAACACCACTACATATTTTATTGAATATAAATGATAACATAAAATCTATTTTAGTTGCAAGAGTTACAATTCTGAATATAGCAATGTGATTTTCTTTGGCTTGAAAATTAAGTTAGGGAATAGGAATTGCCTGGAAGTAAAAACAGCAGAGTTGAAGGATGTAGCATCGGCAAAGGTCCAAATTTAAGGAATAACATGAATGTTTTAGGTATTGCAAAAATTTCATTTTAATAAGAATACATTTTAAAAATTCAGCTTTAAAGTTATGAAAATAGTATGTAAACATTAAAGAATTAAATCATGCAAAATAATTTAGAATAAAAAATGAGTCTCCTTTAGAATACAAGCTATCAGTCCTATGCACCAAAGACAGAAATCATCAAATGTTCATTTTATATAATTTCAATCCATTTTAAAGCCTCTCCAAGCAAATGAGTATGTGTGCATATATGATACAAATGGGTATCTGTATCATTTTACCTTAACATTTTTTGCAGATTTTGTATATCAATATGTAGAAATTTATCTCATATTTTAAAACAAGATAATGGTTCTATTAGAGACATTTATTAAAGTGCCCCCAAATTGGTTTCTACTTACTATAAAAAACAACTCTGTAATTAATGTCAGTGAATACAGAGTACAGTGGATCTATCTCCATAACTTAATTTTAACAGAAATTGCCAGAGTTTTTCAGATTGTTTATTCCAATTTAGTTACAAAGAGTGAGTATCTGTTTCCAGGATATTCCAAAACTAATGATATTTAAGTTGAACCCTATAAAATTACAGATTTATAGATTTAAAATGGTTGAATATTGGCTATGTCAAAAGATTCAACTTAATATTATAACATTTATCTTTGCCAAAATTCTAAGTGAATTACTTTTTGAATATCTATAGCTAAATAAATAAAAATATTTAAGACTTTTTTAATACATTTTTCATATCCTTTGAATATTTTTCTATTAGTTGTTTTCATCTCTTAGTTTGCTCATTTTTATAATATATCAATAGCCTATGGAAATCATTATTTTCATAAATTTTGCAAACTTTTCTGAGCTTTTATTTTACTTCTTAGTGAATTTTATTATAGAAGTTATAAAAATGTTCATAAACAGAGTTATTAGTCTTGAATTTTAGTTCAGGTTTAGAAAACTCTTTCCCCCTCTAAGACCAAGTGCGTGTTTGTATGTGTATGTATATGTATGTGTGTGTGAATCTATTATATTCCTTTAGTACTGTTATGTTTTCATTCTCTTTAATTTACAATATAGATGCATTTTAACATTTTTAAATTGAAATATAATTGGTTTTCAGTATTACATTATACTTAGTTGTACAACATAGTATTATATACTGAATTTTTTTGTTATATTAGGTAAGAGAATGATTCAATCTCATTTATGTAATAAAAGAAAGACTACCCCACCATTTAGTAAATGGTACTCTTTTTCTGCAATGATTTGACATTTGACATGCAAGTTGAAAATATACACATCTACTATGTTTTTTATTCCTCCTGCTTTCCTGTTATATTATGCTGATCTTTTTGTCTATCCCTGTGATGACATTAAGTCATTTCAATTACTGTGTGTTTAATATTGATTTTGGAAAATTAACCAGTAAAACTTTCTTTCATAATTTCTTCTGGCAATTTTTATATATCTAGTTTTCTTCATAGAGCTAAGTTTTTATAAGTTTCTCATTCACTTTAACAAAAAAAAAGGTCTGTTATTTTGGGGGGACCTCTACCTACACATGTGTATGTGAGTATATGTATATGTGTATGTGTTTGTGTGTAAGGAGAATTAACATCTTTATAATATTGATGCTTTAAATCCAAAAACAAGATTTTTTTTTTAATTTAAGCAAATCTTCATATAGGTATCTTAGTAAAATATTAAATATTTTATATAATTCTCTTGCATTTTAAAAAAATCAAAATTTTCCATACGTTAGCTTCAAAAAGGTAGAAAGTAACAACAACCACAGCAATAACAACAAACTGTTAACTTTAGAAAAGCAGCAATGTCTTGTCACACAGACTCACCAACAGTTTCAGGCTCGAAAAGCAAATACTTTTAAGTTATGAGTATTTCTTCTGTCAATTTTCTGTTTATAATTTCCATAAATGTCTGCATATGTTAATTAACCAAACTTTTAATATTTCTTTTTCCATATACCTAAGATGGAGGATTATATTAAGTAAAAGTCATTATCTAATCTTCTTTCACCATTTAAATAATTACCTTCATATCACTTCGTAGCGACTCTGTAGCTTTTAATAATAGACTTTAAACTTTATTTTTTGTGTCTCTCGATAAAGAAATTAATGCCCCTGTGCTTGCTTCCTTGTCAGCTGCCTCCACATTTCTGTACCATAGCACATTTTATCATCAGATTTATGGTGTTTATTCTCTTTTGCAATCATTATTAAAACTCTGGTACTTTGCTTAGATATTGATTCAAAAGAATTAAATATAAACTAATAAGGAGTATTTATAATATTGTAATTTGAAGAAGTTAAAACCCATCTAGGATTGAAAGAGTGAGTATCAACTCAGACTATAAAGAGGAAAAGCAGTCCTTTCCATAATCAGAGTGAGGGGACAGATAGAGATAAAGTCAGCTGTGTTAGTTTCCTAGGGGTTCCATAACAAATTACCACAAACCATAACTTAAAACAACAGAAATTTCTCTCAAAGTACTGTAGACTAGAATTTCATAATCAAGATGATAACAGGGTCATGCTCCTTCTAAGGCTGTAGGGAAAGTTTTCTTTGCCTCTTCTAACTTCTAGTTGTTGCCAATAGTCTTTAGTATTCCTCAGTTTTGTTGCTCTTACTCCAGTTTTTGCCTTCTTTTTCCCATTGTTTTTCCTAAGGAATTTCATTGCAGCAGTTATAAAACGCCTTAGCAACACCTACTGAGTCACTACTTCTTTCTTACCAATGATACCCCAGACATATTTTCATGTATTTCTATAGATACTCAATTTCTAAACTGCCCTTACCTCATGACAGCACCCAATTCCTAGTTAATTCTCACTACTCCTAATCCTGCTTTTGGAAGATCATCAGTTCAGTACATATCTTCCTTCTTTTAAACTCTCTTCAAAATCCTTCAGCAAAATCTCAACTTTGCAAAGATTGTTTTCTGTCTTTTCTGGTTGAGTAGCATTCCATGGTTTTCTCCTCCCTTTTGTTGGTGACATTGTACAGTTCTTCCTTGAGAGTTAATAAATTTAATTTTGTCTGACTGTTGATTCTTGATAGTCTTTGGCTGATTAAGCTTTAATAGTGTGGTGATTCTACAAAGATTTGTCTGAGACTCTTATTGCTGTGGAACAGGACCCTTGACTAGATAACAGCACATATATCTGAGACCCGTTATGTTTCCACCTATTGAGGCAGACTGGTCCTCTGATATAATTAAGTTTGACACAGACTTGAGCATTGATTGTTGCATTGAGCTTTTCAATGTGAGATTTATTTGTTTCTCAAGAAATGTGTTTTGATCACATTTTGATGTCCTCCTGTGAATTTTGACTTCTAAGCCTCTGATTGCATGCATTTGCTCTTCATTTTAAATCTTATATGTTGTCTATTAGAGGAATTCTATAGGAAAGGGGTTAGCATATCATGGTAATCCTGCATTTAATTGGTCCTGGGGACTGAGGAGTTAGAAAGTCTATTTTGGTCAGGCACCCTATGAAAAAGTTGCTTTAAGTCATCCTCTAAAATCATAGGACTCTACTCCATGCTACTTTTGTGTCCTGAAACCTCTTTGTTTAGCTCAGTGTTCTCAAAGTTTTAAGAACCTTGTTGATGATTTTGGATTTATTTTTAAACTGGATTCTAGAGATAGGGAGTTATACAAGAATTAGTCTTATCGACTGTACATTTCACATAGGGTCATCTCATCTCAGCCTGCCCCTCCACTTGATTTCCCATCTGGGAAGCCCATCTTTCTCAGCTGTACATACTACTGTGCTAATTTATTTGCTTATTTCTCTAAATGACACAATCCAACCAAGACAGTTTGAAATTACTGTGGCCACAGGATTGGGGAAATTTTTACTATAGGACAAAATTGTTCATTTATAGGATGCCTTAGAATAGAAAGAAAGCAAAAATTATGATTAAAAATATTTCCACTTTTCTTAATTAGTATGATAAAATTCTAAAGGCAATTAAAACTCTGTAACAGCTATCCTAAAAGACTTCTAGCAAAAGTGTGGTGGGTTGAATTGTTTTCCCCCAAAAGATATCTGTGCATGTAATCTAATTTGGAAATAGGTTCTTTGCAGATGTAATCAAATTAAGATGAGGTCACACTGTGCCCTAAATCCAATGATCAGTGTGTTTATAATGGAAGGAGATGGCGATTTAGATACAGAAGAGACCATTTGAAAATGAAGGCAAAAACTAGAGTAACACAGCAACAAAGCCAAGGAATGCCAAGGATTGTCAGCGACCACTAAAAGTTTGAAGAGGTTAGGAAGGATTTTTTCTGTAAACTTCAGAAGGAGCATGGCCCCAATAACACCTTGATTTTGGAATTCTAGCTTCCAGTACTGTAAGAGACATTTCTGTTCTTTTAAGCCACAGTTTGTGATAATTTATTACGGAAGCCATAGGATACTAATACAGACATATCTCGAGATATTGTGGGTATGATTCCAGACCACCATGATAAAGCGAATATCGCAATAAAACTAGTCACACAATTTTATTTTGGGGGGGAGGGTGTTCCAGTACATTTAAAAGTTGTGTGTATGCTGTTCTATAGTCTATTAAGTACTTGGTAGCATTACATCTAATATATATATATATCTTATTTATAAAATACCTATTGCTAAAAAATGCTAACCATTATCTGACTTGTTGGAAAAATGGCACCAATAAACTTGTTTGATAGAGGATTGCCACAAGCTTTAAATTAAAAAAAAACAAAAACAAAAACAGAAACTATCTGTGAAGTGTAATAAAGCAAAAGTCAATAAAATGAGGTGTGGCTCTACAACAGGCAAATGAAAATGAGAAAAACTTGAGACTGCTTCACTTGTGGATCCTTCTAAAACCTCTTAATCTTTGCCTTTATCCAACAGTAACCTGCCCTGACTCTTCATTTCCTCCCTATCCTTCTCCTCCACTCCTAGGGCCGTGACCAACCCCAAAACCTTTTGCCTTTTTCTTCTGAAAAATCCTGGCAACCACAATTTATTTTATATTTGAATAAATCCAAAATATCTATCACCATTTTTTTTCTATTTCTCTATCTCTTTTCCCTTACTCCAAAAATTTAGAAGGTAAATTGATTAGAAAAAAACACTTCGTCATTCTGTGAACACTCTAGGAATATCTAGTTCAGATAAACAGTTAAATATGTATAAGAAAAATTAGTTAACTATGATTCTTTTGCTTTAAGAAATGTGAACAAGTAAATTTAAATAATAGCTTTTGTTACTATAGTTACAAGATAAGAAAAGGCTTTGGTTCAAGATAAAGGAGGAGCTTTCAAGATGATTTAAAGATCCTTTCAAATTTGGTTCATGAATATCAGATTTTTAAATTGTATTTTTGAAGTTCATTTAATTATTTGATAAACATAACATTTTGGACTAATTGAAATGAACTAGTAATTTTATTTTAAAGATAACTAACTCTACATCTTCTCTATGGCTTTATTATACAAAATAGCATTCTTGTTTAAATAAGACTAAATTTAAACTTTTCCAGATACAAAGTTTCTAAATACATTATCATTCTTTCTAAAAATTGTTTACAATTATAATCTAGAAAATAATATTTAACTAAATGATATAATGATGATGGATGTCTTTTAAGGGTTTTAAAGCAAATGCTTTATTGAGGTATAATATATAATAAGTGGCACATATTCAAAGCATGCAATTTGATACATTTGCATATAGGTATACATCCATGAAACTATCACACTCTTAGGATAAAAAATATATTCATCACTTCCAAAAGTTTTTTTTATTCCCTATGATAATCTCTCCTTTCTGCCTCTCCATGTCCCACCCTTGTCTCCAGGAAATCACTGGTCTGCTGTCTGCCACTATAGATTAGATTGCAGTTTCTAGAATTTATAAAAACTAAATTATGCAATATGTACTCTGTTTTGTCTGGATTTTTACCACTAAGAATCATTATGTTGAGATTCATCTATGTTATAATATGTATCTATAGTTTCTTTCTTTCTACTGTCAAATAGTATGCCATTATAGAGATATTCTGCAGTTCGTTTATGCATTGGCTTTCATGGCAATAAGGTCAACTCTTTCAGAAGTCTTTGGTAGCTTTTCCTGTGAACTGATAACTGGGTGTTCAATGTGCTTATGGATAACTCTTCTAATCTTAAACACTGACATTATTAATATCCCAAAGGACTCACATGAAACAGTCTAAATATCAGCAGCTATGAAAAGCCTTTCCTCAACATCCTCTTAAATAACCTTTGCATAATCTAAAACCTGGAGACCTAATTTTCTGGAAGCAACACCAAAAAAATCTGTTTCAAACCTTGATGTATAAGAACCTTTTCAGATGCTGTTAACTAGCACAGCAATGAATGTCCTAAGGTTTCATCCTTAGATTTATGCGTCTTAATTAAAGCAACATAAAACATACTCAAATTAGTGTCCCCAAAAAAGTCTTTATTAGACAAAGACCACAGGGTGAGGGTTCTTAAGCACACTACCTTAAACAATCTTTAAAGGAAGGTAACTCCACTTTGGATCAAGCAGGTGACTGCATAAGATGCTGGGAGCTTCCACCTGAGATCCACAGTGCATGTCCAAAGACTGTCATGCTTTAATCTTCACTATTTTGTTTTTTAGTTTCATAACTCTATCCTTTCTTCTTTTGCTGATTGTAGGCTTTAAGCTATGTTAACTTTAAACTATGTTACTTATAGGACCTCAATTCTTAATACTGCTTTTTACATCATTAGTCACTCCTTGATATGAGTCAAACATTTGCCTACAATTTGCTCATAATTTCACTAAACCATAACAATTAAAGTAACTATTGTGTTTCCTTTGAATGCCAAACAATTTCCTTTGGTACCAATTATGATTGATCAATTGGCTTCCTAAATATTTGCACCGATTAAGATACTTTTTAGAAGGCAAATATCACGATAATCTAGACAACCAGAAATCTAATTACCCTATCATGTCATACTTTCTCTTCACTAAAATGACATTCAGCTTTTATAATCAACTTTCACAAATATAGAATTTGAGGAATTCTGGAAAATAGATGATATATATTCAAAGTCTGTCTTATTTTTACAGACTTTACAATAAATGTGTAGTATATAGACTCGGGTCTAAATTTACAATTGACCCTTGAACAAAATGGGTTTGAACTGAGTGGGTGACTTATACACATATTTATTTTCAAATAAATACTGTAAATGTATTTTCTTTTCCTATGACTGCATAGGAGTCAGCACCCTAACCCCGTGTTTAAGGGTCAACTGTGTTTGGTTTAGATCTACGTGATTATCTGTATATGAAACATATCATCACATGATGTTAAACTATACTTAATAATGGTTTCGAATCATTTTAATTCTGTTTGGCAAGTCCATGGGTTATTTTGGCCAACGACAAGTCATTTGGTGGCCTTTAATGACTAGTACTGGATTTCTAGCACAAAATACTATTGGTTATTACGAACATATCAGAAAAGGCCTATTATCTGGCAAACTTGTGGGTCCCTTCAGAAGAGTCCCTGACATCACCCAGGTCTGTTTTGCTCTTTCTCTTGTGCCATTTTAGTTCGCACCCTCTTTTCACATTCATCCCTTGGTGATCACTGATCTGTTTCTTCTCCCCACATATTTATTTTTATCAGAATTAAATGTAAATGGAATTATACAATATGCTGTTTTTTGAGATTGGCTTCCTTCATCTAATATAATGCATCTGCGATTCATCTATGTTGCTGTTCATATTGGTCACCTGTTCCTTTTTCATTGCTGAGTATTCTATTTTATTACTGTAACTTGATACATTCTTTAATTTGAAAACATTACCCTTTATCTCTGAGAATTTTTTCTAATTTTACTTTTATTATTTCCTTCCTCTCACCTCCATTTTTCTGTTCTCTTTCTAGTACTCTTTCTTTTTTTGCTTACTGTTGTTGCAGATTTCTTTTACCTCTTTTTACAACATATGTGGATGCATCAATTTCTTTTTGGATGTCACTATATGATGACTATTTATTGCATAACAGGTGCAAGAGTACAACAGGAAACTCCCTATAGAATGCCATTATCATGTTAAAATTTCTAGTTTCTCCATCAGGAAGATTACTTAATTCCTTTAGAGAAGAGATTCTCAGTTTCGTGCTTTGATATAGATGCTGGGCTGCCAAGTACTATCCATGGAACTGAAGGTGATAGCTGGGATAGCTTTTCCATAGACAGTCTTTCTAGTGAGCATTCTTCCTCTCTCATTACTAGCTGCTCCTACTTTATATATATATAAAGTATATATATAAAGTATATATATGTGTGTGTGTGTTTTTTGAGACACTTCCTTGTCTTTTGTGGGAAACCTATACTATCTCTGCTCCAGCATTTTCCTCTTTGTCCTCCAGAGAATAGCTTATTTGGTTTGGGCTTATCTGTCTAAATGTTCCTATCCTTGTTCCAAAAATCTTCCTAAATGTCTGATCTGTGGTGTCTCTGATCTCCTAATCTCAAGAATGTAGGCATTTTCTCTTTTCAGCTCTTTCAGCATCATTCTTCAAAAGCCCAGATATTTATAAAGTCAGATTACTGACAGAAAAAAAGTGCACACTGCCATACTAAAATATTTTTTGTATTCAACTTAAGTTTTGTCATAAAAATTTATAGCTTAATTACTGTAACCATGTATAAACCATGTGACTGCCACATAGTTAATGTATATAAAGTATTTTCTCTATATATGTTTATTTATAAACTGTACATATATATCCTAAATTATACACATGTATGAACTAGTCCACATTTTATTTTAATTGGTACAGTATTACAACTTGCTTGGTTTCAATTATAAATTATATAAGTAACAGAAATAATTCCTTCCTAGCCTATTGTCTTTCATATGTTCCTTAAAAATTTTTATTCACTACAGTAAAATTTATAATACATAATCATTGAAAAGATAATTTTATCTTCTATGTTTAACTTTTAATTAAGTTTAGATCAGCATTTACAATGATATCAAATGTTTCACCTTAGAAAGAATGAACTCCCAAAAGCTTTACTAATATTTCATCACATAGATGAACAAAATCAAACTATCTTGATATGAACTACTTTTCTATTTGCAGAATCTGACAGTGATGAAAAAGTGGCACAATTGTTTGTGAAGTTTTTCTGTCACTAACAGAATCAATATATTAACAGCTAAAGTTTCACTTTTTATTCATGAACAAGAAAATGTGGAATCAAAATTAAATGAAATTAAGTTGGAAGAATAGTCTAATTGAAAAATCATGCTATACAGAAGGGTACGTATAAACACCTTCTCTGCAGATTTATGTATTCAAATAACTATAACTTTTTGAAGTATATACCAGTGAGTCTCCAGAAGATTTGTGTCCTCCAATTCTCATATTCAGTGATACTGCTATGACCTCCATAGGGGAGGGTAAATATTAACAAACATTTTATGCAAGTTATACTTCCTTTTCAACTTTCTTGAGAAATAGAAAGCCATTAACTTTATATAAACGTGTGCTTATTCTCATGCCCCTCCCCTTTTGTAGCTCATTGCTGCTGAGGCAATTATTATAAAATAAAATATAGTTACTAGGTAGTAAAATAAACAAATAGTTGTATAATTATCTCACACAATAACAGTTGCAACAAAACTGTTACAACAAGAATATTCAGACTATTTTTAAATACGTTGATTAAAGTATGTTCTACATACCATAACATGCACTGATTTTAATGTTTCAATGAATTTTAATAAATTTATGGAGTTGTACAATTATCCCCACAATCTAATTTTGGCACATTTTCACCATTTGAAAAACAAACCTCAGACCTAATTGCGGCCACACTCTGCTCCCACCCCAGGTGTGGGAAATTTTGAAGCTATCTTATATGTTTGCATTTTCTAAACATTTTATATAAATGGAACCCTACAATATTGGTCTGTGGTGTCTGGCTTCTTTTGCTAACAGTGTGTTAAGTTTCGTCTATGTTATAGCATGTATCAATACTTTGTTCCTTCTTAAAAGTTCCTTGACAATGATTTCGAGATTCTGTGTTCCCACATAAATAAAATAAACACCTAACCTATAAAATCTCACAATTTCCCTTGGGTCCCCTAACTAGTAACTGACTAGTTGCTTCAAGTATGTCTTACAATGCTACAGCACAATTGGCACTTATACCAATGGCTGGAAGAGGCAGTGGTGACAAATTTTTCTCCAAGCACAACCTAGGACTGGAAAGTGTTGACTGTCAGAAAAGATAGAATATCCCAGATCTTCTTTCAGGTTTCACTACATGTCAAAATGAGAACTCAGTTCACTGTACATGTGCTCCACACATTTCTATACCATGGCAAAATGATAGGAGTATAAAACAATGTTTTCCGAACTTTTTCTACCCTATTTTAATGCTATTATTAAGAAACATTGTTTTAAATTTAAAAATCTGTATTTTGTGATAAGATGCATAAGCTGAGACTGTCCTGCACCAACCACATGTATTATCACCCAAAGCCCAGTGTATTACCTTGAAATATAAGCTGATCCTTGAACTTTTCTTTTTGATTGTCATAATTATTGCAGTTGCTACTGTATTTTTTGTATAACTGTATTTTTATTCTATAACTGTGTATGATTTATATATTAAATGTTGACCTTTTACCTATTAATGTTGCTACCTAACAACTACTATATTCGCCCATTTTATCTGAAGAGTTTTTTTTTGGTCCTTGTTGGATTTCCATGTACACAATCATATTAGATGCAAAATATAAATTCATTAATACAGGGTAGGTATGGAGATGAAAACTGAGTACACAGAAGTCTACATTGCTTTAAATTTTTTTTTATTAATTTCAAGTATACAGTACATTGGTTAGACATTTATATAGTTTATGAAATGATCTCCCTGATTATTCTTTCTTGCCACTAGCTCTACACCTAGCCATTACATTATTGCTGATTGCATTCCCTATACTATGCTTCCCATCCCTGTGATCATCTAACAACCACTTTGCACTTTTTTAACCCTTCATCCCTTTCTTCCAGCACCCCAACCATCCTCCCCTTTGGTCATCTCAGATTTTCCTCTATATTTATGAGTCTATTTTTGATTAGTTTGTTCTTTTTCTTCCTTTGATTCTGCATATAATTGAAATCATATGGTATTTATCTTTGTCTTACTTATTTCACTCGGCATAATAACCTCTAGGTCCATACATGTCATTGCAATTGGTAGAATTTCTTTTTATTGTATGGCTGAGTAATATTCCATTGTATATATGAACCATAACTTTTTTAACCCATCATCTGTTGATAGACATTTAGGCTGCTTCCATATCTTGGTATTGTGAATAGTGCTGCCATGAATTATTTATGAATCGTTGTTCTGGTTTTCTTCGGATTAATACCCAGAAGTGCAATTGCTGGGTCAAAAGGTATATCCATTTTTAATTTTTTTGAGGAACCTCCAGACTGTTTGCCATAGTGGCTGTACCAATTTGCAATCCTACAAACAGTGTATGAGGATTCCCTTTTCTCCACATCGTCACCAACACTTGTTGTTCTCTGGTTCATCGATGATACATTCTGACATGTATGAGATGATATTTCATTGTGATCATAATTCGAATTTCTCTGATGGTTAGTGACCTCAAGCATCTTTCATATGTGTATTGGCCATCTGTATGTCCTTTTGGAGTAATATCTATTCAGGTATTCTGACCATTTTTAATTGGATTGTTTGTTTTTCTTGTTGAGTTGTATGAGTTCTTTATATTTTTTCGATATTAACCTCTTATCAGATGTATCATAAGTGAATATCGTCTCCCATTCAATAGGTTGTCTTTTCGTTTTGTTGATGGTTTCCTTCGCTGTGCAAAAACTTTTTAGTTTGATATAGTCCCATTTGTTTATTTCTTCTTTTGTTTCCCTTGTCCAAGAAGATCTATCCAAAAAGAAATTACTAGTAGCAATGCCAGAAATTTACTGCCTATTTTCTTCTAGAAGTTTTATAGTTTTGGGTCTTACATTTAAGTCTTTAATCTATTCTGAGTCTATTCTTGTTTATGGTATAAAAATGTGGTTCAGTTTTATTTTTTTGCATGTGTCTATCCAGTAAACACTATTTATTGAAGAGGTTGTCTACCCCATTGTAAATTCTTGTCTCCTTTGTCATATATTAAATGAGTATGTAGGTGCGATTTTATTTCTGGTCTCTCTGTTCTTTTCCATTGCTCAATGTATCTTTTTTTTATACCAGTACCATGCCATTTTTATTACTGTAGCCTTGTACTATAGTTTGATATCGAGTAGTGTGATAGCTCCAATTTTGTTTTTCTTTCTCAAGATTGCCATGGCTACTTGGCATCTTTTATGATTCTATATAAATTTTAGGATTATTTCTCCTAGTTCTCTGAAAATTGTTATTGGTATTTTGATAGGGATTGCTTTGAATCTATAGATTGCTTTGGGTAGTATGGCCATTTTAATGATGTTGATTCTTCCTACCCATGAGCAGGGTATGTACTTCCATTTATTTGTATCTTCTTCAGTTTCTTTCTTCAATGATATAATTTTCTGAGAACAGGTCTTTTACTTCCTTGGTTAATTTGATTCCTAGGTATTTTATGAAGTATATATTGTTTTACTTAAGAAGCAAAGATAAAAAAGGGGGAGGTGTAAAGAAAAAGAAAGATATGGGTAATCTTGGGAGATGTCCTATAATTAGGAACAATAACTTGAAAAGACTACTGCTTTATGCCTCTATTGTAAAACAATCTCATCCTCGTTTTTCAAAACAACTCAGGTCTGGTTTATAAAGCTAACAGAAAAAAAAAAATATATATATATATATAGTCAAGTGCCTGGTAAAGAACCAATCAAGTTACTATAATATATTTTTACTTAATGTCTAATAAGACAAAATGGAAGAAGGGAAGAAAAGGGCATCCCCTTTGCAACCTGCTTGTTGATCAAAAGGAAAGCAAATGAGTTGATTATGGTTAAAATGTTATCACTGAAGAAGGTAGCTTTGGGTTACCATTAAACTTGGTACTGTGAAATTATTTCTTACAAGTCACAAAGAGATGCTAATGAGTATCATGGTGAGAAACCTCTATTGCTCATCATGAGGCTTCAAAAGCTAACATTAATCCAGAGGCTGTGTGAATGCTGCTCAGTAAACACAAAAGACTTTCTTTTCTTAATTTTTGTCATTTGGTATTTTATATCTAGGACACAGAATCACAGTATGTGGCCGTGCAAATTATTTTATATCAGGCGGGGGCTACAAGAGCAATATGCTAAACAAAGAGACTAGTAAAGAAAAAAAAAAAGCAATATTTTAAAGATCTCCTGAACCAATTCTGATATAAGTAATGATTAAATAGAAAGGAAATGCATCTCTTGACGGGCATAATGATAAAAATGAAATTAATTAAATGGAAAATAAGAATTCTAAAATAATGATCTTCCACCAAAAAGCCATAGTTTTCATTACTTTAAATTGTTGGAACTACAATTAATGATCTATCAAAAACAGGATTCCATCCTTTTGTGTATGAAGATAAAAAGTGCCACTTGTTATATTCCTCAGTTTAAATATCACCATCTTATTTCCAGTCTCATAATATTTTTACTAGATTCTAAGAGGGTAATTCTAATTTACAGAAATTTTGATGCAAGAAACAAATTAGCTTAAGGAAGAGGACATGAGAGGCTTCCTTAGAAGAACATGATTTCTCAAAATCAAAAGAAATTTGAAGGGGGAAAAAACCTTGTACTATATGTCAATTGAGAGTATATTTGTAGGAGAATTTGATAGACATTTATGCTAATGACTTATTTATATAATTTAGCATTACCCAAATTTTGCCACATGAAAACTTGATTGGCATGGCCCATTCTGTGGATTTATGCATCTACGTTCAGAGCTTCACTCTATTCCAATACCTTGCATCAGTAAAATAGTACAAAATGTACTTGCACACTGTAGGTGAGATGGCAAAATTTTAAAGAATATCAAAATTGAGAAGTAAAGGATGAATTTTTTGGGTGCAGCCTATTTTACAGATTATATTGTACTGCATCCCGGTACTCATCTGTAATTCCTATTTTATATAAGCTTTTTAAGGACCAGAAGTTGTTCTACAATAGGTTGTAATATCAATTTTTAGGAATTCTTTTCTAAAGAAAACATGAAAGATTTTAACTCAACATGTCTAAAAATATTTCTGCTAATACATCAATGAATACTTCAGGATACTTATTACAAATTCGGTCTTCCTAGTTGAGAATTCTTAAAGTTCACTTTATGAAAGGATTATGTTTTAAATTTACTATTTTACTTATTTTTAGATATATAAGACATCAATAGATTTTGATTTTATTATAATTTTTTATTTTATTTTGATTTTAATTCTTATAAACTATCAAACACTAATAAAACCGAAATATATCAGTCTTCATCCCTAAATTTACCCATTGATTTTATTTAAATAAATCACCATATTTCTATAAGTTTATTTTATGTGTAAATTATATGATTTGACTTTTCTATATCAGTGCTTATTTCTCCTCTTCTTTTAAAAAAAAAAAGTTCTTACACAAGATTCTATAGTATGGCTAGCATAATTATCTAGCACTTTCCCTGCAGGTATAAATTAAGGTTGCTTTAAGTTTATTAAAAGTGTATGTTTCTGAAAATATATATATACATCTAGAGAATTGTTTACATAAAGATTATTTTTTATTTTTTTTTCAAATAATATATCACAGAAGTCCAGCAATTGAAAGCCTCAGTATTATTTCTACTTCTAACTCAGTAGTTCAATCTTCAACCAGTGATTAGTTTTATTATAATGAGGATCAAGCTTTGATGAATGGCAGAAATTGCAGCAGTGCCTATGTAAAAATCATGATATCATAGCCCATATTTTTCACATTGCTACCCATTATGAATAAGGTATATTTTCACAGTTATAATTTGATTGAAGGAGAAGTCAGGTTAAAAGCATCATAAGTGTTGGGTCTGACAAGTTCTCAACATTTATCAACTATTCTCTGGGATTAGGTGAGATAGTAGTACATAAACTCACAGTCATGTTGAAATTTTACTAAGGCAAGGATTGACTGAATTGAATAAAAATGCTTTTTCTGTACCTTCTTTTAGTTTTATCATTTACTTGACAAAATTACATACCAGAGATTAACATACATGGTGGGGAGTACAAAATTCATTCAAGATTGATTAATGAAATTGAAAGATGGCTTAATAGCTTGGAAAGATGAAAAAATATATTAATCTCTTATTTTCGAAATTGCAATTTTCTGAGGGAAGATAATAAATGTGTTTTTTTTCATATTTTTAAACTTACATTCTGATAACCTCCTGGTTAACTTTTGTGTGTCTAACAAAGGCTGTCTCTTCCACTTCACATTGGAATCACTAAATTATGATGATTTCCCTAAAATAGTAATTTCTATATGAATAGAGACTGAATGTATTCACGATAACAGTAAAATCAGTTTTAGTCTGACTTCCATCTCCTCTAGGTCAGAGCTTCAATGCAAAATGTCAGAAAGAATTCTTCACAAGATCTGTAAAAAGAAGTGTAGTCCAGCTTTTGAAACAATCTGATAGGAAAAAAAAAGTTTTTTTTTTTCCTAGGCGAATAGCTTTTTGTCGCTGCCGCTAAATCTAACTTTTAATCTTTGCTTTAAAAATATGCTCTTTTATAAGTTTAAATATATGTAGATATTGATAAACTCAAAATTAATATTTTCTCATGATATTCCAAACATATGGAGCAGCAATATATATATATAATGATTGTGTTTTTGCTACAGAAAGTCACATGATTGATTATTTTTGAAATGACTGTATATTGTATATATTATTTATATACATAATATATACACATTTGCCTAAATAATTTGTGGTTGTTATATTTTTGATGTTGCATGAATGCGTTTGATCTCTGCTGAGCTTACCTTGTCTCTGATTACTGAAGGAGTTACTACAGATACTGTGAATCAATCTGTCTCAGTTACTGGCAGGTGGAAATAATATCTACTACTTCACTGAACTATTCGCTGTGCTTTGAAAAGGACAAATTATAGAATCAGAAATTTCTGTCTAAAGATCAGCATTTTCTGAAAACTTGATCTGGTCTTTCTTTTAGGCACTTGATATACACATATATGAGGTTTTTTTGTGTGTGATTTTTATTTACATTTTTTTTCTATAAATCCTTTATCTACTAACTTTGGTCCATTTACTATTCTGAAAGTAATTTATTACTTTTAGAATTACCACTACATTTGCTTTTACATTAATACTCTCTTGCAGATTATTTACAATTCCTAAAGCCTATTTGATTTCTAGCTCAGTATGCAGAATTTATGGCTCTAATTTAATTCATATAACATTCAATGTTCATGTCAGTATTAGACATTTGATTATGTTTTTATTGATAAGTCAGAGGTTAATCAACATGCCTGGAGTCACATTCACCAGATGTGAATACTGGTATTTAAATGTAGGGCATGTGCATGGATGAGCCTCTTGAGATTCATAATGGTACCTGTGCAGTTAAGATAATGTTGAAGTTACATATTCTAGACCTGTAAAAGACCCAAATGAATAATGTTGTTACCTATAGTCCAAATCTTATATGACAACTGTGATTTATTTTTTTTTTAATTTTTCTTAACAAGATATCCTCATATTCATTTTTAGTTGAAAACATTATTGTTAGACATTAACTACCTTTTCCGAAGTCACATAGTTAAAATTTGTCCAGTGGCAATGTTCTATATTTTTCTTCCCTTCCTTCCCTCCTTCCTTCCTTCCTTCCTTCCTTCCTTTTTTCCTTCCTTCCTTTCCTTCCTTCCTTCCTTCCTTCCTTCCTTCCTTCCTTCCTTCCGTTCTTTCATTCTTTCTTTTTTGTATTCCTATATTTAGTGTCCTTTAAGAACAATTTAGCACATCTCTCTAGAAAAGGATATGATATAATGTTTGGGCTACTGAAGAAAGATCTGGGCAAATAGGATACCTGGAATCTAAACTATCTCTACTACTTATTAATTCAGTGATATTACATATTTAATTTTTGAACTCTAATTTTCCTTACTTGTGAAATATAGAGATTGTATAAGATGACTCATAGATAGCACTGGGCTCTGAAATTCCAACTCAGTTAAACATCCTATAATTTACTCTTTTCTCTAATTGTGGCAACCAAGTTCCCAGGGTTCACTTTTCAAGAGTACCAGGCCATGTCATGCTAAAAGTGTTCAAACCTTATTTTATAATCATAATCATGTTCTTATATCATTCCTGTAATCTTTTTACTTTAAAAGAGTGGCAAATTATGGACTATTTAACTAACTGGATATGTTTATAAACTCTCTTAGCCATGGTTGTCAATCTTGGTACTATTGAAATTTTGGTTGAATTATTATTATGTTGTAGAGAGCTGTCCTTTGCATTTTAGTATGTTTATCACCACCACTGGTGCAAGAAACATTAAATGTGAGTAACATCTCTCCCCGATAGTGACACAATGACTCCAGACATTCTTAAATATCTCTCTGGTGATAATCGCTAATATATTTATAACAATATTAAATATCATTATATACCAGCCTTCTGTGTTTTAACAGAAAAGAAAGAATTTTCCTTCTTATGGGTAAATTTTAAACCTTGGTCCCAGAACAACTGTTATTCTCCTTAATCTGTGTTATTCTCCCTAATACCTATAGTTCCATAGGGAATAATTTGTGGTGACTATAGTCATCAGTTTATCAATTACCAAAGTTGATTCCATGACACTTGTGAACATATCCATTGAAACTCTGAGGATTTATCCTTTGTTCTTCTTAGTTAGGATTTCTTCTTAACAAACAAACAAACAAACAAACAAAAAACCTGCTAATATGCCTTCCTTTTAGAAAATGGAAAATTTGAATTTAAGACTTGTTTTCTGGATTTTTTCCCCCTTCCCACTTCTTTCCCTCACTATATGGTTCTAATGCATTATATATAGACAATCAGCCGAAATCTTGCCAGCTCCCAAGCTCTTGTGGCTTTCCATTAAATGCTTAATGTTATTTATGAGACACTTTTGTAACTCATTATAAAAACCTGCTGCCTTGTTCATCAATAGACAATTGGTTTAAGAAGTTATATACAATGGAATACTATTCAGCCATGGAAATAAATCCTATCATTTGCAATGACATGGATGGACCTAGAGGTGATTATGCTGAGCAAAATAAGGCAGACAGAGAAAGATAAATACTATATGATTTCACTGATATGTAGAAAACAAGGAACAGAAAGAACAAATGAATTGAAAACAGACCCACAAATACAGAAGACAATTGGTGACAGCCAGAAGGGAGGGGGTTGGGGGACTGAAAGAAAGCTGTGAAGTGTTAAAGAAGGGCAAATTAGTAGTTGATAGAGGGTCACGGGGATAGAGAATACAGCATAGGGAACGCAGACATCAGTAAACTAATGGCTATGTGTAGAGCCAGACAGAAGACAGAGTAATCAGGGGAATTGTTTCATAAACTATATAAATGTCTAACTAATGTCTTTTATACTTAAAATTAATAATAAAAAATATATATGAAGGATCTACCAAAAACAAACAAATAAACAACAAATAAACAAAACCTATGCTATATGTTACAATTGGGGCTCCCAGGGAGAAACACAATTTTTTGCTATTGTTCCTATTTATATGGCATATATCTTCTAAGAAATTCAGAGCCCTTTGCTATCTTTAAACAAATTGAGTTATGGTTTATAAAGAGAGAAAAGGAGAAGGAAAGAGAAACACACAGATAGGAGTGAAGGAGATAAAAAGAAAACAGTAGTTTAAAGAGAAAATTCTTTTAGAATATGGGTAGACTCAGAAACAGGACATTTGTTTAACTTTCTACATTGAGAAAACAAGCTGAAAAGGAAAATTTTCCAATTATTATTTCATTTGATTTCTTACATATAGAAAAAAAGGGATACCTGCAATCAAAGAAAAATTCCTGCTTTCCAGACTCCATAAACTGTAGCATCTAAAGTTAATTCTGGTTCTCATTTCTTAATAGATGGCTAATACAGCCATTCTCTTTTCTTTCACCTTCTGTTCTCCTTTCTCCATGTCAGGTTGTAGTGAGCAAGCGTCTTTTTGCACAAAAGAAATTTGGTTAGTTAGAAGTCAGTGCAGATGGTGTGGAGAGCTTAGTTTAATGGATGAAAACAAGCTAGTACAGAAGATTAGGGATGTCTTAGAGATGTCCTCTTCATTCCATCATGCATGCTACCGATGAAAAGAAAGGTTGACCCAGAAATCACATTTCAGATTTTTGGGTTCCTATTCTCTTTGTTGGGCCCAAGCTGATTATCTACTGCTCAGGTGACCAAGGGTTCTACAGTGGTTGACACAAATTATAGGCATTTTTTTGGACTTTTAAAATGGTCTGTGAGTAAATGCACTTTTCAATGTCAGGATAATAAAAGCAATAATATCTTTAACAAACCATTGTAAGAGAATTTAGGTTTTTATTTTTACAATTTAAAATAAGATACTAGTCATGAGCAAGTACACATTATTTAGGCCTAAACAGAAAGAGATAATAGCTAAAACAAGATTATCCATTAGATATTTTGTTGTTTTACTCACTTAAATCATAAACATACTAGCAAATATGAGTACTTTAGCCTACAGTATTTTAGGGGGTTTGGTTTGTTGTTTCAACATATGGGTGAAGTAAGCCTCCATTCCAATGCCACCTTATTGGCATGTGACAGAGGTGGAATGGAGAAGCCAGGTCTGCCTCCTAGGACCTAGCAGAATACATTAGAAGAAGAAACCAAACAAAATACACAAAGTAAAATATAATCATACTATTGTGTGAGAAGAAACATGGAAAGGAGTCACACTGAGATCTAGAAGGTCCTATTAAAATTCTGATCCTTCTTTGTATCTGTGTTAATGTAATCAGATCATAATCTGGTGGAACATGGATTTCCTCTTCTGAGAATGATATTCAAATTCCTGCAAACTTAATTAGGTGTTCTAAATGACATAAGGCATCTATAATTATAAAATGTTAAGTGTACTATGCAATATAGGACATAAGATTATATATATAATATAGAAATATTTTTATACAGTACTATCATGATGTTTTCTGTAATTACCCATTTTTATTTTAAAAGTATTTCTTTTAAATCCATCATTCTGATGAACTCTTATGCTAACTTATTGTAACAGTACCAAATTATTCTAATTCTTTGACAATGCTAGATTAAAAATCAAACTGGTTTGGGATTAGAACAGATAACTTTCAAAATATGCTCAGTACTGCATAAAATCATTGAGATTGGTCGAAGTCATCTTTTCCAAGGTTAATTTGTTCATATTTAAATGAAATATTAGATATTGCTTTACTTTTATCTTAATACATTTGTGCATGTATTTTTCGTATTTAATGTATTACATCTTGTAATATATCTTATTACCTAGTTCACTTTATGTGCACTTTGGGAAGAGGGCTCTACTACTGGTTCTCTCTTCACATTTGTTTGCACAGTTCTATAACACTTTGGGAATAATTTAGGCCTATTTATCCTATTGTCTTTTTTTTCTTTAAAATTTTTAAAACATTTATCTAAATTTTATTTTTACTTATTTTCTATGAACTTTGACAATAAAGTGTCTAATTTTCATTTTTGGAGGCAATTTTGGATTTTCTATTTTACCTGTGTCTCTATAAAGTTAATAATTTAACAAAAAATATAACTGGTTACAACTCTTTGAGAAAGGCAAACTGTAAATGAGCTGTGTGTTTTTTTAGTAAAGTAATTTGATGTTTTAATAGTTTTCTTTAGTCCTTTGAGTAAAAAATTTGTATCAAGAGAAACAAAGCATATCATGACAAATTAATTGCACTAACTTATTTGATCATTATATGAACACAACTATTATCCCTATCTTACAAATGAGGAAATTCAGACACGGAGAGAAGTTCAGTATCCTTCCCAAGATCACATAGCTAGTAGATGACAGTCATGATTTGAATGAAGGCAGTGTGACTACAGAGTCTGTGCTGTTTACTATTAAACTTCTATTCCCAGTAGACAAGTAGCCATTCTACTGCTGTAATTTTTTGCTTCTGTTTTCTAATGGGGATATCTCTGTGTAATACTCATTATTTGTGTTTGCATCTTTCCGTAGGAGAAACACTGTATAGTGGAAAGAGATTAGATTATTAGGCAGAACTGTGGTCATTTTTGAAATTTATCTGCTTTGTGATATTGGGGCAAAAACAATTAGTTTGTTTATCTGTAAATAAAAGTGGATATTACCTGTCCAACTCCTTTAGGTTTGTGGGGAAGAAGAAATTAAATTAGAACTAAGACAAGTCCATTATAAATGTTAAATGCTCTATTAATATGACATATTATTATTCTAAGTTCCTTTATCACCTACTCTCAATCCATTCTTATTAACCTTCTCCTCATTATGTTGGTCCTATAAAATCATAAAAGCTCACATTGTATGTATTATGTGTGTGTGTACATATATATACTAAATTTTTCTGGAAGCTACTGTGTCTATTTCTTCACCTCTCTATTCATTAATTTCTAATCTAATTTCTGTTCCATAAATTGACTCAAACTCTAAATGTTAAAGTCACTAGAAAATTCTAATGCTTAAATACAATAGAAAATTTTTATTTATCATTCATTTGATCTTTTCAGCAGTTTTTTAGGATATTAATCACTTCTCTTCCCTAAATATTCTATTCAGGAATTTCCCAAGACACAACAGTTCCCTATATTTTCTTTTTCCTTTATGACTTCTTGGTCATTATTTTGCATTTATTTTCCTACTTAGCAGTATATTTCTTCAAGATGGAAGTCTAGACACTTATTTTCTCAATCCATTTTATCAACTTAGGTGATGTCAAGCACATACAAAGCTTTCTTACACCATGTCTACTGATAGATTACATTTTTTATCAAAAGCCTTTTCTTTAATATGAACTCCAGACACGTATTTAATGAGTTCCATAGTCCTGTTTAATAGGTCATCTTGGAAGTTTCAAAGCCAACTCTTTTCAACGGGTATGTACAATCACAAACATGGTTTTCTAGATCTTTTCTTGTTATTGACAGTCATGTTTCTTGTTGTGCAAAAGATAAACACAAGCTATTTTTTTTCTTAATAGTCATGCACTCTAACTCTCTATATTTAATCCATCATCAAGTTCTGTCTCTTTTTTCTTCTAAATATTTCTAAGTAGAAAAGTTAATGGACAATCCCCTGTACAAGTCATTTAATTGAAATTTAGCAATTGATTCATAACTCATGTCCACTGTGTTCTACTGTAGTAGGTCAGAAACATGGCCACTACAATTTTCTTATTCTTATCCCTTTGCTGCATAATTTTTTGTTCTCTCCCATTCTAACTCTTAGTTCTATCATGTAATTTGGTTTGGTTACTGGGATGTTACCAAAGGCACACAAAGAGGGACTTGAAAAACACTTATATAGTAGACTTGTACTCTTATTTTCTTGAGATTCCTGCCATTGACACCATGTGATGAAGGCTTAGCTAGCCTATTGGATGATAAATGGCATATAACTCAATTCCCCCTGTAGCGCTAACCAACAGACAACTAACTTCTAGAAGTAGAGCCATCTAGCTGACTTCCAGATGACTGCAAATGCATCAACAAGTGTAGTTTAGTCCAGTGTTAATTGCTGACCCACAGAATAGTGAGCTAGATAAATGATGATTAGTTTAAACCATGAAGTTTTTTGGTGGTTTGTTGCACAGAGAAAAGTAACTGATACCTACAAACACTTTTGGTAAAGCAGTCTGGTCATGTTATTCCTGTGTAATCTTCTAATAGCTACCAATCACAATACAAACTCAATTCCATAACATAAAAAAAAAAGGGCCAGCATATTTTAGCTTCTACTAACATCTCCTATTTAATTTTTCATCATGTCTTCTCTTGCTCTTTGTACAAACCACAACAGACTTCTTCTTCTTTCTTTTATGCCCATGATCTCTACTGACACATTTAGTCATTATGCATTCTTTGTATTTCAGTTCGATCATCACTTTCACAGGAAAGATTACACTGACTTCTCTGACAAGGTCAAATCACGCTATCTGTTATATGTCCTTACAAAATAACCTATCATTATGGAAGCTATTCATATTGTGACATTATGTTTATTTGATTAATATTTATTTGATTAATATCTCTGCTTTTTAATAGAATGTAAGCTCCAGGATGACAGGAACCTTATCTTTCTCACGATCTTATTTCCAGTGCTTAACATAGTGTCTAGCACATAGTAGACACTCAATAATTGTGGAAAGAATAAATAGATGAGAAAATTAACAAATTTAGTTTAACGTATTTAGGATATAATTATAAAATTTGTTAACTATTAAACTAACAAGAATACAATCTAGTTTTTAGAAGTAAATGATGGTGATTTTGCATCATGCAGACATATAGATTGTCAAAGTTTAGTATGTTTGAGAATAAACTGGGTAGTATGTTAAAAGAAAAATTCCTGATCTATAAACTTGAGAAGGTGGTAAGGAATAATAAAATATTCCCCATGAGACTACATTTTTAGTAAGCACTCAAAGTGATTTAAATGTACAGATTCATGGTATTTACGCTGAGAAATATCAGCTATTGAATTTTGTTCACCTACTTTAAGTAGGAAGCTGTTTTATCTATTTCACTTAGAATATTTCTGGTTGCCTATTGAAATGTGCTCAGAAAATATAAATTAATTTTAATATTTGTCTGAGGAAATTACAAATGGGAAAATAAATATGTGCTAAAAATTTATAACAGAAACAACAAAATCTCTTCACCAACAAAGATTGCTTTATTATTTTCTTGCTTATTTAGATTTATTTATTCTATCTTATTATCAATGGCATTTGACAGCTAATTGCATATAAAGAGATGGAAAACCACCTTGTTTTAAATCAAGAGAATCTGCTATTTGTTAAAGAGTATGTATGGATTCATTCCATCTTAGCATTTGAAAGGAATTTTAGGTCTTTTGTAGTTCAACTGACACATTGTGAGTATATATCGTGATGGAATTATTTCTGATCAATATGAAGGTCTCATTTGGGAGGGATTTAGTCCCTAGCAACCCCAAATTTCAAACTACTTACTAAAAAGAGAGTTATTATTTTGTTGCTATTGAATATACAGGCTCAGCTACATTCTCCATTCTAAAGGACTCAACGACATTTCCTGGGGCAGATGAGCATGTGTGTCACTCCTAAATAATAAAGTGGGAAGAGAGAAATCTAATGAACTATTTGTTTAGTCTCTAAAGGCAACCGCCAGAAAATCAAGATGGTAAGAATTACCAGTTAACTTCCTCCCATTTGTTCATTTGAATCTCTCATGTCTTTTGCTTTGTAGTGATTATAACTGAGGGAAGAAGATTAAGAATGAAATAGTCAGGATATAGATAATGAATTAGGGAACGGATGTTTATAATTTCCATAAAATTTTGAGGAGACATATATTCATAGAAGTCAAAGGCAGGCAAACATACTATTTTAATTATTATAATTTTTATAGAAAAATCTCCTTTGTCCTAGAATAGTTGTTTCATTCAGTATGTTTGCTAATTGAATATGACTGTCTCTTAATATTTGACATGCTGCTTTCCCTCCGAGCAGCGAGGCTCCCTATCCTCTTATGATTTGGCAAAATTCAACAGTAATGATCCCAAACAAAAGTCACTTAAAAAGAAAGATATCAATTGCTTTTAACAAGAGAATACTTTTCATTAAGGAATGCCACACTTTTTACCAAAGATGGAACCCAGTATATGATGGCATTAAGTAGTCACTCAGTGTATTTTATCTTTTTCTATCAAGGGGCTCCCCTTTGGTGAGCTGGCATATCTGTGCCAGATTAAAGCCAAGAAATGGACCAAAGGGCTAAAGATCTCTTGGTCAGATGACAAGTCGGCTCTCTGGTGTATTTAGAGCTCCTAGTCTAAGTTAATTCTCTAAGATGATGTAATAATTTCTCTTAAACTAGAAGGCTATCATGACAAATAGGCCCACAGAGATAACATGACCATATTGCTTTAAATTGTTGTTAAAGTATATAATAATATTGTTACCACAGTAGCCAACAAGCAAGGATCAAGTAATACCAGCTGTTACCTGCACTTTGGGCTGTAGAATAGTATTGTTTTGCCTGCATACTGGTTATCATCACAAATGGGAGTGGGAGGTAGCAACATGAAATTAAAAAATTAAATTAAGCAAAGAAACTTACTCATGGGTTTATGGGAAAGAGTCTATTTGTTCATTAACTTCTGCTTGAGAATTTAGACAATTACCTTGATTATCTGTGTAAGTCAGACAGACTGTCTATGAGTTTATAATGGTTAATTCCACCTCTGTGTCTTTATGTGTTTGCACATGTATGTACATGTTCGTGGGTGTGTATATGCATTTTTGTGTGCATCAGCATGTACTGAGTTTTGGAAAAGACCTTGTGAAATACTATAAGAAAAAAGTCCCTCCTACTTTCTTCTCCTTTTCCTTGTGCTCATAATAACATGATAATAATGAGACAGAGATTTCTCTGATCATGTAGAAGATATAGATAATAGAGGGAGAAATTATTAGCTTTTATCATTTAAATTATCCATTGAATCAATGCAGGCTTCTCAATAACACTTGTAAGGATCATATTTTGAAAACTATTTTCACTCTTATTTGACTTTGCAGCTGTCATTATCTGGAATCCAATTTATATGGTCCCTGATGCTTTAGAAACATTGGATTTAGATTCTTAGAAACTAACATGTTCTTACTCAGAATTACGCAGCAAATGGCCCCTATTCTTTATGTGCCATAAGACAAGTAAGTTTTTGAGGTTTATACTTATTTGTTCACCATCTTCTTATTCAAAATTTGGTTTGGTTTCACTATCTAGAACTATGACATGACAGAACAAGTTAGCTTGCCACGGCTTCATGGATATTGGTGGAGGCAATAAGTTCCTGGGTCAGAGCATGATTCCCCCTGGGAAAATGTGAGCTAGATTAGATTAGATGTCCATACCAGTGGATTGTGTTACTGTGGAGGAGTCCTGCTCTTAGAAAGACTGAATCCTTTATAATTGACAGTAAACATGTTTGCCTTTTACTTTGAAGGGAGACACCATTTCTATCTTCCAAGGCTGTTTTCTGTGCAAATATAATTGAAAAGATAGTCTGGAGCAAAAGTTTAATTGGGTTTCAGTCACAATACATGTACAAACATGAGAGATCCATGAGAATCATTTCCCAAAATTTACTTTGTTTTCACCCCCCAGAAACATAATTTGAGTTAGTTATTTGGAAGCTCTTAAAATAGAGTATAGGTCAAAAGTTTCTGAAAATGAGTGCTGAGAATGCCTTGAATAGATGTTGTGTTCATGGTTGTTTTTTTGTAAATAAAACTATATTTGAGTGATTTTCAGGCTGTTAACATGTGGAGGGTGTAAAAATATGAAATATATCAGAATGAGACATTTTTAGGAGATGATAATATAAGCTCTTTGAGGGTAAAGGCCCTGTTTTTAAAACTGATTACATTATTTTATTTCTCAAAAAGAGATACCACCAACTTCTTGAATTTCTTGAATAATCTTGTGGGAGAAAAATATATTATTTTTCAGAGTTATCTATCTCTGTATTTCCATGAGTCTTTAGACTATAAAATGACCAACTAGAAGTCTGAAACCCTTATTTGGAAATAACAGCATAAAAAAAAATAATAATTGGTCTGAATTCAATTTTTATGTCTAAACACTATCTGTATTATTTAATCAGTGCTTAGAAAGGGAATGAAGCAAGAAGACATTGCTATCATTTGACCTTTATTTAGCAAATATTTATTGAGAACCTGCTATGGAGTGGGCACTATGCATGAAGCTGGTCATAAGAGGCAGATTTATTGGGGAGATAAAGAAGCACAAGTTTCCAGGCTTCTCATCTGCTTGGGTCCTCACCTGTCCACGAACCCATCCAATACCCTGAGAATGGGTCCAGCAATGGATTCTCTTGGTCATATCTTTTTGGTAAAATTTGCAGAGGTTAAGACTGATATCTTTTTCAATTCTGATTTCCACTCAGTAAAGCCTTCTGTCTTTTACTCACTTTCACTTTCTAAGCCTATCCTACTTCTGATGAGTGGCATTGTATTGGCCAGGAATATTTTGGAGTCTAAGGCAAAACTGAAGGGATTCATGGTTACTTACATAGACAGTTAAGTGTTTGCTGTGCTTGTACAGAAATAACTTTCTAGATGATTTCTTTCTTTATGTATCGACTATGCATGATTCATGCCACAAAAATGCAGTGCCAGAGGTGATATCTTGATATGTACATATTCGATGGTACTGTATGCATGTGGGTAGAGGCCAATAAACATGATTTTAAATATGGTGTCAGAAATCGATCTGGACTTTTTTTGTACTTTGTGGTGCCCTAGTGTTTATCACCTTTTTAAAATTTGAAATGTTTATTTTTTTTACTCATAATTTTATATTTATTATACCTAAACTCAAATCTGACTCTGTTAGGGATATAATGATGGGCCAAAAAGAGTCATACAATCTGATCAACCTGGAACTTAGAGTCTAATAGACAATGTAGATATTAATAAAATATACACACAAATTTACTTAAAATTCTAGCAGAAATAAATGCAAGCAGATGAATGTTCCATAGCAAAATGAACACATGCATTAAGAGATGCATCTTTGGAGTGTGAGATATATCTTCCATGTCACATCATTGCTTGAAGAAAGATCCGCATTACATACTCATCTGAATTAACAGATGACAGTGGTGTGGGGAATAAGGGAGTTACTTGAGATGAACAGGAAAACATGTACAAAGAAGAAGAAAACACATTTGGCGGGGGTGTATTTTAAATTTTCCAGAAGAATATCCAGTTTGTTTTTTTCCCTTACTGGCTACTAATTACATTGTGGTGCTTGAGAAAACATGCCAAGGTAGTGAGGTCCATCTTGTTTACTATGTGAGAAAAGATACTAGATAGGATAAACTAATTTATCTCTCTCTTCCTTCCTTCTGTCAGCTAGTATAGAACATAAACTTTGTATTGGTTTCAAGGAGAATATTAGTCTGTTTAAGAATTATTTTCTTTAAGCCCATTTTGTAAGATCATAAACTGTTACAATTTTATAAGGCCTTTGGGTAGCTATGTGTATATAAGCTTAGTTCTGACTGGAGACTATCTTTCAGTTGATCTTTTGTTATTCCTAAAACTGATTCTTAATTACTTGATCCTTCTCAATTTCAAAAAGTTTCAAAATAATCATTGAATGCTTTCTGTATTTCCTCCAAAGGCTAATTCAACAATTAAGTGTTTTGATGATTTTTAAAAAGAGAACAGTGTTGTAGATAATGGTGACTGACATAGATGTCCTATAGTTGATGTATTTCTTACCAAAGATATAGTTATTTTCTAAAGCTCCATTTTCTTGTCTTCATTAACACCTCCTCCAATATTTTTTCTCTATAATTTATTTATTTTTAGATGGTGTTCTAAAAGACACTTTTTCTATAATTAAAAAAAAAATGGTGACAGTATGAATAAATTTTAGTGGATGCTCTGGGTGCTTTATGTAGAACCCTTTCACCAGACAAATAAATCTATCTTGTAGCTGCTGTGAGTTTAGCTGCTACTGGTTCAAAAAACCATTTTCTTTTCTTGCAAAATTATCCAAGGAATTGCTCAAGGCCATAGATGCTCAACTTTTAGGGGGCATTGGAATATTCTAGAAGGTATATGAAAACAGGGAGTAGTGAGGCCTATTGCACTATAGATCTGGAGTGAGGAATGAGAATTTGCATTTCTGATAAGTTTCTCAAGATGCTGGTGGTCCTGTTCAAGGAACTAAGCTTAAGGAAGCTGCCTTGCCTGAGTTTGCTTTTTCTTCCTACCAGGGGATAGCCTAGTGGGTAAAAACATAGGACAATTCTTGGGTTGGAATTATTGATCAAAAAGCATCCCCTTCTTTTGGACCAGACCAAGAATAGTCTTTCTCTAGGTGGACAGTCTTGATCAGCTATTTCTCTTTCACTGGATTGCTTCCTTCACTCTTTTAAAGGGCTTTCCTGAAGCACACTTTCTCAACAAATCACATGCTGGAAACCTTTGCCCAGGCTCTTCTTCTAGGAAATGATTCTAAGAAAGACTAAGAGAATTATTTTTTTTTCAAAGCCATTAAACAACTTTTATAATTATTAATTGTCTTGATTTTATGTTAGTATTTTTATCTTTATTTGTCAGTTTTGTTAAACTGAAGCCAGGGTATAATCCATTGTTGCTTTGGAATCAGTGCTGAGACCTTGGATTAGAAGATGCTCAGACTTCATTACCATTTAAGCCAAAACAAAACAAAACAAAACAAAACAAACAAACAAACAAAAAACACACCTCTGTTCTTAGACCTTATTGCCTCCCTACCTGTCCACTTCTCTTCTCATCTAGAGTAGAATAGAAAAGGAAGTTCTATTGACAGATCTGGCAGGTAAAACTGGCTAAAGCTCATTTTCAAGGTTAATCAGCTTGTCTTAATGGAGATATGATTTATAGAATACCTCTGTGTACACTTGATGTTGAATATGTCTTTTGCAGTATCTCTACGGATACATATGTATATGTATATATAAACTAAAAACATATATGTGTGTGTGTGTGTGTATATATATATGTGTATATATATATATATATATAAACTAAAAACAAAACAAAGCAGTTGCTCTGGCAACCGCCAATTTTCTACCTGACTAATATCATTTTGCATAATGTCCTTGAGGTCCATTCATGTTGTAAATGAAAAGATTTAATTTTTTATGGCTTAATAATATTCCACTGTGCGTATATAACATAATTTCTTTATCTATTCTTTAGTCAATGGGCACTTGCCTACTTAAATAACACTGCAACACACATGAGGGTGAGTATATCTTTTTGAATTAGTGTTTTTGTTTTAGTTGAATAAATACCCAGAAGTGGAATTGCTGGACCATAGAATCATTTTTTTTTAAATTTTTTGAGGTACTTCCACACTGTTTCCATAGTTGCTGCACCAATTTACAACCTACCAACAATGCACAAGGATTCCTCTTTTTCCACATTCTCACCAACATTTTTTATTTCTTGTCTTTTTTATAATAGTCAATCTAACAGGTGGGAGATGATATCTCATTGTGATTTTAATTTGCATTTCCCTGATAATTAATGATATAGAGTATCTTTTCATGTACCTGTTGTCCACCTGTATGTCTTTTTTGGAAAATATATCTGTTCAGATCTGCCCATTTTTTAATCAAACTATTCTTTCATTATTGAGATGTAAGAGTTCTTCATATGTTTTGGATATTAGCCTCTTATCATATATATGATTTGTAAATATTTTCTCCCATTCAGTAGGTTACCTTTTCACTGGTTGATTAGCAGCTTTTTAGTTTAATTTAGTTTCACTTGTTTATTTTTGCTTTTGTTGCTTTCGTTTTTGGTGTCAGATTTAAAAAAGTCATCACCAAGACCTATGTCAAGGAGTTTACCACCTTTCTTTTCTTCTAGGAATTTTATAGTTTCAGATCTTATATTTAATTCTTTAATTCATTTTGTGTTGATTTTTGTGTGTAGTGTAAAGTATTGGTACAGTTTCATGCTTTTACATGTGGCTGTCCAGTTTTGCTGATATCATTTATAGAAGAGACTGTCCTTTCTCTATTGTATATTCTTGTTTCCTTTGTCATTAATTAATTTACTGTATATGTAGAATTTTCTTTCTGAGCTCTCTGTTCTGCTCCATTGATCTGTCCCCTCACCCCCAATACCATACTGTTTTAATTACTATAGCTTTGTAATGCAGTTTAAAATCAGGGAGCAGGATGTCACCATTTTGTTTTTTTCTTCAAGATTGCTTTGGCTATTCAGGATCCTTTATAGTTCTATACAAATTTTAGGATTATTTGTTTTATTTCTC
The DNA here is from genome assembly GCF_902729225.1 of Pteropus medius. Classification (NCBI taxonomy): domain Eukaryota; kingdom Metazoa; phylum Chordata; class Mammalia; order Chiroptera; family Pteropodidae; genus Pteropus; species Pteropus medius. The sequence continues at coordinate 3,016,331 of NW_024352785.1, read as the reverse complement.
TGAAAAATACCATTGGACTTTGAAAAGAAATGCATTGAATCTTTATATTGCTTTAGGTAGTATGGACATTTTGACAATATTGATTCTTCCAATCAATGAGCATAAAATATCTTTCCATTTATTTGCTTCCTTTTTAATTTCTTTCATTAATGTCTTACAGTTTTTGATATATGTCTTTGACTTCTTTAGTTGTTTATTTCTAGGTATTTTATTCTTTTTGATATAATTGTAAATGGGATGTTTTCTTAATTTCTCTTTCTGATAGTTCATTATTAGTGTATAGAAATATTACCAATTTTTGTGTATTGATTTTGTGTCCTGCAACTTTACTGAATTTGTTTATGAGTTCTAATATTCTTTTTGGTAGAATCTTTAGGGTTTTCTATATATTAGATCATGGCACTGCAAATATTGACAGTTTTACTTCAGAATACTTGCCTTTTCAATTTGGATGATTTTAATTTTTTTTTCTTGCCTAATTTGCCTAAGACTTTCAATATTATGTTGAATAAAAATGGGAAGAGTCTTGTTCTTGATATTAAAGGAAAAGTTTTTGGCTTTTCACAGTTGAATAGTATTAAGCTATGTGTTTATCATATATGGCCTTTATTATGCTGAAATATTTTCCCTCTATAACTGCTTTATTAAGAGTTTTTTTTTTGTTTTTTTGTTTTTTTATAAATGGATGTTGAATTTTGCCAAGTGTTTTTTTTGCATCTATTGAGATAATCATATGTTAATGTGGTATATCACACTGACTGATTTGCAGGTGTTGAATCATTTCTGCATCTTTGAAATAAATCTCACTTGATCATGGTATATGATCCTTTTAATATGTTGTAACTGTATTATAGTTACTACACAAATGATGTACTTTAACAAACTTTTATATTTCTCTTTTGTGAAGTTCAAATATTTACACATTTTTCTCTAATTCATTTTTATTCTGTTAAGTTTTTGGCAGAAATAATGTCCCTACTATTTATTTAATAGATAATCATTTATGCTTAATTTACAGAAGGCATGGAGTGAGGCTCCCTTATTCTTGTTTTCTGGTAATTTCTTAAGGAAAGTGGAAGGAATTATTTTGAGAGATCGATAGACTTGTATTAAACAAATTTAATAAACATAAGGCTTAGTAAATTATAGGAGAGAAGGGATTGCTTGTGATGTGGCTATATTTCTATCCACTAATGTACATACTCATGGCTTTTATGGCTCAAAAGGAACAGGAAATATACACACACATACAACCATATTTTATGTGGTTATGTGGCCATGTGAGTTATGGATTAAGAAATACATGTTGTAAAATAAAATATTTTATGATTGCATAAAAAGTAAATTATGTTGCCAAAGTTAATTCACAGTCCCATATCAGATAAATATTCAGAAGAAATATGCATTTGAATTTAATAACACTATAGGACTGATGAAGAATTATTTAGGGGTGGCTAAACTATCACCTATCAAGGATTTTATTAATTATAGGTATCAATCTATTATTTTTTTAAGATTCTAATATAGCAGTTTTTATTTGAATAAGCATCTTAGTGCAACAAGTGAAAAAGACCCAAAGGCTTATAGAAAGGAAAATCTATCCATTCACCAAATATGCTATCGTAAATGTTGTATATTGTTACATTGAGTTTAAATTATGCTTTTCAAAAGAAAGCTAAGTTGTTGTTTTTTTTTAATTACATACATCACTTCATGCTTTTTGAATAAAAAAAAATAGCAGAAATTTTAAAGGTTAAGTGCTTATAAACTGATTTTTTTAAAAAAAAAATTTACTCCTTGAAGGACATGGGGAATACTTCCTCCATTTTCTTTTCCTCAAATCACCTTTTTACTCTCAGAGGCAGCCTGTGTATTTTTGAATACCAATTCTAACCCTGCCTCTTTAAATGTATGTTACTACACTTTACATGTCTCAGTTTTCTTGACTGTAAAATAGGAAACACCAACATCATCAGTTGCTGTGATTACTAACTGAATTAATATCTGCAAAGTGTGTCAACAGAAAGTGACTGTCACATTGCTCAGCAGATGTATTTATATTTGCTATTGTTGCCCGTAAGTACCCATATTCCAAGACTTTTTTTTACCTTTTAAGTGTCATTAAAAGCATTTATTTCAAATTTAAATGCATTTGCTTTTTGAGAGATAAAATCTCCAGTTTTTAAAAAAATTGTCAAACAAAATCACATTTCATTTTGTCACTTGTAATATAATTTAAAAAAGAAATATAAAACTACATTTAAGAATTATAATTATTATACTCATGTTTTTCATATATTATCTGGCAGATTAAATAAGAGATTGAAAATACTTATATAAACCATAAGTCCTATAAAATTTATGTGACATTATTTTTATGTATGCTCCTACCCCCTACACTATAGTTATTTCAATGAAAAATATTTTTATAAGTATATATGATGGTTTTCATAATTTCATAAATTAATACAGAAATTAGTATTTATTTTCCAAATGTGAACAAATTTTTTGTGTGCCTACTATTTAATCAGAAAGGCAGAGTGCTAGGTCATAGGCTTGCATTCTGAGAGAGGAATACAAACAATAAAATAGTAATAAATAACATTTTAGATACTGATATATGCTATATAAGAGCTGGGCAATGTTAATAAAAAATAACATGGAGAAAGAGGCATATAGAGGAGTTGCTTTAGCTTTCGTGTTCAGAGAAGGCCTCTCTGGAGACCTGAAAATAAGAAGCCAACTTTGGGAAAAGCTAGTAGAAGGACAATCCAAAGAAATCATAGAATAAAAGACCTGAGCATTTTTAAGAGACACAGTAAGGCCAGTGGGAATGAAATGTAATGATTGAGTGGGAGAAAGAAAAGAAAAGAGATCAGAGACATAGGTATCAGTCAGAATATACAGTACCTTGCAGAACAGAATATAAATTGATATATTTATTCTGATTGCAATTGGAAGCCACTGGAGAGTTCTAAGAAGAGGAGTGTATCATGAGATTTATGCTATCCATAGCTAGAAACAGCAAAATAACAGAAATCCTGTGAGAGCCCAGCTTATTAAAGTCCCATCTGTCAAACTGCAATATATTTATCATTTTAATGGGCACTAATCATATTTTGAAGGTGTTATACACTCAGACATCATCTTGTAAATCACTGGGTTTTTATGCCACTGACAACATATGGATTCAGAGGTACAGGTGTAGGGAATAAAACTCTGGCAGAAGAATCACCCTGCTCATCCCTAATTAGCCACAGTTCATAATTAGCTAAGCAACTATTCACATAGGTGCCTTCAAGTTGTTTCTCTCCAGCCTTACAAGCCTCAGTGGAAGCTGTTGTATTTATTGAGTAATAAATTAACATCACAGTGATTCAAACAACATATATTTTTAACATTTTTTAAAAAATTCTTTTGCATTTTCAGCCAGTCTGCCATCCCTGCTATAATCCTCTGACAATGGAGCCAACTTACAAACTGAGTGCTGAGACAGTTTTGTCAGGTTGGCAAATCATTTTATTTTTCTCCCCTTGTTTGGTAAAAAATACTAAAAGATTCTCTTTTAGTATAAAAAATAAATAGTAGAAATTGTACAGAAACTTAATCCTAGAACATTTTATATAGGCAATACTGGATCATCTTTTACAACAAGAAAAGGCATTCCTACTTCAAATGTTCCAATTCCCTTAAAGTTCCATTTAATACACTTTCTGAGAAACATCATTTGCAGTAGAAAGCGATCTTTCAAAAGGACCTTTTTTGATAAGCTTTAAATGGATAACAACACTCACATACTTACGCTGATACGATACAGAGGAAAAAAAATGTCATTACAAAAGCTACAAATGTTCTTAATCCAAGTATCTTCCAATGAGACATTTACAGAATAGAAAGAATGACTGGGAAATCAACTGCTTTGAGCTAATTGAACATAGAAAAACAGGTTCAAAGAGGACCTTTTAGAAAAGCATTAAAATATGCCAAAAGAATAAGGAGTTAAATTTAAAACAGGAGCAAGAAGTATCTGAACTTTGAGACCAAATGGGGAGATCCATAATTTAAAAACAGATATTTAGTAATGCTAAATCAAATAATGAAAATCAGACTAGAGTAGAAAGTAAAGGAGGAAAGAATCATTTCTCTGTTTCTCTTATATTGGGAGTAGGGTGAGGTAAGTTTGATAAATGATATTGTCTCTTTAAAAATTATAGATATGATTTTGTTTTGCTACAAATTCACCTTGTAATCAGAGAGGGCACTATTATTAGATGTAGTCCACAATCATCAACCACACACAGAGATAGGAAGTTAGTCATAATGTTTTAGCTCAACTATTTCAATAGGTATCTATCAAGTATAATAAACTACTACTTATTTCTTGGTATTTAATTAATTTGTTGAGTACAGGAAGCTGAACCTACAATCCATACTTTATTTTACATTTTTCTAGAATGGGATAAGAACTTCACCTTTTCTGTGAGGTTTAGAGTCAAAAATAAGATGTTTCTGCAAACCATGTTAAAGATGCAAACTATAAACTAGATCAACTCAAAACAATGATAAAATACAAGTATGACTCAGTTTACAGGTGAATGTGGCTATTAAATGATAGAAAATAATGGAATTCTGAGTTACTATTGTCTTTAGGAATATAGTTTAATTAACTTTACAAAAGAATTGTAGAAAAATAAGTGGCTTTCAGCCCACGTTTTAGCTTTCATACTAGATTTCAGTTTTAAAACACTGAACTTTTATTAGCTATCATTTATGAGGCATGGTTAAGAGAACTTAGCTTTACTTTTCTTAGGCCAAATATCTGAATGGAAATCTAACTCTACATGATATATTAAGTAGCTTTCCTTGGGAATGCAACATGTAGACTGGTCCTCTATTTGTTCAGCTGGGAGGTTAACATCCATGGAAACTACAATACTGTAAAATCCATGCGAGCAGGGAATGTTCTATCTCTGAGCCTTGTTCGTGTTACTAATTCAATACAATTTACTGAACTGAATTTTAGGAAAAATAAAGATAAGCCTGAAAGGTTTGTTATTGAATGCCTACCATTACACAAATATTTGTTCCTACACAGTTGCACATGAGAGAGTAATAACTGAAAAACAAAACCAAAGTAAGAACTTTGTGCAAAATGCTCGTGAGAGTTTTTATTAAAATGTATTTTTTTAGATAAAAATTGGTCATACAGTTGTATTGAAACTATACTTTAAATAAACTATTTTGAATAAAGAAAGCAAAGACAAGCATATACCTACAGCCAATGTCATTTGATTAAATACAGTATTGCTTGTTACTCATTTTTCTCTCATCCATGTTTTTATCATTATTCTTCTACATACTGACACTGGAGATTTTATATTAATGAATGCTATATCTGTATATAACATAATTTGAGATAAATATTCTTGAATTGGAATAATACTGATAATGTAGCCTAAGAATTGGCCATTTTGCCTGTAGTAAAATTAACAAGTTAAAAATCACGGTGTCACTTGTATCAACATTTAGTAATTGATTTTTTATTTTCCTGTTTAAAAATGTTGAAAAGTCTTTTAAAGATATAATGTGCATTATTCTTCTAATTACACATACTTATCAAGATTGAGATTTCAGTGGTATTATATTACAGACACATATGACTTTAGAAATATCTATTGTTTTCTATTATTTACTAAGTTTATGTGTTTTAGGGTTACTTTTTCAGTGAATATGTTTTTCCACATTATATGCAAATTAATGTAAACTATGTTATAATTTTGTACTCTGTACATTTGAAATGTTTCAATGTAATAAGATACCCATTTAACTTGGTGCCATAAATGTGTATATTGTCAATTTCCACCACTGTCAGTATGGGAGTCTAGAGCTCTTGCACTTAATACAAAAAAACAAACAAACAAACAAACAAAAACCAAACAAACCATTAATGAGAGTAATATACTCTAAAATGAACAAGATAATTTAGAAAATATTAAACAGAACTGCATAAAGTGAATGCAATTGAAATTAGAAATAAATTACCATAAATTAGTTAATAGCCAAATTTATCAAGTTGTAGAGGGAATTTGGGGAGTAAAAGAAAGTGTTAAATGGATAGGTAATTCTCAGTAACGATTTGCTACTAAAATAACAATAATAATCATGTGTCATCCTGTATCATTGATGGGCCCTTGACTTACATATATAAATATATATAAGTCAAGGGAAAAAGACAATATATTCCATGTTTGCTACACAAATTTAAATGCTAGTAAATAATCAATTTCCATAAAAATTCTACTACATGCTTAATTATTCATTTTTAGAAACTTTATGTGACAGTACAAATTATATATTGGTCATTTTATCTAGTTAAAAGACTATTAAGTTAATGTTATTTAGCAGTTGCCATTATCCCATTTCTTACATTTGTGGATTTTTATAATGTTATAGTTTCATCTACCAAATGAATAGATCACTTTAAATTTATTCATTAAATCATAATATTGATAATCATATTTTAAAAATACTATATAGAAAATATAGAAGCAAATAGTAAAATGAACTTTAGAAATATAGAATATAAATCTGTATGTTTTGGGAAAAAGAAATATATGAATCAAATATTTCTGCACAAAGCAACTCATAAATTGTAAAAAGAGAAAACAATGTATATCTTAAATTTTTTATGCATTAAACCTGCTATCCACAGTCTCTTTCCTATTTATCTGCATATTATAGTATATTGTCAATCATCATAAGGGTTTCACATCATTTTCGAACAGAGCACAAGGGTCACATTATTAAAATGATTGATTTTTATTGTTTTGTGTGTGTGTGTTTTACTGAATAATCATGAAATGCTTTCCACTACCAAACTGATAAATATTTGTCACTAATGGCAGGCAAGAGCCCCCAAATTAAAGTATTGTTCAGCCTACTAATATGGCATAGTTTGCTAGGAGAGAAAAAAAAAGAAGAGCTACTGGAAAACATTATTTATTTAATAGTAGAGTTATATCAACAGCACCAAGTCAGTACCCAGATGACCAAGGGAAAAGTACTCATGTGCACTTTGGTACTAAGGGAAGACATAAAATATTTATTCATAGTGCTTGATAATACAACAAAAAATCAATTTCAGTTATTTTATGTAGCTTGCCACATTGTGTTGTCAGGGATACATTTAATATCTTGTATAGTAATAACCTATAATTTCCTAGGTAAAGTCATTCTTTATTAATAATAAGGATAAAATATTTAGTTGTTTTAAAGCACAAACTCTAACATGAATAATTCAAAATGACTCTTTCATTTTTTAGATAATACATTGGTGATATATTATTTGGTATATTAAATCTAACATGAATAATTAGAATTGACTCTTTTTTTTTAGAGAATACATTGGTGATATGTTATTGGGTATATTAAAAAATCTAAATATGCCACAGGAATGAGGAGACTCTTTTCACTATTCAAATATAAATAAATATTGATTAAATCTTCATTAAGCTCTGGCTTGCAAATTGAAATACTCAGCATTTAAAATTTTGAATCTGACATATTGTTAGCTTACTATATAAGATTGTTAAAGATTTTCAGGTATAAATATTTCTTATTTTCTGAGTCCATGCCAAATATTCAGATGCATGTGGTGAAGCCACCAAGCACTTGCTGCCATTCTCCAACCTGTAGCTATCAGTCTGGAGTTTTAAAATAATCATGAATAGAGTAGGACAAGAAACTAATTGGATAAAGAATGTGAACTGAAGTTCACTGTGCCAATCACTAAGACTCAAAAAAAAAAAAATAATCCCTTATTGTTCACTAGGTAAACCATACAATCCCTCCCAAAGATATGAAATTATTAGTTTTATTATTATGATGATATCAACAGAAATTATTTTATCTATTTTACTTGAAAACTATTCTTCTCTGACCAAGATGTACCTACAATGGGATTGAGTTCCAATTCCATATTGAAGAACACTATGTTGGCCTCAGTTGCAGAAGTTTTAGAAACACTGATCTAAGTGAACTGGGGAAAAAATTAATAAATTTGGTATACAGCAGAGTATTTTATTAAAAGTAGAACATCTCTGATTTATGTATTTTCCCTCCATGGCTATCTCATTAGACTTTGTCATCGAGGTGTTTTTTTTTTTCCCCACTTCAAATGTAACTTATTGTGTATAATATGCCTACATATAAATATAACTATAGGAGACAATTGATTTTTCTAGCTGAAGGTTAACTCACATAATTGCCAAGGTGCAGAGGTTTCCAGAAATTCTATTCTTTGCCTGTATCTTTAAAATATACAACTTTATTTAAAGTATAAAGGGATTTTAAACTGATCTTATTAATTCACAATGATGTCAGTGTTCTGGTAGGAGAAATATGTTTTAGTGGCTCAGTTTTATTCTTTGATGTGGAAAATAAACCTTTGGAAAAGTGGGACAGAGTAGACATAAACATATTATCATTTAATGTAATAGGTTTACTAAATTATGTTGTATGACATGACCATGCTTAATTAACTAAATCTAATGCATAATTTTCGAGAAAAAAATTACCAAGGGCAATTTTATTCATGTCTATACTATATTTAGACAAGTCAATTTGTTATTATTCTACAAGGTATATATATCTTAAATTATCTTTATCCCTTAAAGAATTAATTCTGAGAGTTGGAGGCAATACCACATTTTACTTAAGAGAAAGCTCAGTAAAAAAATCAGATGTGTTTAAATCTTGTCCTTCCAATATCCTGTTTTCTCAGTTATAAAGTCAAGATAACAATTGGACATATCTCGTATAATTTTACATTTTCTATAATAATAAATGCAGATAACATATAACTATGCATGGGACATCTGTGGATATTCTATATTTAGCCAATATCATCTCAGTACTCTTAGCATTATGTTTTTAATTATGTGTAGGTTAATATTTTAATAGATATATTGTTAAAAATACTGATATCTGCAAGTGGATAAGTACAATAAATATCAAAATTAAAGTTTTCTCATTCAACATCTTTCCATTCTTTATATATACACTTTTTTGGAGTATGTATTCACCTAAATAAAAAAGAGCCATAAATAATTCCCATATATTGTATTTCATTCTATTTATTTTGTTAATAGTAATGAATGTCTTTTGGATGAAGTATTTGTCACCAGTAAGCTTTGAAAAACATGAGGAAGTCACATGAAATGGTCATTCCACACTAATAACCAAAAGTAATAGGAATAAACTATGAGATCATGGTTTTGCCAAACTCATTATAAAATTGATTACACACACGCACACAAGTAAAAATAAGTACATTCCAGAAAGCCTCAGGTTCTGCCCAGATGAGAAGAGACACAATTGTTCACATTCCTGGTAGAACTGTGAAGGAAGAAGATAACTCAAGAAATGTAGACAAAGAGACACTAGTTGCATTTTATAAACATTTAATGTGGTATGAGGGCTGGTGTGGCAGATTAGAATCCAGGGCACTTAAAATAAAAGAACAAATTGCATCTACATGCACTCCTTACTTGTTATTCATTGTGTGTGATGATGCTCCTTACTTGTTATTCATTGTGTGTGAAGGATGCAAGAGTACTGAGAAAAACTACTTAATAGCTCTCTAAGTCTTCAGCTATAAAAATGTTCTAGTTAGGGTAAGAGAACAGAAAGAAATACCTTGGGCATTTTCAGCCTTCACTTACAAAATAGGGGATGGCAAGAGAACTAAGAGACATGCTTCTAAAGAATGTTCTACACCTTCAACTCCTACTGTGTTATATGTCAATTATATCTCAGTTAAACTAGGGGAAAAAAGAATCCTATACAGCACAGGGCTTTAGTCCTACAGAAGCTTAAAGGGGCAACTGGACTAGAAGAGATTTTCTCAAGCATAGAAAAAGGAGAACAGAACTAGATATCAAAAAAATCTGGCAGTGAAAAGCTGTAAAGAAGTATGAGACTTTACACATATTTGAAAATTAGAAATTTAACTATGAAACAAGGAAATGGCTGGGTGGGACCCTTTCAAAATTGATGAAGGATGAAAATAGATCCAATAAACTCAATGAATTCTAAGAAGAGTTAACAAGGAGAAAATACACATAGGCATATTATACCCAAACTAGTGAAAAATAAAGAGAAAGGACATGTATTAAGTGGTGTCGAAGAAAAAATATTGTACCGGAGGAACAAAGATATAAATATTGCTGATGTTCTATTACAAATAAAATGGGAAAGAAGATAAAATGACAAAATTAAATTGTTAAAAAAACATTAAATAAAATAGTTAAAAAATTGGAAAATAAAAAACACAATTCATAATAGCATCAAATAACTTTAAATTCTCCAAAACATTACTGGGTTAAGTAAAGAATAAGTGGAGAAATATGCCATATTCATGAACTGGAAGTTTCCTTATTGTTCAGATATAGTTTCCCCTATTTTGATTATAGATTCAATGCAATTCTTACCAAAATTTTAGCTGGTTTATTGGGAAAAAAATGGACAAGCTGATTCTAAAATTTACATAAAAATGTAAATGATCTAAAAAAGGCAAAAGGATTTTACAAAAGAACAAAATTGGAGAACATACACTACCTGGCATCCATAATTACTATAAAGATACAGTTATCAAAATGTTATATTTGCATAAGGATAAACAAAACAATCAATTGAACAAAATAGAATCTAAAAATAGACCATATTTTTATGATCAACTGGTTTTCAATTAAGATGCCATGTCAATTCAATAGAGCAAAGCTGGGCTACAAGTTGGAAGAAATGTATATTACAAAGGACATGTATCTAGAATATATTGAGAGAACTTAGACAAATAAAAGTAAAATAATAAATGACCCAATTGATGTGGGCAAAAACTTCAGTGATACATCATATGAAAAGGCACTGACACTATAATTTTTCAAGGAAATACAAGCAGAGTGGCTAAATTTTAAAAAATATATTGACAATATCAAATGTTGGTATGAATGTGAAGCAACTCTCATATAGTATTGGTGGCTATGTAATCTCTTTTGAGTAGTGCTTGGTAGCTTCTAATGAAGTTAAATATATATCCACACTATGACTGAGGAATTATATTACTAGCTATTCATCACTACCACCAACAGTAAAAATGCATGTCCACAAAAATACTCATAAAAGAATCTTAATAGCAACCTTATTCATAATAGCCAAAGCTGCAAACAACTGACATGTCTATCATCAACGAGAGAATAGATAAAAATAATATTGTGGCATATTCATATAATGGAATATTACTCAGGAATAACAAAATAATAATAGTGAACTGCAAATACATGCAATAGCAACATGATTGAATCTCATATATTTTATGTCGAGTGAAAGTAGCCAGACATAAAAAATACATATTATGTAATTCTATTTATAAAATATAAGAACTGCCAAAATCCATGCATAGTATTAGAAATAAAAAAGTTTATTTTGAGGGCAGAGAGAGGGAATTTATTGGAAAAATACATGAGGAAACTCTGGAGGATATAAATTTTTTATTTTGCTTTAGGCGGTGGTTATGTAGCTATATAAAATTGGAAAATCTCTTCAAACTGAATTTATTTCTGTTATTTTACATCAGTAAAATAATGATACATCAGTAAAATATATATGTATGAAATATAGTACCATGTGAAATTATATAATGTTTTAAATATAATTTAAATAATATCCTCAATTTTATGATTTCTTTTTTATATAAACAATCTCAACAGGAAAGACATTTTTCTCTGTCTCATGGATGTACTAATATTTTAAATTTAACATTCTTTCCTACTCTCATATATTGCAAGAAACAGGAGAGACAAGAGTAACTGAACACGTGAATTCTTATCATTACTAATTTAAAAGAGAATAGTATAGGGTAAAAATGATAAAATGTTTTCTTCATTTTAAGCAATTTTTGTTCCCACTTAATTGTATTTGTTTTAATTTTTCTAATAATAAATTATCAATATTATATGAAGTTACTTTGTATATGCCATTTAACCAAATGTTTAATTTATTCTAAAATTTTACATAGGAAATTAGTAAGATAAACACATTACCTTAAGGAAAGCACTTACTTGTTCATTAAACACATAATTATTTATCACTTGTACTCTATAGATCCTTGGGAAACTTGTATGATAAATTTCACAGGCTAAAAGAAAGGAAATAAAAAAGTATTAAAAGATAAAATATTTTTATTGTTTGTTTTGCTTTATTTTTATTTTTATTTGTGTTTTTAATTATGTGAATTGAACTAAGGAAAGGGGAGAACGATTAAATTGTAGATGAAGAAAGAGGAAATGGAATTCAAAGTACATGGAAAGGAGACTTGGAAAAAACAAATCAGAAGCGAAGTAGTAAAGAATGTGAGCATATTGTATGCTGATAATGAGTCCCTTAAAAAGTATACATCTAAAGTCTTCTCTTTTCTCTGGAAAGTCAGAGAAAAGAGGCTCTGAGAACATCTCTTATTTCTACCCCCTTCCACATACGTTGTCAGTTCACAAATGAGGCTTTTTAAAAGAGACATGGTAGAATAAAAAAACACTCAATAGTTTATTTAACTGAACAAGAGTAATACTTATGTTTGAGAAATAATATGAAGAAATTATAATTTTTATATAATATTAAGCTAAAAACCAGTACATAACTTGATATTTGTGAATTTTAAACACATTCCCGAAAGTCATCTTAACTATTAAAATACAATGAAAATATTAAATGTCATAAATATAAATTTAGAGATTTCCTAAGATAAATTAATATAATTTCTTTATAAAAGTAATTTTGAGTATAATTCTGATTGACTCAACAGTAATTATAACCAAGAGGTTTGATCAAACATTGTCTTTGACATCTATCATCTTATTAAATCAAGTTTTCATGTCTGCTAATTGGTTAAATATATATTTATTGACTTATTAACTTGTATTTGGAAAGAGTTATAATTTTGCATAGATAAATAGAAATACACATGCATATATTTTTTTCTACTCGTGGCAGATTATATATTCTGTACACATATTTATGTTGATGCACTGAGGTTAATTATGTCTTAAAGTCTGTGGACTTTAGAGAATCGTAGCAACATGAGATGGGTTCAAAAGTCCTGGTCATCAATTCATGTTATAGAATATTTGCCAAGAACTATGAATGTCCTCATCCAGGACAATTTAAACAAGTTTAATCATTTGATTTTACTAATTCCATTTTACTTGTCTCTAGATGTTTTTTTGTCATTTTGTTTTGTTTTTATTTCTACTAATGGTTCTCCCATTTTCCTGAAAACCTAGACTCAAAACCTCAGTGTTAGATTGGGGTAGAGAGGAGTGCTTCTATAAAGGAAATTGAGTCTACCTATCCTATTTCTGAAAATATCAAGAGTGCTTAAAGATGAAATTATAGAATGAGTAAAAATATAAGATAAAACTAGAGAGCTTTGTGAAATTACAGAGACTTGTGAATAACCCAGAAAATTGCAGGTGGGTACTTTCTCTTTAGACTCATTTTAAGAAAGAGGAATTGGTAAGTTCGACAACACATGAGGAAAAAATTTTAGACCAATTAAGCATATGAGTTAACAAAACTAAAAGAAAATCACTATAAGTATTAATTTATTGAAAATTAACATCCACATAGTAATTAGTAATACAGTTTTCCTAAGGGAGATGTTACTTTAATCTTTAAAAATTCCTGGTCATTTTGTTCTTCTGTAATTTCCAAATGAGGTAGACACAACCCAATTTGTATCTATAGTTTCCATGTACCATCATTAGGACACACATTTTCGTTTAATTTAAGAGAGGGCTTTCAAAACACTAGTGTTGTCCTATGAAACAGGACATGGAATTCTACATTCTAGAGGCTTGATGCTAATCTTGAGCTTTTTCACACATGATTCCTATGAAACTGTTTCTTACAATATGTGACATATATACAACAATAGATATACAAGATATCAGGTGGTACCTAAAAAAACAATCAGGCTAATAATTGTATTCAAAAGTGCAATTAACACATAAACTTTGATTTCAAGGATGTCATTTACTAGAATGAGGCTAAAAATAGGTAGTGATTACAAGCCTTATTAGACTTAAATAAAATATTAATTTAATAATAATGAAATTAATAGGTGATATAAAAATGAGAGTTATAGTAAGAGGACAAAATGTGAGGAATATGCTAAATTCGATGACTTCTTGAAGCCATGCTAACTCCTAAAAATTTCTTCTTTTATACTATATCTCAGCTTTTAAAGTTCTCTATTTTGCTCTCATATTTTGTTTAATTAGTATTTCCTCCCTCCTCTTGAATAGATATTCAGTAAATAGTAATTTATTTTATTAAATTATGTGTATTCAAAAGTTTTAAATTTTTCTAGATATTTCTTGTTTTGAAAAACATAACTGATTTTTATAAAGGAGCAATTTGATATAATTCATGGTTTAAATGAAATGTGATGTTTCAAAAAGTTCTCATATCATGACTAACTGAAATGTGTTCCCAGAGCAATCAAACTTTTACAAAACAGAAACAATGTTCATTTCTAAAACCTCATTGGTATATATTGGGAGAGCCCTTTATAGCTCAGAATAATTAAATCATCTTGGAAAGTCTTAATAAATCCAGATCCAAAGGAGATAAAAATGTTGACAAAATATTTTAAACTTCACATTGTATTAAAAATGACTGATGACACATATGATAACATTGGCAGGTCTCAAAATTAAAAATATTGTGTTCTTAGAGTTTAATTTTAAGTTAATTATTTATAACTCAGAACATATAATTCAATGGGAATAAAATTATTAAATTTATTTAGTTCTCTGTTTAGTCATTAAATGCGTACGAACTCTAATGTAGCAAAATGAAATGCTAATTTTCTTGGCCTGAGTTCTGAATCCTAGGATGAAAAGACAATGACATATCAAAAGGAAAAAGCAGAAATTCCTGATTTTCCTGAAGATAGTTAAATATTAAACAACGTTACAGTATTATTAATTAAGTGTTACAGTTAATTAATTAATTATAACAATTAATTAATTAACTGTTATTAATATTATTGGTATCTGCTGTTCTCACTTTCAACACTCTCATCTTACCCAGCTTCTCTTCTTGAAAATGTTTAGTTTTATTCTTTCCTAAAGCACCCTCACTATATCCTCCAGTTAACTTATTCCATTCACTTGCTTAAAAATGTTTCATAGTCCAAATTATTGCCCTTCTACATGATCAAAACTCCTTTTTATCAGAGTGGTGATTTAGCTATAGTTTAGGAAGAATGTAATATAATTAACTATTTCACAATAATATATAATTATTACCCCCTGACAGCCTTGATAATTTTTGTAAAAGGTTATATTTTTAAAATTTATGGTGATTTTATTTATAGGTAGTCTTCTCTTAAAATAAGCTCTTGGATTTATCTCCACCAAGGCTGGCTTAGAGAGAGAGAGAGAGAGAGAGAGAGAGAGAGAGAGATTTTAAGGAATTGCCAAATCTGAAAACTGAGAGGCGGGATGGCAGGCTAGAGAACCAAGGAAGAATTGACATTGTAGCTGGAGTCTGAAAGCAGTCTGGATGAGGTCAAAGGTTATGAAGGTTAATCTGCTCTACTCAAAGTCTACTGATTTCAATATTAATTTCATCTAAAAAATATTTCAAAGCAATATCTAGACTGGTCGTTGACCAAACAGGAGGGTATTTTAGGCTAGCCAAGTTGACACATAAAATTAACTATTATGGACCAAAATTTCCAAGCCTTATTTCTCTCCCACAAAAGCCTGCCAGGACTTAAAAAATGGTGTTTTGGGTTTAAATATATTTAAATATAAGTGAAATTATCCTATTTTAAAGTAAACAATAATATCATTGCATAATAGCATGTACATATAGTTAAATTTTGCAAAGTAAGAAAATAAGAGGCAAAATTAACCAATTTCCATTTTGAAATTTAGTACAAGTTATTTTTAATCATAAATGGCCTATGTTATTTACATTTTTAATGATTTATGTTATTTAATGATTACTAACTCTTACCGGTGAATTTAATAGAGATTATTCTCTATTAAATAGAGATCGTTCCCTCAAAATATGTATATGAAATATATATTTACATAAAAATTAGTGAGAGGTTGAAAATACTGTACTTCCTAAAGTGAATCTTGTGGTTACTTCATCTAAAGAGATGAACGCAAGAGTAGAGAATGTTTATATTTTGTAACTGGATAAAATTCAAACCAATTATGATACTAATTCTTTTCTCCAAAAGAAATGAAAAAAACATTCTGTGATTTAAATTCTCACTTTAATTAGTTTGGCAGAATACTTAATTTATACAGGACATATACTTTTTTACCTAGAGTATGTAGATATTACCATCATCATTACTTCATTTCTCTTTCAACAATAAAATGCAATATTTTAAGGTTTAAAAGACAAATTTTAAAAATCTAAACAACCAACCAGACAAAGATGCTCGAGGCTCTTTTTCACTGATATAATAAACACAGACACAATCATACAGTACTAAAATAGTGACATTTTATGTTTAATGAAGTTCTTTTTTTTAACAGATTATAATAAAAAATGCTGATTTTTAAATAAAATATTTTTATCTCTGTATCTATGGCAATATAAATCACTCCTTTATGGTTATTATAATGCTGAGCAATGATAAAGTCACATACATACATAATGAATACAAATGAAAGGTAATAGTTAGCTAAATAATGTGTGTCATATAGATGTATGAAACACTAATTTAGAAATTTCTAGCAACCAAAGGGAATATCAATGAGAAATAACCTAGAGCAAGAAAGAATCAGTTTGATGAATTGGGCTATATTAAAGAAGTTCAGAGACTTTTTCTTTTTTCAACTCTAGCAATAAAATAGAAAAACTTTCACGTGAGAAAGTAATATTTTACTCTTAGAAAATGAAAACTTTGAACCTTTCCTCAAGGGAAGAACTTTGCATTTAAACCATTGGCTCCTTAGAGACATTTTCAGGATGAAAAAAAATAAAAATATTCACTTCAGTTGGAGCATTAAAAAAAAATGAAACACACGAGGCTCCTGGTATTCCTCTCATTTAAGTTTAGTGTCACGATGGTTTGATAGGGCCTGAACATTCATTTAGAAAGATATGCCAAGTAATTAAAAATATTGCAGGTAAGTTGAACATTTGACCTATTTGCTTATTTTAAGTTCTGCCTCGGGATCATTTCTATTCCACATTGTAGGATATTTCAGAGAAGTTATAGGCCATGCATATATTTTAGCATGATGAATGTTGGTATTAAAAGGCTACAGT
This sequence comes from Pteropus medius, assembly GCF_902729225.1. Classification (NCBI taxonomy): domain Eukaryota; kingdom Metazoa; phylum Chordata; class Mammalia; order Chiroptera; family Pteropodidae; genus Pteropus; species Pteropus medius. Next base: position 2,998,976 of record NW_024352785.1, on the reverse strand, counting down.
ATGTCCCATCTGAGGCAGTACTTTATAACAATGTGGAAATTGTGTGAGATTAAAGGTTACTGCAACATCCTAAGGAATCAAGGAAAGTCATAGTCAAATGTACTGACTATTCAGAAGAAACAACATATAAATGTACTATCTTTTCATCAGTATTTCTAAGACAGCCTTATAATATTATATTATATATAATAAATATTCTAAAATACATTTTCATCTTGATAGCAACATTTGCTCAACTTTATGCAGTAATTCACGCATTCATTCATTTATGTATTCCTTCATTTATTCAACACATATTTATTGAGCATCAATTATATTTCCAGGAACTCTTCTAAGATCAGGGACACAGCTGTGAATAAGAATCCCCAACCCCTGTTTAAGTGAGAGAAGATACAAAATAAGCAAAATAAATAAATACAATATATGTTGTCTTAGGTGATTAACAATAAAGTATGATGGGGGCAGTGAGTTGTGATTTTAGTAAGCATGGACAAAAGGCCTCAGTTAACAAGCTACCATTTGAGAAAAGATCGAAAGAATAAGAGAGCCATATGTTGATAACTGAGAGAAAAGCCTTCCATGGAGACAGAAAAGCAAGCACGAAGGCTGTGAAATGAGAATCTGATTGGCAAATTCAACAAATAGCAAGAGGTCCTGTTGCTGAAGTGTAGGAAATGAATTCAGAGAAAGCGCTAGGCTTTTCAGGATCTTGTAGGCCTTTGGCTTTTCTTCTGGGCTTTTTTTGTTAATGGAAGCCCTTGGAAGACTTGAGCTAAGTATAACATGATGTGACTTAGGTTTTAATAGTAACATCTGACTGCTACATTGTGAATTGACTGTCTGTGGTCAAGAAAGAAAGCATTTACAGAAGTTAAGGTTTAAAAGACAAAAGGACTTTCTCAATAATTTAGGTGAGAAATGACAATCAGATTAGCTGCTGAAAACTACTCAGATACTATATGAATTTTGACTGTAGAGCAAACAGGATGTAGGCATAAAAGGATTTCCTGCTCCCACATCATGGGAAGAAGATTTTTGCTTTTCTCTAGGTTGACAGATAAAAAACAGGATTTGCTGTTAAATTTGAATTTCAGATAAGTGATAAACCATTTTTAGTATAATTATATCCTATGGAATATACTGTCCATGCAAGTATGTCCCATGCAATATAAGAACAAACTTATACTAAAAATATATATCTGTTTTGTATTTAAAACTTAAATTTAACTGACAGTCATATTTTTATTTGCTAAATCCAATAATCCTACTTCTATCTTTTTCAAAGCTGCAATGTATCTTTACTGGTGAAAGTGTTCTTATTTCTCTCCAGATGCCGATTATTTTTCTTCTACCAACCTCAACCTTCCAGAAGCAATAGATTTTGCCTGGGCCCCGGGAGCTAGAGAATTTGCTATTCTTCCCCAGTAGTCTAAGATTTTTGCTCCAGTGGGAGAAGGCTCTGAGGGAACTGAGCATGGCTGTGAGTCTTTCTCTAGCAGTAGCTAATCATCTCTTGTAAACTTTAACATGAAGATTGGCTCTCTCTGGTTTTCTGCTTTACCCACAAATCCTTATGAGCGCAATTTGGAGGGCCATAAATTCACCTTGGGTTTGGTTTCTCAGTTTTTCCAAACTGTCATCTTGTTCCACATTTGGCCTTTAAGAATGGGTTATCATTTTAGCTTATTTTTCCTTACTCTTTGTAGAGTAACCACTCTTTTTCCATTCTCTTCCAAGGTGAAAACACTTCGTGTCTCATCTCTTCCTATATTCTCATAGTTTGGAGTTCAATTTATTTGGTTACTTTGTGGCATTCTGTTTCTGACAGGTTCAGAAAAGTAATGATTTTGCAGATTACTTGGCCTTTTCTCATTTTTAAAGTGGAAGTAATATTCTCTTGCAGCTCTTACATGCTTAGTGGACAAAATTCAGACACATCATCACACTATTTTTTTTTCCCTAGCCATTATGCAGGAAGACTGAAGATAGGAGTGTTAATTTCTTTACAGCCACTAAAAATAAATAGTTGGAAGTGCCAATAAAGAGAGCAGAGATTTAGTTAATTAAAATTTAGGCAAGTAAATAAAAAAAGACAATGGTCCTTAAGCCAATACTCCACCCATGCCTTTACTTTATTTCTTGCTTTATTCAGCCTGATATTGCTGGAAATGCTCATGAAAACATGTTACAGGCATCCAATATAATAATATAATATTTAATCTCGTATAGCTCTCAATCTCTACCTAGCAATTCATTTATTTACCTCATAGTGATTCTCCCCTGCAGAAGTATTTTTAAATTGTCTATTCTTTCCCAGCTCTCTATTTCAATGTCATTTTCAATATCATTCTTCTCTTTTAAAATAAAGAGGTCATTTGTCAGAAGGTTCCTTAACTTCTTCAAATATGATTTGCTCTTGCATTCACACATTATTGCTTCCTTTTCTCCTGACTCAAAAGGAGATTCTCTTTTTCCAAAATCAAACTTCTGTTACCTTGACACATTCCCATATTTAAAAAAATTAACATTCTTATTTATCTGTGATTGATCTTGCTCCTTATAACTGAGTATTCCCAACTCCTCCTTCCATCTCTGATAACATTGCTGTCATTCATTTTAATTATCTATAATCTATAATTACCTAATATATCATTGCTATTATTATTTTGAACAATAGCTCTGTTAAATTAAGAATAATAAAATTAAAATATTTTCTTTTACCATACTTGCAAGGCAGATTTACCAGCAACAAATTCTTTCAGTTTTTGTTTATATAAGAAAGTTTTCTAGTTGTTCCTCACTTTTTAAAATAATTTGAATAAATGCAGAATTCTAGGTCATTGTTAGTGTTTTCTTAACAATTTAAAAATTTTAATCCACTCTCTTCTTGCTCGTATAGTTTTTGAAGAGAAGTCTGATGAAATTCTTATCTTTTCTATAAATAAAACTTTTTTTTCCTTTAACTTCTTTTAAGATTTTCTCTTTGCCTTGATTTTCTGCAGTTTGACTATAATATTGCCTAGGTGTAGATTTTTAATATACACCCTGGTTGCCTCTGGGCTTCTTGATGTTAGCCAATAATTTTGGAAAATCATCAGCTATTATTAGTTCAGATACTTATCTTGTCCTTTATCTCTTTCATCTTCTGCGATTCCCCATTATGTGTAATTTATACCATTTATAATAGTCTCATGGTTCTTGGATATTCTTGTTTTTGTTTTGTGTTTTTTTAATTTTTTTTTATTTTTCAGTTTGGGAAGTTTCTGTTCACATATCTTCAAGCTTACTAATTCTTCCCTCAGCTGTGTCCACTCTAATGATAAATCCATCAAAAGCATTCTTTAATTCTTTGACTGAGTTTCTGATTCTTGCATTTTTTTTTTTTGATTCTTTCCTAGGGTTTCCATCTTTTTTGCTTGCATTACTTATCTGTTCTTGCATATTGTCAATTCTTTTTATTAGAGCCCTTTGCAAATTAATTATACTCATTTTAAATTTCCTGTCTGGTAATACCAAAATCTCTCCCTTATCTGATATGGATGCTTGTTTTGTCTCTTTAGACTGTGTTTTTCCTTGCCTTTTTTCCCCATATCTTGTAATTTTTTGTTGAAAGCTGAACACGATGTGTCGGAAAATGTGATCTGAAGTATATAGGCCTTTTGTCAGAGCTAGTATGTTTATCTGCATTTAATGTTTGCTGTAGTTGAAAGGGTTAAAGGCTTCAATTTCCTCTATGCCCTTATTTTTGTCTCCACTATTGTCTTTGGGTTTTTCTAGAAACTCTTTCTTAAATGGAGTTTAACCTTGAAGCTCTATTACTATTACCATATTATTACTATGGTAGAACTCTGTTGTGGTTTTAAGGTTTTTGGGAGATGAAGCATTCTATAATTTTATGATTAATCGCTCATTTTGGGGTATGTCAATGTCCCTAAGTTGTGACTTTAGAAGCATTTCTTACCTTTTGTGTTTGTTTGTTTATTTAAGTCTTCTCTGTGTAAGACCTGAAGGCTACTGGGAGCTGGAGTTGTCCAATTCCTCCTCTTCTAGGTTGGATAAGGCTCTGGTTCATGATTTTGCCTTAAGGGCAATTTGTTATAGAGAACATAATGGTCTGGGTATATTTCATATACTGCAGAATATAATATGTATTTGTATACATTGCACTTTATGACATTCGCCTCACACCTTAATTAATTACAATATATATGAATAGGAGTATTTTTTTCATCTCATTACTCCTTAATATAAATAAGTCTTAAAGCTGAGACTATGTTTTATTCACATAAGCATTTCAATCTGTGCAGTTTTTGCAGCAGATATATGTAGGAGGTATACTCTAATCATGAATGAATGTTAATGTTTAACTAAGGAAAAATTTTAAAATCTTGATCCTGTTTTTTTCTGTTCATAGGTAGTTTCAGATATTTAAGTTCTTAAGTTAAAAAAATTATTCTTTTGGTACTAATAAATTCTTATTGATATATAATATCTATTGTGTAAAACATTATTTTAGTTTCTTAATTTTAATATTTAAGATCAGCAATGTTTTATAACTGCTGGGTTTTTTTTTTTTTTTTTACTTGATCTCTGCCTCTTCTTGAACCAAATCTTCCTTAACAGATAGGACTTTAGAAGATTTCCCCTAGAGAATTACTTTAAGCTATTTAAGCTGCCATCAGCTCCTGATTTAGCATTTTTAATAAACTTCCTAGGGCGAAGGATTAATTTCCCTGTACCCTCTTTATCCTTGAAGTAAAAATGCAATGTTTAATTGAGGATGGATCATTGTCCACCAACTGTCTTCCCTGTGTGTTTATGAGCAAGTAGATACAAGTTTCGGAAATGGAGAAAAGCCAGGGCAAAATAAAAGTATTCCCAGTCCTTAAAATTTGTTGCTAAATAAAAACAGCAACTAATACACATGAAGGCAAATAGAATTTCTTTTACTATGTTAAATTTAATGCTTTAAAGAACATATAACTACCCAGGCAGTTTATAGCTAAATAGTTGCATTAAATTGCCTACATGATAAAAACTCATCTAAAAACAGAAGTTCCACTGTCTTAGCAAAACTGTGGTTCACATGGTGACCCAGAAATTTTTGGCTATGGCATTATTGGGGACACTTAAATCAGTAAGTCAATTCTTTACTGTTTCTCAGCATTATAATGGGAAGAAAGTCTAAGAAAACATATGTATTTATCCCACTTTCACTACATATATGCATGTTAACATTCAGAACCCAGTGATTTCACACCACACCAAATTATTATTAGTGAGATTTCCTAGTCTCAAATTTGGACCCACATAAAGCCCTTTTTAAGGGAATGAGAAATGAGCTGAAAAGCCATGTGTTACCTGGAAAGAGGTATAAGAAATGTTGCTAACAACATAGTAATTAAGAATACTCTGTTAAAATCACACTTCCTCTCAAGGTTTCTAATGATATCTGATATAACTTATTTATGACAAAATGTACATATTCTGTCTTAGGCACAGAATATCCTGCCACAGTGTTAGTTGGACACAAGCCACAGTCAACAACAAGCCTTTCTTAATGGTCATTAATAATGATGTTTTCTTGCATGTGTTATTCCTTCTTATTGAGGGTGACCAATTTATTGTCTAAATGGAACGCATTTGAGCATAAAAGAAGGCACTTACTGGACAGAATGTTGAGACGACAGGTTTAAATTAAGACTATTTCAGACTATTACAGAAAAAAAAATATGTATATGTATTTAGTAAAGTTTTTAACAAATTTCAGGCTTATAGTTAGGTGACTTACTTTCCTTCAACCAAAAGAGGAGAGTTCCAAAGTTCTCAATGTTTTCTACAATAGAATGTGCATGCTATTAAAATGATAACTATGAAATATTTTTTAAATAAATATGAAATTCATCTTTTTAAGGTCAGCTTTAAAAATAATAAGTAAGTAATCATTTTCAGAAGAAACTAATGCTAAAGTGAAAGCATTTAAAAACAGATGTTTAGAAATATTTCTAACATTAAGGCTTTATGTCACTAAAATCAATGTATTTCACACCAATAAATTCTATCATTTGCAGACTTTTACAAATTGGAAACTCATATTCCAGACTCTAACAATTTTCATATGGAAGAGTTTTAATGTGATGTGAATCCATATAATTATATATTACATATGTGTATTTTTAATTTATTTTTAATTAATAAATATTTCTGTGCATTTATAGAATTACTAAAAATTTCAGCAGAAAGTACAGAGAGTTCCCATATATATTTTCACACCAACCCTGTCTCTCTTATTAATATCTTGCACTAGTATGGTACATTTGTTACATTTGATAAGCAAGACGATATATTATTAACTACAGTCCATAATAACATTGGGATTCACTCTAAGTGTTGCACAGTTTATGGGTTTTGATAGATGCATGACATGTATTCATCATTACAGTATCACACAAATAGTTTGACTGCCCTAAAGAAACCCTGTGGACAATCAGTAAGAACATAGCTGAACTTAATAACACCACCAATCAACGATATAATTGGCATCTACTTCATCCAACAACAGTAGAATTCACATTTTTTAGAAAATCACATGGAACATTTGGTAAGAGAGACTACATTCTGAAACATAAAACACATCCTAATAACATTTAAAAGAATAGAAATCATACAGTGTGTACTCTCGACCACAATGGAATTAAACTAAGAATTGATAATAGAAGAAGGTAAAGAGGTGCGATATATGGTGTTGGAAAGAGATTAGACTTTGGTTAATGAGCACACAATGGAATGTACAGATCTCTTAGTATATAGTTGTAGACCTGAAGTTTGTATAATGTTATTAACCAATGTTCCCCTAATAAATTTAATTTGAAAAATAACCGGAAAATTCCAAAATACATGGTGATTAAACAATACACTTCTAAATAATGCCTAGGTCAAAGAAGATATCTCAAGAGAAATGTAATAATATTTTGAACTAAGTGAAAATGAAAACACAACTTATCAAAATGTTGGGGATACAGTGATAATATATAAAGGGCATTTATATTATTGCATGCATATATTAGAAAAGAAGAAACATCCAAAACCAAACGTCTAAGTTTCTACCTTATAAAATTCAGAAAAGAGAGCAAATTAAATCTGAAGTAAGCAGAATAAAATAATAATAATAATTAGATTAGAAATCAATAAAATTGAAAATAGGAATTCAATAAAGAAAATTAACAAAACCAAAAGCTGGCTCTTTAAAAAGCATCAATTGATAAGCCTTTAGGCAGAATAACTGAGAAAAAAGAAAGAAGATACAAATTACTAATATCAGAAATGAAAGAGGGGCATCACTACAGATTTCATAAAAATTAAAAGAATAATAAAAATACTATAGACATCTCTATGCCCATAAATTTGATAACCTAGATAAAACTGGCAAACTACTTGAAAGACACAATCTACCAAAACTCACACAAGAAGAAATAAAAAGTCTGAATAGGCCTCTATCTATTAAAGAATCAATAATTAAATAACCTTTGAAAACATAAAGCATCAGGCTCAGGCAGAGCACAGAAAATTTTCAGGACAGTGCAAATACTATATATGAAATTACAATAATAGATATACATTTTTCCAAACCCACATGATACATACCACAAATTATGAACTCTAAGGTAAACTATGGATTTGTGGTAATTATGATGTGTCAATGTAGGTTCATTGTTGGTAAAAAAAAAAAAAAAGTTTCATTCTGATGAGTGCTATTGATAATGGGGGAGAGTACACATGTGTGCAGGTTGATGGCATATAAGAAACCTCTGTACCTATTTCTCAATTTTGTTGTAAATCTAAAACTGCTCTAAAAAATTTGACTTAAAAAATATCCCCTGGGTTCCATTTACTCATCCCTCCCCTCCTGCCAAACCTGTGGGAACCATTAATATTTTTACTATCTCCATAGTTTTGTCCAGAATTTCTTATAGTTGGAATTAAATAGTACACAACATTTTCATATTGTTTTCTTTCACTTAGTGCCATGTATTTCAAGTTCTTCCATATATCTTTATTGTTTGATAACTCATTTCTTTTTATCTCTAGATAATATTCCATTGTTTGAATGTACCACAGTTTGTTTATTTTTTACCTATTGATGTATATCTTGGTTGTTCGTAAGTTTTATTAATTATGAAAAAAGTTGCTTTAAGCATTGGTGTACAGGTTTTGTGTGGTCACAAGTTTTCAACTCCTTTGGGTAAATACCATGCATTACCATTGGTGGATTATATGATAAGAGTAAGTTTAGTTTTCTAAGAAACTGCCAAACTGACTTCCAAAGTGGCTTACCATTTTGCATTCCCACCAACATGAATGTGACTTCCTGTTGGTTCACAACTTTATAAATAACAATGTAAGTATTTCACATGTAAAAGCTTTATTATCTGCACTTTTAAGAATTGGAAACTCATATCTATAGTCTTTAATAATATCCCAAAGTAAGAGTTTCAACATTTGTGAATCTATTTATATATTTTTTAAACAGTCAGTCTCAAAAGTTTCTAAGAGCAATTTAATGTTGTCAGGAAAGTTAGAAATTTAAATTTACTAGCCAATTTAAAGGTAAAGACACTGAAAAATTATCCTATTTCATCTTAATGAATGAATTTTAAAAATGTCTATAATTTTTTAGTAACAAAGCTCATGATTAACTTGCTCTGTTTTGATTTACTTAACTTTGTTAATTGTTTTTTAGTTATGATCATTATTATAATTAAGACATAAAACTAAGTTCAGATTAGGCCCATAATATATTGTATCAAAAATATTAAACCACAATTTTTCAAATAATGAGACATTTATTCTTAGTGTCACTTAAAATCTGTTATTATTAATATTTTGAGTGAGTGTCAAAAATATTTTTACCAATAAGAGATGAAATAATTTAAAACACTTATTCTATCTTTGTATCATTCTTTAAAAATTTTTTATTTTGTTTTAGAAAATGTTTGAGAAGGCGAGAATACAAATAAGATTTTTTTCCTTATGAAGTAAATTCTTAGTGATGTTAATGATTTCAAAAACTATATTTGGTACTTCTTAGGCTTATATTATGATGTAGTATTTTGTTTACCTCTCCACAATGGAAATGTGATATAGAAATCTTGAAGGTGATCCAAAGGAAAATAATATGATATGTGGTTAAAAGTCTGGGAAATAAGCTTTGTTAGGAAAGGTAGGACTGGGTGAAGAAAGAAGCAGAGACTTGTTGCCAAACTTCATAAGCGGCAGTGAATGAAACTCACTGATCTCTGCCCTTTTCCTCTGAAGACCACAGTGAATATGGTTTAAATTGGGCAAATTTGGTGTCATGTTGTCAGTATAGGCTGTGAGTCACTATCATTAAAGATTTTTTTTTTTAATAAAAACTGCATTTTTACATAAACTGAAGAACAATTAGACTGCAGGTTGAAAACTAAATTGGGTTCTCTTGATTTTCAGGACTGATGCTTCCCAGGGGAATCGTCTCCTTCCCAATGACTATCCCCTTGAACACTGCCCTACTCCTATCCAGTCGCCTGAGTAAGAGGCTCAAAACTTTCTTCCAGATAGTATTTTATGACAGCCAAGTTGTAGGCCAGACTGGAATGTCAATATCCCAGCAGAACACCAAACTTCCCAACAGTATAGAAGTTAAACTAACATAATTTATGCTTTACTTTATGTGTTTTTCTTATTCCTCCAAACACTGGGATTTCAACAATAATCCATTTTTTTTTTCAAAAACATTCTCTAAAAATAGGAGATAAGATTTAAAAAGTATGCTGGTGGTAAAATTAAGAAAAAAAAAGCATTGTAAAAATATTAAATTATCTTTTTTACTACTTTTTTAAAACTGCCCTCCAATGTGAATCAACTTTCTGCAGTAATATTTTTAAAGTGTTCTGGTGCTGTGAAGAATGTTTAATTATGTGATTATCTTTCATGATGTGTGTAGTTAATTGTCCTTACGTCGAATGTAGGTGATTTTGAAAAGTGAGAGTGAATGAGTAATGTTCTGGCTGTGAGCAACAGATGTCATGCAGATTTAGATTTCTCAGTCACTTATAAATATTTCTTTTCAAGTCTAAAAAAGCAATTAATTAAGATTATAAACTAATAGCCATTGAAATCTAAGTTTAAGAATAAAAAGCAATATGAGTCACAGAACTGCAGAACACTACTTAGAAAAAAGTGTATTATATTCATATTCTTTAAAAAGTATGAAAATATGATTTTTATAAAATATGGAAAGCCTGATTTTAATTCCCTGGAATTATTTATGCCACTCATATGTAAAGCAGTTTCTTTCTCTGCCTTCGACCAATCCTCATATGGCCTTGCATACAACAGACATCTTTTGTGTATTGAATGGTATAGGTAAGAGAAAAATAAGTTCATGAAATAAGACATAAATAAGTTCATAAAATAAGGCATAAGTTCAGTAGGCATTTTGTGTTAGCTGACAGTCATTCATTCCCTTTTTATTTGAAAATAGAACATATTTTCATGGTGATTAACTAACTACTCACCTACTCTTAGCTCATATAATTTAGGTAGGGTGAATGCAATTCTGAATCCAGGGGTAGTCATGTGATATAGATCCAGCCAACAAAAACATCGCATCCCTCACTTATGTACTTTAGCTCAGAGATGGTAACATGATTTGGGCAGTGTCAAACTCTAGGAACTTTTGCTTGAGTGACTAGGAGTGAGACAGATGCTCTTTTGCCTCGAAAAGCTTAGAGTTCAAGGATTCGCCAAGAGGAGACATTTTCTTAGGAGAGAAGCCAAAAAGAAGGAAATAAAGCTGTGAGGCAGAAAAAGGTGAATATTAATGAAGTTGTTTGAGCTGCTGGATCTAGCCATGGGTGATAGTTCTTTCCCTAATTTGTGAAAAAGATTCTCTTTTTAACTAAACTCTAGCCAGATTCCCCTGTGACTTTTCTTGACTAGGCCTCAACCGTCATCTATAAAGACTTGGATAAACATAAACAGTTTCTAATGACTCGAGGCTGTATCCTTGAGATGACCCTAATTCTCCTTAAAGTAATTGCTTAGATTGCCAAAAGAATTTATTGTTTGTTCCAGCCAACACCTGAAGATAAGTTCCCTGTCTCTCATTCTCTATGGGAGAGTAGGAGCCTAGCTTTAATAAGCACCAGTTAGCGTACCAGTTAGCAAACGGTTTTACATGGACCATCCCCTCTTTCTTTTTGTAATTTTTCACTTACCTAACTACTAAGCCCTGCTCATCCCCTTTCCTATGCCCTTATTCTCCCTTTAAAATCCCCAGTCACCTCTGTACAAATAAAAGTTCAGTTCATGCTAGACACTTTCCTATTGCAACAGTATATTACTTATTAAAATCTGTCCTTACCATTTTAACTAGTTAGTGTTCAACTTTATCTTTGACATTTGTAGTTTATGGGATCCAAAAACCTGACATACAGCAAATTGAGTTTAGTATCTCCATCATTTGCAACCACAAAGAATCATAATTATTTTACTCTGTTGTACTACCTGGAGTTCAATTTCCCCTCTCCATGTGCCTATGTTCATATTTTATAAAACTGATCACAAAGATATCATTGCATGGTAGTTGTTCCACAAAATTCCTCTTTAATCCTAGGAAGAAATAAGCATGAAGCTTGTTTGATAGTTACATTGAGATTGGCTTGATTGAAGGGAAACTATAAATGGTAGAAAAGAGTTTATAAACAAAATAAAATACTTTCTAGAATGTTTACTATTGACAGCTAGGATTTGTCTTTTCACAATCACAATTTTTTAATAAGTTCTTTTTTATTATTAGATGTTTCCCATTCAGTAAAAACCTTCAGATCTTCCCTCATATCTTTCTTTTTCCCTTCGTTCCTTCGTTCCTTCCTTCCTTCGTTCCTTCCTTCCTTCGTTCCTTCCTTCCTTCCTTTTCTTTTCTTTTCTTTTCTTTTCTTTTTTCTTTTTTCTTTACTTTTCTTTTTCTGTTTTATATGCACAAACTCCAAAAGCTGAGCAGACGTCTATTTAAGCATTTGTGCAGAAGAAAAAGTCTTGTGCTTCAGATTAATATGACCTATGATAAACTGAATGAATTAATACTAACTCATTCATTCTTTAAACTATGGTTGGAAAAAGCCAAGAAGGACTCTTCTTTTTCCTAACTAATTTGATCCTATTAAAATATTGTGTTTAGTGTGGCTTTATCTATGGAGAAAAAAAGGGATCAGAGATGGGCAAGGGAGACAAGTAGAGGGATAATATATAGGCTAGAAAGTGCAAATTTGAGATACTTCATGGAGACAAAAAAGTTGGAAACATGGTAAGAGGATATCAAGGAAGACAAATATTTTTATGTCAATGGAAAGAATTAAAGACATATAATTATTTTTAAATTGAAGGAAGAGTAAGAAAGAGGACCTACCCACTGTCAAAAGAGTAAAGGCACACAAATTGAGTGAATTAGAAAAGTGTAAATTCTATTTTCTCGCAAGAGATCATTAGAAAAAGACAGTTCATTGAAAGATGGGATCCAGTTTATTCAGTTGCTATTCTGAAGCATGAAAAACATCGGATAAAGCAGATGTTTTTTCTCAACTCTGCCTATGTTTTTAATGTTTTAACTCTGTGATTTTTATGTTTGGAGAGAAAGACAACTTAATCTTAATTGTCACCAATACTAACACCATTGTTGCAATTAGTTTTGTTTCTTTGAAGTATAACAGTATAAATGTAGCTATTGATCTACAGGTATAATTGACTTTAAATACTCAAATACTCAAATAATCAATGACCTGTACATACAAACATATACTGTATCATGACACCATGAGTCTCTGTTTCTATGAAAATTATATTGAAAAAAATAATACGAATCTTCAGAAGATAGATGTTTTCTGAAAGCAATCATCTTGTATTATTCGTATAATACAAGAAAGTCTATTAGAGTTATTTCTCTCAAACTTGATTGCCTGGTGGAATCAACAAGGACATTTAAAAAATAATGCCAATGCCCAGGACGCTCTCCAGAGATTCTGATTTAATTGGTCAGGAATTAAGGCTGACTATTAGATTTAAAAAAGACAATATCTCCTTATGGGTCTAATTTGCATCCAAGTTGAAAATTACTCTTTTGAGAGCCCAGAACAGGGGTGGACTTCTAGGAACTGGAGGTATTTCTACAGTGGCTTCCAAAGTAGCTGCTTTACACTCCAGAATTAGAGATTTAATGGTGGTAACATGCATATTCTATTAAAGCCAATAGCTCTCTAATGAGCTAAATATACTTTTTATTGAAATTTAAGAAATATTAATAATATTTACATGCCAAAAATGTGAACAACTTCTTAATGAACTTTGTAAGAAAACATGCAACCGTCGTGAGTTTATGGGACCCCTTGATAATTATTAATGTAATGTAAAAGAAACATTCCCTTAATGGAAACTATTTTTAATACATTATGCAGCTTAAAGTGTGTTTGAAATACTTAGGTATAGTTAAGTACTTGATAGTATTTTTTTTGTGTGTAGATAAGATGTGAGTTGTTTTTCAGATTTGTCTATGGTTCTGGGAATTGTACCTAGGTATGTTTTCATTATGTAGCTTGTAAGATTTTCTCATCTATGGCTAATCTACCCTGAACAAGCTCAATCCTGTCTGATCTTGGAAGCTGAGCAGGGTTGGGCCTGGTTAGTACTTGGATGGGAGACGACTTAGGAAGACCAGGTGCTGTAGGCATAAAAAATAAAAAAAATAAAGGATTGTAAACTGACAAGGTCTTTGCAATCTGTGAGGTTAACCAAGGGTTCCCTCACCTAAAAAAAGAAAAAAATAATTTTACTTTTCTTGTGCTTGTAGACAATTCAAATTACCTGTGAGATATAATTGTTACAAATTATTCTAAGTTTATCTTATAGTCTCTGAGAAAAATGTTTTATTGTCAAACACTTTGTAATTTTGTAGAGCCTTTGAAGAGATATACCCTAAAGTCATCATCTTATCAACTAAGGCATTAAGGCTATTTCAATAAGTATGTATTATTTATTAGTAAGTGCTAGAAAATAATTATAAAATAATTACTATCTGGGGCCTTCATTTGGATATTTAAACTTTATCACTAAAAAATATACAGTGACTTTTAAAATACTGTATGCGCACATAAAAAATTTGATAAGGTAGTGAATATTGTTTAGTTCAGAATTCTTAGTTATGGATAAAAATGACATATCTAGAAGTGGAATGGCTGACTCAAAGAATATGTGTTATTTTAATTTTAAAAGACATTACCAAGTTATCCTGCATAAAGTTTAAACTAATATTTTGACCTAAATATATGAGAATAACCTCCCCCCATAAATTAATAGCATAGCCATTAATCTGCTAGTTATAAATGATATTTTACTATAATTTTAATATGCATGTCTTAATCAGTATGTTGAGCATATGTTCACATATTTCTGTTATTTTTTTAAGATTGTTTTTTATGTCATTTACTGATTTTTTTGTAATGTGATAGTTTCATGACAGATTTATATATAGGCTTTGCACTTTAAAAAAGTGACTATAGTTGTTGGTCGGTATATATGTACATACATGTGTGTGCATGTATGTGTGTTGCAAATTTGTTTTCCAGGTTCATTATTTGACTTTGGATTCCTTGGTTTTTGAGAAATGGAAATCTTTAACTATTGTATAATCAAAGTTATCAATCATTTATATTGCATTTTTTCAATTTTATATCCTGCTTAGAAAAGCCTTCCCAATTCTGAGATTATGGCTATAATAATCTCCCATACTTTTATTTAATAATTTTTGTGGTGTAAGTTTTTAATTCTTTTTCCTGTTTTTCATTGAAATACAGCACTTGGTGAGAGAGAACTGGAAATACAAATAGAGTGAGATAGAGAGATAGTGTCAGAGACAGATATAGACAGACAGACAGACAGACAGATAACACAAAGTAAACATTTATGTAACTTAATCTAAATACAGAGAATATTACCAGAACTTCAGGAGTTTTATATTTATTTTCTAGAATTGGAGTAAAAAATTACCACAAATTGACTGGCTTGATACAAGAAGGCTTTAAATTCTCACAGTTCAAGACCAGAAGTACATAATCAAACTGCCAAATGGGTTGATTTCTTTCTTTTGGGGAATTCATCACGAAGCAATTTCGGTTTTCACTTTCCTTTGTGAAGTACTGAATCAGCTATATTTAACAAGTATAAAATTTATCAAAATTTCTATTTATTTTGTAATTTTGGTAATGTGCGTATCTAGAAATTTGTCCATTTAAAATAAATATTCAAATGTATAGTCATAAATTTCATCATAACATCTTATTACATCATTATAATGTGTGTGGGATCCAAAGCAGTGTCCTATTTTTCTTTCTATTCAAAGTACTAAATTTGGGCTTTGTAGCTGCTCTGTTATATTTATTTTCCATTTCATAATTTTTTCCTATATTTTTTATTTTCTTCCCTTTATATTTTCTGGATTTAATTTGCTATTTTTGGTAGAATTCATAAATCATAAAATGTACAAAAATAAATTCCCTTATGGATATGGCTTTAGTTTCTCTGCATGTGTTTTCATACATGATCTTTTCATCATTCAGTCAAAATTAATTTTTAGTTTTCATTGCACTTTTTCTTTGACCGTGGGTTTTTTAAAGTATGACTTCTTAATTCCCAAATGTAAAACTTTTTTATTTTGTTTTTAATTAATTCATATTAATTACATTTTATACTTTACATTAGGGTTCACATTTATGTTGCACAGTTCTAAGCATTTTTACATGTGCATAATATCATGTATCCACCATTACACTATCATACAGAATTATTTCCTTATCCTAAAAATTCCCTGTCCTTGACCAATTTATTCCTCTTCCCATCCTCCCAGTTGCTGACATCCACTGACTTTTTACTATCTCAAAAATTTTACTTTTTGAGAATGTCAGATAATTGGAATCATAAAGGATATAGCCTTTTCAGACTGGGTATGTTCTCTTTTATGTTGTCCTCTAGAAATTTTATAATTTTGTGTTTTAAATTTAGGACTATGATCCATTTTAACTTAATTTTTATAAAAAGCATAGATTCATTTTTTTTATGCAGTTGCCTGTTTATTTTAGCATTATTTGTTAAAAGACTATCTTTTCTTCACTGACTTCTCTGTACTCCTTTGTCAAAGATCAGTTGTCTGTATTTGTGTGGATTCATCTATTTCCTCTTGCAGTTCTGTCAGTTTTGCCTCCAATATTTGAAACTTTCTTGTTATACACCCATATACATTAAGGATTGTTATGTCTTCATACAGAATTGACTTTTTTATTCTTATTTAATGTCCCTCTTCATCCTTGACAACTATTCTTTCTCTGAAGTCCATTTAGTAAAAATTAATATAGCTACTCCAGCTTTCCTTGGATTGGTGTTAGTATGGTATATAATTCTTCATCCCTTTAACTGTAACCCATCTGGGTCTTTATATTTAAAGCAGATTTCTTATAGACAACATACATTTAAGATTTTTTTAATCCAATCTTTTGGTCTCTCTCTTTTAATTGGTATATTTATACCATTTATATTTTTATTATTTATTGATATAGTTAGATTAATATATATCAACATATCTGTATTTTATTTGTTGCACTTATTCTTGATTTCTTTTTTAAGTTTCTTTTTTGACCTTTTTTTGAGTATTTGCATGATTTTATTCTCCTTTCTTAGCATATAAATTACATTTTTAAAAATATCTTTAGTGATAAGGTAGTGAAAAATATTGTTTAATTCAGAAGTAGAGTTCCAATATACATCTATAATATACATTAATACATAGCTGTAATATACACTTACAACTAGTCTGAATTTATTTTCAGAAAACACTGTACCACATAATGAATAGTGCAGGTACATTATAATAGAATGTCCCTAACTCCTCCTGACTCTCCAGTTTAACATTGCTGTCATACATTTTACTTATTCATAAGCCATAAACTTCCAGTATATTATTGATATTGTATTGAAAAAAGGTTTTCTATTAACTCAGTTAAGAATAAGAAAAATAAATATGATATTTTACCTGTCATTCTTTCTCTGATTCTCTTCTTTATGTAATTCTGAGTTTCTGACCTATTATCAATTTCATTTTCTCTGAAGAACTTCTTTTAATATTTCTTGCCAGGCAGGTTTACTGGCAACAATTTCCCTCAGATTTTGTTTTTCTGGGAAAGTATTTCTCTTTCACTTTTGAGGAATCATTCACTAGATATAGAACTTTTGGTCGTTAGATTTTTTTCTTTCTACATTTTATTTTACTCCACTTTCATCTTGCATGGTTTCTGGAAGTGCGATGTCATTCTTGTTTGTTTCTCTATAGCCAAGATGCTTTTGTTTTCAGCTCTATTAAATTTTCTCTTCTTTAATTTTATGAAGTTTTAATATGATATACCTAGGTATAGATTTTATATTTATATTTGTATTTATACTTTATATTTATCCTGCTTGGTGTTCTTTGTGCTTCTTGGGTGTATGGTTAAGTGTTTGCCTTTTATTTTTTTAAAAATCGGCAGTCATTATAACTTAAACTACATTTTTGGTTTCTTTCTCTCTTTTTCCTAGTCTTTTAATTATATGTGTGTTACATCTTTCGGATTAGTCCCACAGTTCTTCAATATAGAGGCATTAACATATTCATTATAGTTATTTTAAATTCTTTGTCTAATAGTTCTAAAATGTCTGTCATATATGATGCTTGATGCTTGTGTTTTCTTCTCAGACTGTGTTTTTCTTACCTCTTAGTATGTCATATAATTTTTTGTTAAAAGCCCGATATGATGTACTGTGTAATAAGAAAAGATTTTATATATACACACATTTAGTGTGTAAGATTTTTTACTTCCTGGCTAGAATTATGCTGTTTAATTTTTGCTATAGATGCAGGTGTTGGAGGCTTCAATTTCCTCTAATGTTCTTGTATTTGTCTCCCTTGTTTTTTTTTTGATTTCCCTAGAAACTTCCATCGAAATACAGTCTATTTCATGCAGCTGTCTCAGTTTTAATACACTATTTTTATACTATTATACTGGAGTCCTGCTGATGTGTTGTAAGGTGTAATAAGGTATACAATAACTTATATAATCTATAATTTTATGATTAAGACTTCTTTCCTTTCAGTTGGCTACAGTACCTAAGCTATGACCTTCAGGAGCAATTTTTAGCCTTTTTTTTCCCCCTCCCCTTTTGTGAGACAAGAAGGCTTAGGGGAGATAGAATTGATTAATTGTTCTTTCCTCAAATAGGTTAAGGGTATGGTTAAATATTTCTCCTTGAGGGCAAGCCTTTGTTTCAAAGAGCAGAATACTCTGGGAATATTTCAGAATGGCTATCTTTTCCTTTTTCTTGTGAGAAGCAGTAGGAAATTTTTCTCTGATCTCCATTGAGAGAACGCTGTGGAACTCCTGGAGGTAAAACTAACAAAAGTGGATGGAGGGGAGCTCATGCCTGGAACCCAAACAGTTTTTTTTTTTTTTAATAGTTTCTAGTATACAGTACATTGATTAGACATGTATATAGTTTACAAAACTATCCCCCTAATTGCTCCTTCGCTCCCCTGGTTTTCCACTTAGCTAATATATTAATGCTAACTGCATTCCCTATGTCGTCCTCCCCATCTCCGTGACTATCTAACTCGAAAGCCAGTCCACACTCAACTTCCAGCAATTCATCAACTGCTATTTACTCATTCTTAACAATTACAAGCTTTAGCAGTTTTTGTTCCTTTCAAGAAGACTTGTCTGTATCACTTGTCGTTTTATATTTGAGAGCAATAATTTGCTAGGTCACCTCACTTTTATGATGGATCTAAAAAGAATTCTTGGTATTTATTTCTTTAGCTCTTTTCTTTTTGTGATATTGGAAAGTAACTTCTAAGCTTTTTATATGCCTAAATAAAAACGATAGTCCAGTTTTATCTAAATTGATTGTTTTTGATTTTTAACTTAATTATTTTGTGTTCATGAAAAATAGAATTATTTTTGGCCCAGTATAATGACAATATTGGGTAAATAATTCCTATGAATTTAAAAAGGAAGATGTATCTTGCAGCTTTTGTTGTTAGTGTTTCACAAATGTCGAAATAGTTGTATGAATCATTTATGTACTTAATAAATTCATAGTCTTTACAAAAACTGATAGATGCTTATTAATATCTCCTATGGATTTTAAATAATCTGAGACATTTATTTTCTACACATAAATAATTTTTTATGTTTTTTTGTTTTTGATTTTTGCTTCATATATTTTCAGACTATATAATAAGTTAGACATCACCTTAGGGAATTGTTCCATCTTTCCAATAAATGGTTATTATTTTGAAATGTCTCTGTCATTGGTAATGTTTCCTACATTGGGGTCCATTCGTGTAATATGAATGTTGCCTTCAGGCTTTATTTTGCTTAATCTTGGTATAACATTTCTATTCTTTCACTTTTGCCCTCTTGCATACTTATGTTTTATCTATGTTCCTCAAAAATATATAATTGAATTTCATTTTTTGTTTCCCATGCCTTTTAATTGAAGTATGTACTTCATTTACCTTTGATCTCATTACATACATCTGTTTAATATAAAATATTTAATATCATATGGCAATATTTAAAATATATATATATATATAAAACTGAGGTATAATTATACTTCAATATTTAATTGAGGTATAATTAACATCTGTCACTGTTCAGTTACAGAACATTTTTCTTGTAATGAAAACTTTTAAGATCTACTCTCTTAGCAACTTTTAATAATGTAATACAGTATTATTAACTATAGTCACCATGTTGTATTTTATATCCTCATGACTCATTTATTTTATAGTGGAAGTTTATGCTTTTGACTCTCTTCATTATTTAATTTTAAATTTATCTTACTGTTTACTTTCTGTTTATGCCCATTATGATTCTGTTACTTTTTTTGAATTGATTGTAATTAAATTTCTTCATCTATTTGCTTTAGTACAGTCCAGAGATTATACCATGTATCCTTGACTTAACAAAGTCTAATGTAAATTTGAACACATTAATACAAATTTATACATTTATTCTACTCTGGACTTATCTATAAGATTGTTGTGTGCTTTACCTTTATATTTATAAAAGTCACAACAAATAATTTTTAAAGTTTTATACATATTAATATTTACTTGGATATACCCACATTTACCCTTTTCATATAAAACTTACCTTAATTTTTTCATAATTTTTATACAGTTCAGATTATATCAATTTGTATTCTACCAGTGATGAAACTATATACTTTTGTTTGCCTAAATTATTTTTTAAATCTTTTTATCTAAAAGTTATTTTAATTTACTTACAGAATTCAACACATTCAAGAAACCATTCAGTTGTTATCTGAATCCCATTGTTTTAGTTAAAATGTTTCATATTGTATGGTAGTATTTTTAGTTTAATCTATGTGGATTTCAAAATTTTGGGTGAAGGTATTTTTCCAGAAGATTGGTCAATTTTTAAATTTTATTTTACTTTATTTATTCTCCACTTCTTTGATATGTCTTCTTTATTATATATTAACTTCTTTATATTATGTCATAAATTAACTTCTCTATGTACTTGAATATTTTTCTGGATTTTCTTTACTTTTACACTAATTTGCTGTCTATTTAGGCATCGACTTTAATTTGTGTTAATGTAATATGTTATTATAATAAAGTTTGTATGATCAATTCTGACAATAGTATTCTTTTGAAACTATTTTTAAGTTATTCCTACATGGTCTCCACACCATGTAAATTTTATTATTTTTGCCCGTTTAAAAAGTTATGTTGGTATTCTTAATGAAAAAAATAGTTTGTCATATTTTCTGATATTTTGAATTTGTTTTATTACTTATTAAATGTATTACATAATGGTTAAAACAAGGCATTTTATAATTTAGTTTCCTTTTACTTAGTAATATCCAGTGGGGATTGGTATTCTTCCACAGTCTTGCCTGGTCATTATTAAAACTTAATTTATAACTTACTTCATCATTCTACTTTTCAATTCTTCTGCTAAGTTCTTCCCTAGCTATATGAATTTGATGTCGTATATTCTGCAATTCATGTTTTATTTTGTTGTTTTTGATTTGGTTGTTCTTGTGTTGCTATCGTCATTTGATTGCTTGTCCATGGTCTCTTTTCTGTAGAGCATAGCATCCAATAGTTCTTGACAAAAAGTGCACTGGAGTATTTTTTTTTTCTTAATATTCATAGTCTGAAAAATTTTATTCCACTTTTACCCCTGATGTATAGTTTTCATGTATACCACTCTGACTAAATATTATATTTTCCCTCTGTATCAGCAAAGTATTACTCCTCTGTAACATTTTCTTCTTGCTATTTCTAGTGTAGATATTTCTTTCAGTGCCATTCTTTTTACCACAACCCATTTCTCCATCCTCAGCCATGATAGTTGTCATCAAGGCCATAAATTTGGTTCATCCTCTCTAGATAGCAAACTCTCAATTTTCTCCTGAAGTAAGGGGGATTTACCCAACTGTGGTGGGATAGAGACAGAATCTTGGTGCCTACCGGCTTCATAAAGTCATTAACTAATTTTCTTCTTTCTGTCCCACTATGTGCTTTGACTTTAGCAATGCCTTTTGTTTTTAGAGCCTGGATTTGTCACATTAACCAGCTTGCCTCTTTTTGGCATTCTCCCTTCAGGTATTTATGTTGCAGGCACTAATTTTATGCCTTTTGTATTAATAACTATTACATTAGAAGGTATCCATGAAAAAGAGTTCTGATAATCATGTTGATTCAAACTGTTTTAAAACCAGTAATATTTTTTAACGGCATTGCATATTGTATCTTTGTAGCAAAGAAAAAAAGTAAGTTTACAGTTTTAGTTTTTTGTTTGATTGATTTTCTTTATTTTATAAATGGCTCTTCCTCATTTTCCAGGCTTCTATTTAAATGTCAACCTTTTAGTGAAGTCTTACCTGGCCACGTACCAACCACATCACTTGCTCTCGTATTGTGCTTTTACACTGATTTCCTAGAACTTATCTGAAATTATTTATTATATTTTATACATTTTATTTTTTTATGTCTTGTTTAGCACTATATATCAAACAAGTTGAAAAGTGACTGTTTGAAGTATACAGTTAGTGTGCCATAGATATTTGATGAATGAAAGACTGTAATGAATGAATATGACATTTCGCTTATTGAGGATTTGAGTTACTGAAAAAATATAATGAAAGGATAGCTTATTGGTACATTCCTTGAACATATGTTGGCATAGGTTAGGTACCTAATAAAATGTTGATTTAATAGAGAGGAGAAGAATTTTAATTTTCACTTTGATGGAATTTTCTATATCATACACCCATTTTTCTAGTAAACAATGCCTATGTGTATCAGAGGTCATGGTATGCATTCAGAGAATTAACTATGTGATGCTAATTCTTTAAATTATTTTTCAAAATGTCCCATCTGAGTTTCAATTGGTAAATATTTCCTACTTCAATAAGTAAATACAATATCCTAAAATATGATCTTGTTACAACTTTATTTTTTATTTTTATTTTTATTAACAATTATTGAGGTGACTTTGATGATAATATCAAATAAGTTTCAATGTATCATTCAACAGAAAGCTGTGTATATATTGCATCATGTGTTCACCACCCAGAGTTAGATTTCGTTCTGTCACCAACTATTTGACTCCTTTTATCCCTATCTACCCCGCTTCCCTCTGGTAACCACTAATCCACTGTCCCTGTCTATGAGTCTGTTTGTTTGTTGCTTTCAGTTTTATATCCCACATATGAGTGATAGATATTATGTGATTTTCAACTTTGTTTGCTAGTTTTCTGTGGTTTTTAGTATTCTAGGGCAACATGAGTTCTTTGCTATATGAGCCCAGAAGAACAATTTGTTCTTAGATGACCTTTTTCTTCTCTTTAGAAGAATCAATGTCCTGCTGTTTTACTATTTGTGAACTTTTACACATTGTTGTATATATATTTTTTAAAAATATACCAAAAGAAAGGTCCTTCAAGGGACTAGAAAAGAAAAATTGAAAGCTTTAAAGCATCAAAGTAAAATGTATATTTCATGTCATGGTAGTAAGTACTGCATTATATTAGCAATTTAGCTATAGGATCAGTGACTTTTCTGTCCTTTATTGAATTTCTAATATCATAAGAAAGTTACTAATATGATAAAAGTCTTAAAGTATTACTGACTTTCTCTCATGCTCTTGAAGTGAAATTTTATAGTATTAGTAAAAACAGAATTTCAGAATACCATATAAACTGACCAAATGATAAAAACTAAAAAAAATCAATAATACAGTTTATTCAGCTGATTTATTTGAAGCTGCTCATGTTTCATTTCAGATCTTTTTCTCTTAGTGGCTTCTGCTCATTGATAAGAGTAGAAGTTGAAAATCCCAACTTCCTCTGAAACAACATCTAGTTTTCCATAGATTGTCTTGCTAAAAAAAAACTCTGAAAATTGCTGATAGTATTATTTACAGAAGAATGATAACAAAGTCCTTGCAACACAATAAATGTTACTGCTGGCTTTATAAAACCTTTAGCAAAAATAAAGTCCAGTGAATGACTCACCCCCTAAAGTTATTAGCTTTTTTTCTTATTTGTTTTGTTTTGTTTTGTTTTTGGTCTTGTACATATGGAATGTTTTAGTGTGATAGAATGTCATGTCTTAAGGGAGTTACTTTTCTTTTCTATAAACATTGTATTGAATATGAAAACTAAGAAAAATGGGAAAAATATTTACTTTTCTTCAGTCCTGGAGAGACAAAATAATTATTCTTTACCACCCACTCAATTTTGCTAATATAAATTCATTACAGTTGTCTATAATTGAAATGCAACATAAACTAACCAGAAAACACATTTTAAAAGCACACACATATTCAAACTAATTCCATAAGTTGACTTTTCCTTAGCAGCAATTCTGTATTATTTGAAGAAAATAAAATCCTTAAAATTGTATTTCTTATTGAGGATTTTTATACTCTCTTGTAAAACAGCTACTTTGGGTTAGTGATTAGTGCTTCTTGCCCAAATCTTTTTCTTGTAGATGCTGTGCATAATTAAATGTCAAAATGTAGTTTGGAAGATAAATTTTAAGAGGTAAGCATTAAAATATTTTGTTCCATAAATTTGGAAACAAATCACAAAATTATTAATACTTCCATGTTTTTTCTGTTATTAGACCACAAAATGGAAATTGGTGATATCAGTAAAACAACTGAAAATATCTATTTTCCTCTAATCTCTTGATTATTTCATGTTTCTTTACCACAAACTAGATATCATCAGATTGATCTTTAATTTTCTATGAAACTGATTCTTAATTATGTTTATTCATGTTTTGTTTATATACTTTGTACCAAACGTTCTTTAATTTAAAATCTATATTAGACCTTTATTATAGAGTCCCACAATTTTTTAGAGTTTAGTAGTATGTATTTGATTAAGAGAATTAGAACAGTGAAAATCACCAAAATGTGTATTATAGCAAATCTTGAATCAAGGACTTACACATCATTCATTCTAACAATCTCTATGTTTCTTTAAACCTCTTCATATAGTGCTCACAATATGCCTCTAACCATAATGCTATATACATTTATTTTCCTTACTGGAATATAAGCCAGATGTGGAAATGTTCTTTGCAGACCATGACATTTACATCATAATACAGTGCGATCCAGAGAATATAGAACCAATATAAAACATATCTCAAAAGAGTAGTTTTAATGAATTCAATCATATATTGCTTAAGATCACTGTTTCTCTCAGAAACCTGATATCTTACTGAATTTAATCTTTCATAATTTTATTCATAGGCTTATTTATTTGATTAGATAAAAGTAATAGTGGCAGATAGGTATACTATTACAAATATGAAATTCAAAATAATATGTCAATAACTTCCAGCCAAAGACCTGCTAGAACACACATATAGTTTAACAAGTTGGGTTTGTTGTTCATTCCAATAAAAATACACTCTCTAGGGAACCATGCAAAGTCTCAGTAAGTGTATGTTAGATAATTTGAAGAAAGGTTTAAAGAAGTGGAAACTTATTCAAGATCGTATGTTATCAAGGATTAGAATAAATTTATAATTGAGTGTTTTTAAATCTTATGTATTGGGAGGAAATACTAGACACAGAGTAAAGATATAATTTATAAATAAGCTGCAGTGGGAGATGTTATTTTGTGACTTGACAGTGTTTCTCTTTTGCTTATGTTCAGACATGATTACATAGTGGTCTTGTGTTTATTTTGACCTACCATTGTCAGAGTTACCTTGTCTCATGTTAATTTTCTTTGAAATTGTTTATATTTAAGACGAGAACACTCAAACCAAGCTATGACTACCAGGCTGGTGCATAGTAACACCAAGCCTCACTGATATTACCAGGACAGTTCCTGGAGGTCAGAGATCACTTATCTCTTCCTCAATAATGAATATATTATTTTAATATATGTACTAGCAAACAAAACATTCATTAAATCTATTTGGACTTTGTATTATAAAAAAAGTATTGAAGAGATTGCCTTCAGAAGTTTTATGGAATGATTTTTTTTTCTTGAAAATTATGAATAATACTCATTTTTTAAAAAAGTAACCTAATAAATCATAGAATTAGAGAATCAAATATAAATATTTATTTTGTATGGGACTTTAGTCACTATACTGAAATAAATTAATTTTGCTCTCTATTATACTAACATTATGTCATTTTTTCTAACACAAAATGCTAACATACATAAAAATTACTTTCCATGTTCCTGAATGAGCCTGGTTTACAGACTTTGACTTCATCCCATCAGTTGATGCTAGACATCTTGAGTAGTTTGATGCTTATTTTGGATATTCTTTCCATCGAATCTTCCAGAGGAAAAACTAGCTTTTAGCTTTATCAATGTATAGAACTGCTGCCCCTCTTGGAAAAATTTCATTACAGATACAGAAAAAAATTATTTCAATCTTGTAATTGTCAATATAAATATTATTAGTTGTGTTAATTAAAAGTGGATGCTTGACAAAGCAAGTTTAGAACATAGGCTCCTGTATGGAGCTTTGACAGTCTTTGCGTGAATGGTCCATCACTGCATTCCTATTAAAAAAAAATGGATTAAAGTTTCATGAATGTAAAATTTAAAACCATATTTCTAGAGCTCTCAGTGAAGGGCTTCTTAACT
The DNA here is from genome assembly GCF_902729225.1 of Pteropus medius. Lineage (NCBI taxonomy): Eukaryota > Metazoa > Chordata > Mammalia > Chiroptera > Pteropodidae > Pteropus > Pteropus medius. The sequence goes on along the minus strand of NW_024352785.1, from coordinate 2,972,696 downwards.
AATTTAATAAAAATTCTCCTTCTCGTGGGCCTGAGGAATAAATTCTCAGGAATTGATAAGAGACTGCATAAAGGCAAAAGAAAAACTTGAGCCTTAGTGAGATTATCATTTCTACAAGTTTAGCCTCACAGCTGCATCAGAGAACCAATAGTAATTTTATCTACTTTGTAAATCTAGAAAGAAAACTTAGCCATTGTGCAGTGTAGAAGATGATTATTACCATACATCCCTGATGCCTTGAGATGCCTGGTTTAATCTCAGCAAAGATGCAGGCTTCTTCTCAGATATTTTTGTCATTCTTCCTGCACAACCTCCCAATCCCCAATATTACCAAGCAGGACTGAAACAAAAGTGTTCAGACTGAAGAGCGGATTTACAACTGAATGGAAAAAGTTAATTGGATATTTTCTATGTTAGGACATTGCTGCAATTGCTAACCATATTCCAGTCACAGAAGAAGCCATGTGTCTAGGAACATGATGATATAGCCCCTATTACTGGTCAATTAAGAGATAACGACAGGGTGGCAGTAATTTGCCTCTCTATCTGCAGCAATCTGTCACTAACTCTAAAAGCCACTTATCCTAGGAAGACAACCCTAAAATAACCTGAAGAATTAAGAATAAAATACAACCAACAAAGGAAGATTTCAGCAAAGAGTTGCCCAGCAACAAAATCAATTTGACATCATTACACATTATTTGGTATGTCCTAAATATTATTTTTATTTCATATAGAGGTTGAAGATAAATCTTTCAAACTATGGAAAATAAAGGGAAAATTATCTTTTCAGAAATAATAGAACATTTGAAATAATTTGCATTTTATTACTTCTATGAAAAGTTTTGAATTTTCACGTAATGTAGATATTCTGATTACCCAGGCTTGCTTTATGTTAAAACATACAAACAAACCAAAAAAAAAAAACCATTTTCAAAAGATTCAGCTTTCTCTTTATTATATCACCCAGAAAATTTCTAGAGGACATTATTAAATGTCATTTTTCTCATACTGATTAATTTACAAAGTGAATTTCCTACCAGTTTAATGACCAAAAAAAAAACCAAAAAACAACCTACCAATTTATATATGATCTACTTAAGCCTCGTGGGAAGATACTATCTTTATTTCCATTTTATAAATAATGAAACTCATTTATAAGAATGGTTAAATTACTTGCCAGAGATTATATAACTAGTATTAGAGCATAATCCATGTTTTTAAACTGCTTTACAATACAGTGGGAATAGTATCAAAAATGTAGTCACTCAATTAACACAGGATAATTATATAACTAATCTCCTCCAACAAATTTATATAATTCTCAGTTTACACAGGATAATTATTTAATCTCTCTAATAAATGTTTATGTGAATAATAAATGCTAGAAAAGTATTCAAACAAAATGAATTATGAAAGACATTTCAAATTTTTCTATGGTGTTCTTTCTTTTATTTATTTGAAGGTTTGGAGGGTAGTTTTAGTAAATAATAGATTAACAGGAGATTAATATAGTAGTAGTGTTTATTAACAATAAGATCATGGTAGTTTCTATTTTCATAACTATGATATAAAAATACCAAATGAAAGAAGTATTATTTTCAAAAACTTATTTGAATTCAACATTTTTGGATACAAAAGAAAGCTTGTCTCCCTCTCTCCTCGATAATCTTACAAACCAAACACTTTCTCATAAAAAATAAATAATAGAAATAAGAAATAGAAGTCTACTTTATGTGCTACAACCAAGACATGCTGTTTAATTACATGTTTTCTTGATCCTTTCAATACTCAAGGATGTCATAAATATGAAAACTATTTTCAGAGTAGAAGTAAATTATCATGATCTTCCTTCTGTAAAACGTCTTATGAATTCTGAAAGAGAGAACATTACTTCCTAGGGTTTAGCAAAGTTATCATATTAATTTTCAACAAGAATATTAAATACCATTAAAGCTTGAACACAAACATTGCTTTGCTAAACAATTTGTTGAAAAGTGACAACTACAAAAAGGTAAGAGAAAAAGAACATTTAATAACAAGATCATATAATCCTATCAAACCCTTCAACAAAATAACATACTAATCTTTTGGTATTTTCTATCAGATTTATACATTTTATTTTGCTTTAATGATTGACAAATGTTCAGTAAATTTATCTGTAGGAAATTTGTTTTCAATCTTCAAATTTACATTTGACTTTAAAACTATCATTACAATTCACACCATTGATGCATATCCTAAATTACTCTATTTTGTTTACTGTAGCTTCATGTGTATGAAAACACACTGTTAAATTTAAAATATCAAGTTTACATTCCTCCATTTCATCAGGTGAACTATTTGAAGCAAAACTTCCAGGCAATAATATCTGATACATATATCTGATGAGAGTATTATTCAGTTAAATTCCTATGGGATTATAGATTTCAATTTAACATCGAAAAATATTTTCAGTGTTTCCTAAAGTTCTGGTTTTGAGAGATTTTTTTCTTTTTGGTTTTCATTAAGATATGAAACTTAGTAATCATTTTTGTTTGGAGGTGATATTTTTAGAAGCAAATAACAGAGTGCTTAATATTAACTTTCAGTGACAGTCATTCTTAAGGGAACTTCTTGTATATAAAAAAGAAAAATAATCACTATACAATAAATTACCTTTCATTTCGACAGGTGTCTTTTTGGTCAATTCATATTAAATAGTATGTAGTAAATGCACACTATCAGTATTTGCAAAATTAAATTGATAGTGTTATCTAACCTACAGCCAAAGAAACCAAACTATTGTGACTAAGGTTTCCAAAGTACATAAAGGGCTTCTTTAATTAGATCAGACATATTATGAATGAATATATTCAAGGAGTGAGATATGCTTAGCATCTGAGGATACTCTGCTAGTCATTCAGACTGTTATCTTTCTCCCAGAAGAGTTTGACCTATACTGAATATCATTCCTGAGGATACAACTGAGAAGTAATGTGTCAGATCTCCTGTGTCAGGAAGTAATTAAATCTTAACCAAAGGAATGATGGGTCTGTGTAAATCTAAAACAATATTCAGCTGTTTTAATGAAATGATGTGATAGATTTTTATCCAACCAAATCAGTTAGTTGGTTGGATAGATTTTTATCCAACCAAATCAGTTAGTTGGTTAAGGCCCTCTGTGTTTATCATAGCAAAACAAAAGGGTACATGGGTGTGTGCGTGTGTTTGTGCGGGTGTGTGTTTTTGTAACTTATTTGTAACCCTGGTGAGCAATTCCTAAGGTCTTACATGAACTTAAAGAGAAATACACTACACAGTTAGATTTACATTTTCATTTGAAGGATAGAGTACGTTTGACTTGCTTAGTATTGAAGGTTAGGTCTGGCACAATCAAATTATTTGATCTTTCAAAATGCACCTAAAATTTTTAATTGATTATCTTTTAAAAATCATGGTAGATAAGTGAAAGGAATATATTCCTTTAAACAATGATTGGGGAAATAACATGAAAGACTGAATATAGCAACAAGAAAGAATAACCGTGTTCTCATAGGGATAAACATGAAGTTCAGTTTCACTGGAAAGTCAAGAATCACAATGAGGAAATTAATGTTCTACCATAAAACTTTAACCAAAGTGCCTATACATAAGATTCACTACAGACACATTTGAACAAATGTAGATGAACAGATTTCATCACAAAGTATTCATTTTTTCCACTCGAAGGAAAGACTTGACAGAGATGCCAGTAGGATCTTTTCAAAATCATAAATAAAGAGAAAGCCTTTGTTTTTTTACTCAGAAATGGGTCTTTGAACACTGGGAAAGACTACATTTACTTATTCCATCAGTTAAATATATACTTTATTATATATGCAATATATATGAAAACCTTATATATTCAAAAATAGATGATTTTGTAATACTTCTACATTTTAACATAAATATTACTATTTGTATTATGTCTATCTATACTTGTATATGTAAGTATATATGTGTGTATTTGTGTGTGTGTGAATGCACATATTCCAGTTTCTTTATAGAACTCAAGGTGAGAAAAAAATTTTCTCTGGATAGTTACATACTTTCCATTAGTAGATAAGAGGCTCTAAATATACTGAGTTTCTTTTTACTCTGGATGCTTGCACAAAGAAAAACTAATAGCTACCATTTCATTCAATTTTCAACTCCGTAAAGTCCTCAAACAAGATTTTTATTTATGTTTTTTGTTTTCTTTTTTAAAAAATTTAAATATTTTTTTTTCAATTACAGTTGGCATACAATATTATATTAGTTTCAGATGTACAACATAGGATTAGACATTTATATAACTTATGAAGTGAGCACCCCAATAAAGCCACTACCCATCTGACAGCATACATATATGACATTTGTCTTTCTTTGTCTGACTTACTGCATTCAGCACAATACCTTCCAGGTCTATTTATGTTGAGGCAGATGGCAAAATTTCATTATGTATGCATGAGTAATATTTCATTGTATATATGTACCACTTCTTCTTTAGCCATTCATCCATCGATGCACAGCCAGGTTGACTTCACACCTTGGTTATTTTAAATAATGCTATAATGAACATATGAATTCACATGTTCCTTCAAAGTAGTATTTTGTATTTCTTCAGATGAATACCCAGAAGTAAGATAACTAGGTCTTTCTTTGTCTCTTATTATAACCTTTATTTTAAAGTCTATTTTGTCTGGTATAAGTATTGCTAAACTAGCTTTTTGTTTATTTGCATTTTCATGAAATATCTTTTTTTATCTCTTTACTTTCAGTCTGTGTCTTTCGATGCAAAGTGAATTTCTTATAGGCAGCATAGGTAACGGTCTTGTTTTCTTATCCACCCTATCTTTTGATTGTAGTATTTATTCCATTTACATTCAAAACAATTATTAATAGATATGTAGTTATTGCCATTTTATTATTCATATTTTTTATTCTCCTTCCCCTTCTTCTCCTTCCTCCTCCTCTTGTTCCTCCTTTTCCCTCTTTTCTTTCCTTCCTTTGTTCCTTCCTTCCTTCCTTCCTTCCTTCTTCCTTCCTTCCTTCCTTCCTTCCTTCCTTCCTTCCTTCCTTCCTTTCTTCCTTCCTTTAATATTTCCTGTAATACTGGTTTGATGGTTATGCACTCCTTTAGCTTTTTCTTGTCTGGGAAGCTCTTTATCTGTCCTTCAATTCTAAATGATAGCCTTGCTAAGTAAAGTAGTCTTGGTTGTAGGTCTTTGCTTTTCATCATTTTAAATATTTTGTGTGAATTCCTATTGGCCTACAAAGTTTCTGTTGAGAGGCCGACTGTTGCTGTTAAGATTCTTTGTTTGTCTTTAACAGTTAGCATTTTAATTATGATGTATCTTAATGTAGGCATGTTTTGGTTCATTTTGTTTGAGACTATCTGTGCTTCCTAGACTTGTGTCTATTTCCTTTGCCAGGTTAGGAAAGTTTTCATTCATTATTTCTTCTAATAGGTTCTAAATCTTCAAACAAGATTTTTAAAACATTCTTTTCCTTTCTATTTTACTTTATGTTTTCCTCCTGACTTCTATTTTAAGTTAATACCTTCCTGTTTGCTATTTATGCTAGCATCACCTTGATGACTTCTTGGTAGTTTGTTATATTTAATAAAGTATTAGTCAATATAAAATGGATTTCTTAATTAAAATAAGATTTATAAAAGTGATTTAAAGAAAATGAAAACTAGGCTCAGACTTAAACTATATTTAAGTATTTAGGTTATTATGTAGTTGCCTTAGAAATAGTAGATAGAAATTAATATTTGAAATAATGATAATAAAAACAAAATATTAAAAATAAATTTTATTATTTTTACATTATGTAAGAGCTTTAAAACTACCAAAGACAAAATTAGCAATAAAATTATGAAAATACTTAAAATAAAAAGCAAACAACTCAAGAGCATATGTTGAGATTTCTGTTGGGTTTTCTATTATTTCTATTCTTGAGTATTATTTTTTTACCTTAAACTTTAAACAATGTTAACTCACTCCCTAAAGGAGAGTTTCTAGACTTCAATATATTTGAAAAATGTAAAATGTGGATTTTTATGTGTATGTGGGCATCACAACTGTTTTTTCATATTATTTTTTGAGCATTTTTCTGTGTTTAATCTAGTTGCTTCTGCTAATATCTCAAGTCTGTAGCTTTATAAAGTTTTCTTTCAACATATTATGGTTTCATAGCAAAACTATATTAAATGATTTCAGAATACTTAATGTAACAGACCTATGCTGTGTTAATTGATGAAGTGTTGATGCTTTTGTACATAATAATTTAAGAACAAAAATTAACCTATTTTTGGAAATTAAATTAGAGAATGTAATGACAATTTAATATCTTGTGTTTAAACAAATAATAATTGAAAGTAATCAAGATCTGTTCACAAATTTTCCGTTTCATAATATATATTTTTTTTTTGCATGAAACAGGACATGTTGCCCAAGGTTAACTTATAAATTTCAAATTTATTAACAGTGCTTTAATCTACATTTCCTTTATGATAAAATAAGTTCTTAAAAATAAAACATATTATATTCAGAGGTTATGAAGTCAAATTGCTGAATAAAATTTCTCATTTCCTAAATAAGAACATAATCCATTGTCATATTATTATAACTAAATTAAATTTACCAAAGAGACAATACAGTTTTGTATGTCACTGGGTTGTCATGATAACTATTTGAAAAGCAAACTACAAAAATGAGACAATGCTTGATGCCTTTAAAGTACTTATGATGAAATCCAACATTTACCCATGAAGTAAATATCTCTAGCTTGTAAGCATCAATATATTTCAAAAGATTTTAGTTCTTATACTTTGAAATAAACTGATAAAAACTCTATTATCCTTAATCAACACTAGATTAACAGACCTAAACTTTTCACAAATTATTTGTAGTTCTTATATTATCAGTACTTTCATGCAACACTGAAAAAAATCCATTAATTAGAAGTCAGTGTTTTTCCCAATATCTTGATGACGAAGACTTCATTACCATTTAAATGCCATAATATCAATGCAATATAATACCTAAAAAACATTTAACGAATAAAATACTTATTTTGAATTAAATTTGAGTGTATTTTTAAAATTTATTTTCTTACTTTTATTTTGTGTTACAATTATGTCTAAAAATAACAGTGGAGTTTTAAGCTTTAATATTTGCTCATTAATGGCCATTTAATACCAATATTATTTAAGCAATATTTCTTAATTCTACCTGAATATGAGTAAAATTAAGGCATGCATGTCTAACAGAAAATTGTGAAATATATATCAGACTGATTAAACTTGCATTTTAATTATACACTATGCATACTTAAATCTTTGTTTCCATATGAATTTCAATTTCTAATATTACTGCCACAAAATATCAGTCAACTTTTATAGATAATAGAATATATATTAGGTAATAGTGCTAAAGACTTTACAAATCCATTACATTATGTCAGTAGGTTGCTCAGACTATTTTATTAGGAAATGAAGTGAACTGAGAAATTTTTAATACATTAACACTAATTGTACCTAGCTCACTAAATAAAATGCTATCATGGGACTATTTTTTACTTTACTGTTATTTGAAAGATTGAAATGCAAATTAATAATATGCTATCTTTGTATTGTTATAACTAGGCAAAGGAGACTTGAAGTAGAAAAAAAATATCAATAGAAAAAAAAAAGCAAGGTGCAAAACTAGGGTTGCACAAACACACTGCTATCACTTTAGCTCACCATATTGCAAATTTAAAAATAGAACTAGAAAAGAAAAAATGAGTTTGGGTTCTTTTGAAAATCTTCACAATTCATATCCTATTCATCTGCTAGAAAAATTATTTTGTCTCCTAATGGATTCATCCAAGTTATTTTTTCCCCCATATTTTAAAAGTCTGTAACTATTCTATACAGTCTTATAAAACTGGAAGTAAAAAAAAAATTATTTTCTAAAAGATATTTGAACATTCAATCTTAATTCAAATACTAAATTAGATTTTGAATTGAAGTGTTTTTTACTTGACCTACTTTTGTCATTGTAAATTGAAATTTTATTTTATGGGTTTAAGCCTTCCATTATTTTCTTGCTTTTCACACTCTTTACCTACTTAAAGTGGATCTTTAGATTCATTATCACTGGTAAAACATTCCATTCTGTCAAAAATGCTTAGTGTCTGCTATTGCACTGTGGATATTCTCAGTCATTATTGTTACAATAATTACTTTTGTTTTTTTCTTTTTTCTTTTTTTTTTTATATTCTAGTTACATGTTTATTAAACTTTTTTTTTGTAGTTGTCCCAGAGTTCTTGAATATTCTCTTCTGTTTTTTAGTTTGTTTTACTTCAGTTTATTTTTTATAATAGTTTTAAGTTTACAATAAAATTTAAGAAAAGTACAGCCACGTCTGCTGTACTGGGAACCTGTTCCCACAGGGGCATATTTCCTTTCGTCATCAACATCACATACCAAAATGATACATTTTAACCAAAGATAAACCAATTTTGACATATCGTGATCTCCCAAGCCCAGAGTTTATGTTAGGGTTTACTATTGGTGTTGTACATTCCATTGGTTGGAAAAAATATAATGACATATATTCATTATAATATCATACAGAATATTTTTACTGCCCTAAAAGTCCTCTGTACTCTGCCTTTTTATCTCTACCACTCCACACCTGACAACCACTGATCTTTTTGCTGTCTTTGGCTTACTTCTTTAATTGGTATATTTGTTTTCTTATTGATCAGTTTTAAGAGTTCTTTGTATATTTTAGATAATAGTCCTCTATCAGATATGATTTTGAAAATGTTTTATCTCAGTATGTGTCCAGTCTTCTGATTCTCTGACTTTGTCTTTTGCAGAAGTTTTTCATTAACTTTATCAAAGTCTAGATTATTAATTATTCTTTTCATGGATCATGCCTTTGCTGTTGTTTCTAAAAAGGCGTCCATACCCAAATATCATCTAGAATTTCTCCCATATTATCTTCTAAAAGTTTTAAAATTTTGTATTTTACATTTAAGTTGATAATCTATTTCGAGTTAATTTTTGTGAAAGTTATTCATTTTTTGGGGGGTGTACATATCCAATTGTTCCAGCGCCATTTGTTGAAAATGCTGTTCTTGCTTCATTGTATTGCCCTTGCTCCTTTGTCAAAGACCGGTTTTCCATATTTAAGGGTGCCTATATGTGAGTTCTCTATTCTATTCCATTGATCTATTTGTCTATTCTTTAGACAATGTCCTAATTACTGTAGTTTTATAATAAGTCTTGAGGTGAAGTAGAGTCAGTCCTCCAATATGTTTTTTCTCTTTCCATATTGTGTTAGTTTCTGGGCCTTTTGTCTCATGATATAAACTTTAGAATCAATTTAAAGATATTTAAAAAATAAATTTTGGGGTTTTGGGGAGCTGTATTGAATCTATAGACCAAGTTGGAAACTATATTTAATTTATAGAATATCTTGACAGTATTGAGTCTTCCTATTCATGAACATGAAACATCTCTCCATTTATTCAGTTTTTTGAGTTTGTTCAATACTGTTGTAGTTTTCTCAGTATAGGTCTGGTAAATATTTTGTTATATTTATATGTATTTATCTTAGTGAGTGTTAATGTAAAAGGTTGTGCTTTTAATTTCAAATTCCACATTTTAATTGCTGGTATATAGGAAAGCAATTTTATATATTGAGCTTATATCCTACTACCTTGCTGTAATCACTTATTAGTTGGAAGATATTTTTTGTCAGTTCTATCAGATATTCTACATAGATGATTATGTGTCTTTGAACAAAGACAGTTTTATTTCTTTGCAAGATGTGGTACCTGTTACAACAAATAAATTCAGCAAAGTTGTAGGTATAAAACCAACATGCAAAAATCAGGTTTTTATACACTAGAAAAGAATAATTTGAAAATAAAATTAATAAAACAATTTTATTTACAATAGTATCAAAATGATTAAACTAAGTTGGAATAAATTTAACCAAGCAGTATACGATTTATACACTAAAAACTATGAGATGTTATTGACAGAAATTAAAAATGACCTAAGAAAAGAAAATGACAATCACGTTCATATATTCAAAGATTTAACATTGTTAAGAAGACAGTGCTCTGCAATGCACTTCAGTACAATTCCTATCAAAATTACAACTACCTTTTTTGAAGAAATAAATAAACTAATCCTAAAATCATATGACATTGCAAGAAACCTAGATCAGTTAAAACAATCTTTTAAAAGAAAAACAAAATTGGGGAACTTATCTTTTCCAATTTCAGAACTACTGCGAATCTGTATTATCCAAAATAATGTGATACTGGCATAAGGATAGTTGTATAAACTAATAAAATAGACTTGAGAGTCTAGAAATAAACCTATACATCTTTGGTGCATTGATTTTTGACAAAATAAACAAGACTATTCATAGGATCTTAGAAAACCTGCAAATGAATGTGTTTACTCATGTAAAAATAGGATGTTGGGATATGGGGTATGGTAAATCTTCATGACTTTAGATTTGGCAGTGGATTTTAGATATGACACCAAAAGCATAAGCAAACCAACAACAAAAAAAGACAAGTTGGACTTCATTAAAAAAAATAAGAGCACATCAATGTTCACTATCAAGAAAGTGAAATATCAAACCATAGAATGAGATAAAATATGTGCAAATTATATATCTAATAACCAGAATATATTTAAAAAAAAACATTTTCAACTGAATAAGAAGACAGACAATACAATTTAATAATGGGCAATTGACTTAGATATTTCTCCAAAGAAGATGTACAAGTGGCCAATAAGTGAAAAAAATTATGTTAACATCATTGTTTATGAGGGAAATGCAAATCAAAACCATGACAAGATTCTATTTTAAATCCACTAGGATGGCTATAATAATTAAAAAAAAAACAAACCAAAAAAAACACAAAACAACAGAAAACAGAGCATGTGTTTGTAAATATGTGGAAACATTTTAATTCTCATCCACTGATGGTAAAAATGAAGGATGGTTCAGTGAATGTGGAAAACAGTTTGGCTATTTTTAAAAAAGTTAGACTTAACATGTGACCCAGCACTTTCACTCACATGCTTAAACTTAAGAGAACTGAAAATTGTATATTAATATTCTTATTGTACTATTTGCAATAGCTAAAATGTAGAAACAACCCAAATGTTCATCAATTAATGATAAACAGTATGTGGCATATCCATAAATAGAATATATTCAACCATAAAAAGAAACGAAGTGCTGATACATGGTACAACATAGATAAACCTTGAAAACATTATACTAACTAAAAGAAAGAAAAGGCTACATATTATCTGATTCCATTTATATAAAATGTTTAGAATTGTCACATACATATAGACAGAAAGCAGATTAATGGTTCCAGGGGCTGGAAGGAGTGGAGGAATGTGGAATGACTGTTTAATGAGAATGAGCTATGCTCTGGGAGTGGCAAAAGTATTGTGGAATAAGATAGTATTGACAGTTACACAGTATTGTGGATATCCTAAAAGCCAATTAATTGTACAGTCTAAAATAGTTAAAATGGTAAATTTTATGTTATGTCGATTGTACAAATAAGCATAACTTTTAAGATATAAATAAAATAAAATTATATTTATTTGAAAATGACCAATATTTAATTTAAGGTCCTGTGAGCTGGAGATAACTTGGATTTAAAAAGTTAATGGACTTAACAAGCCATCAAATAAAAATCAAATACAAGCAAGTAAGAAGATACTTTAGGATTATTGCAATAGAGAGAATACTCCAACAGTGAGATTTAAGGGGTATATAAATACAGCTAGAAAGAACTGGTTGTGAGTGGAGTTGAGTGAACAGGTGGTGTTATTGAATTACTAAACAGGAATTTTTGAGGACAGCAGATCCTCAGAAGTGGTTATTAAAGAGGTCCCTTGGGGTTCGATGCTTGCTTTAAGTTCTGAGCCCAAACAAGGGTTTTTAGAGAGGACAGAAGCCTGATTAAAATATGGTCAAGTCAAGTTCATGAATTTTTTTTTTCCAGATTGGTAAAAGTTCATTAATTATATAATATATTGCAGGGGAAATATCCATTCAACAAAACAAAGATGATCTGTGATTTAATTTACTTGTAGGTGCCTAAAACTTACATAGAATAAGATTATGCTCTTTTAAAATATTTCCAACATCTTTGGTATAATATGTCCCAATAGGAGCTTCATGTAGAAGTTTTTGTTAAACTGTTTTTTGCTACTGCAGCTACTTAAAGTCACTAAATTTATACTTCTTTAGGAAAAGCTCTGCAGTTCATATAACTCACTAATTCAAGGAGACCTTTCTTCCTAGTTATTTCAAATTAATGAGGCTAGCTAAATACTCTTGAAAGGATCATAAAATAATCAAAAGGTAGATAGCAGTTGAGATTAGTGGAGTTCACACATGTGCTAATGATGAATAAGATTGCAGATGTTCACAGAATTTGGTAGAAAATTTTGAGGACTTAAAAACAAATTAAAAAAGAATTTCTGTACATTTCTTAAGCTGTATTTATTATTAACTTATCTGTTAGTAGTATGCACAAAGAAGTTCCAACAAGATAATAGAGGCAGAAATCCTAACACCAAGCAGCTTGAGCTTCAGGGCTTCTCATTTTATGGCCTCATCTGAGCCCTAGCAATTAATTCACAAGGTCATAAGTTTTTGTAAAGATAGTTTAGGTAAGATAGTTTAACCATAACCATTTAAAACAAGTGTTTGATTGCACTCTGACTGCCTTCTCATTTTCACTTCCCCTTATGTCACAGTGATGCTGATGATGCCATGAGAACTTTTGGATCCAGCTAAGGGAAAGTTGATTTTGGAATTTATTTAGTTTGAGTTTAAAAAGATAATTATGTCGTGTGTGTGTATGTGTGTGTGTGTGTGTATGCATATATATGTGTGTGTATATATGTGTATATATGTATATGTGTATACACACACACACATATATTTGTTATTGTTCATGGCTCAATGTAGGGATGGGTTCTAGATATACTTCTACTCTTGTTCATAGAGTTGGCTGCACAGCATTGCATTGTGTCACAAAGGGGTAGGTGATATTGTGATATGGATATATCTTATGGTGCCTGGCACAGGAAGTGTGGGAATAGTAGAGGAGAACTGAATAGAGCCAGAAACTTGACTGTGCAATAACTTCCCCACATTAATTGTGTAAAACTTGGTTCTTATCAATACCTAGTCAAAACAGAAGTTTCTTTTTGTATGGTATATAAGTATAAATTCTCTATATGATTTTTGATTGATCTTATGATGAAGACACTAAACTGTATTATCAGGTGGAACTTTAAATTGCAATCAAAAATGTACTTAGAATACAGAGGCAGAGTAAGATTTGACATAGAAACAGAAGGCATTTGCTGACTCAAACAAGTTACTATGCTGTTGGCTTTGGGATAAAGGAAAGGGCCATAATCAAAAAAAAAAAAAAATACAGGAATGCAATTCAAAGAGCTGGGAAAGGCAAGAAAACAGATTCTTTTCTAGAACATTCAGAGGGATCAAATTCTTGCTGACACTTGACTGTAGCATGTAATTGATTTTGGACTTCTGGCCTCCAGAGCTGTAAGAAAATGAGTTTGCTTTGTTTTAAGCCAAGGTATTTTTGGTAATTTGTTATAACAGCAGTAGGAAGCTAACACACACTTTTTAAACATTTTTATTATGTCTTGTGATTTAATTTTCTCTTTCAGAATAAACACTTAAATTTGTTCCAAGTTTACATTACTAATTGTTTATACTTTTTCCTTAAAAATGATTTTAGAAATTAAGTTTCTAATCTTACAAAAGCTCCCTCCAATCGTGGTAAATTTGCACAAGTACTTTAAGAACATCCGTCCATATTCATTAATGTCACCAATGAAGCCATTAATGTAAATATATACTAAGTGCCTTTTCAATATCCGATGTTGTGCAAGTCATGATGGGTAGCAACACAGTCATAACTTAGATTGAATGTCTAGTGTGTTATGTCCTGTAGAGGATACTATAGCCACAAGTTGATCTGATAAGTAGATGGTTGTAACATTTGGTGGCCCTATACTACCTTGGGCAAGCTACTTAATTGTTTGTAAGATTGGTTTTCTTAATAATAAATAAATTTAAAAATTAGATTAAAAATTATTATTATTCTACCTTCTGTGATTTCACTAAATTTTTTTTGTTATTTTTAGGCTCCTAAAATACAGGCATGTAAAAAAGATAATGTAATATTAATAATTGTTTAGAGAAGGTTTTTTAAACATGGTATGTTTTTTAAACATACCATTTTATTCTTTATAGGATATCAGGAAAATTAAAGGATACAAGATTTATAAAACAATCTGAATTCTTTGGTATGTAGAAATCAAAATTAACAAAGAATTTTATAGACAGAGGAAGAGGTGAAATGCACTTATTTCTAATAGAGCAATATCTTTATTTCTTGCTCTCCTACTATGTGTTTAATTATTTGTCAAGATAGTCGTTTTTTAAAAAAGATAGGTATACTCTTCTTTGTGAAAAAATATATCATCATCTATCTCATTCACTCTCTCTATTGCGTTCCATTTCTCAAATTCTCTTTCAGTATTTCTGTTACTCTACAGGGAAATGTAAGAACAAACCTCCCTTTAAGAGTTATGTACAATAGTACAATTTCTGGTGGTCACTGTTTAGAATTCTATTTCATCATATAATGAGGGCCACTTGACATTTTCTTAGCATAAAAAAGAAAGGAAATAAATTAAAGCTAATGACACTAAAGGAGAATAATTTTTCTCAAATTAGTTCTTAATTTATCTTTTATCAGAAGTACACTAATAAGCAAGCTTGAATAAATTCCATTATGATTGCTTCATCTGATTTTTCTCTTCCTGGGAGTAGAATAGTGAAAGCGTAATTTAAAAAATTTTCTTGAGAAAGTATACATAGCAAAATCTTTTAAAACCATATGTGTATACATACATATATGTTTGTGGGTACTTGTGTATATATATATGGGTGTTTTGTGTATAGATATGTTATGCATATATACATACATATACACACATGTATATATATATATACAATTAATGGAGAATATTTCTCTCAAGAGATGTCTTTTGGTGAATATTTAGGTTGCTCTATTAACCCAAATTCACTCTTTTCCTTATTTTCAATTGTTATTAGTATCACAGTGTCTGAATTGACAGTAAATATTAAGTTACTTAAAAGTATACAAATTTTGTTAATATATTAAGGATAGAAAACATATTTTTGCTTTGTAATAGGAAAATATCCGTTGATTTAAACAATTGCAAACATTACTTTTTATTAAGCATTTTATGAACCTTTCTATATGTCAAAGTGTGTTAACTTAGTTAAAACAAATATTTTTAACTGATTTTAAATTAAATTAAACAGAAACCTTTAAGAGATTATGGCAATGTTGTGTTGTTTTTTTTTATTTTATGTGTTATTTAATAGGAAAATCTTAGAGAGTTGAATATTTCATTGATGATTCTTAAAATAGACCTGAGGTGGAGTGTACTCATTATTCTTATCTATACTGGACTTATGCAAATTGCACAATTATTATAAGGACACTCATGCCAAGTGAAGACGTGTCTTTTATTAAAAGGATTAAATGTATATTCACTGTAAAAGTTTTGTTAAGAAAATGAATCAGTGTGTGTATAAATGAATGTGTGCTTAAACTAGAGGCATTAATATGGAAGGGGAATTTTTCTTTTACAGAAAGTGTTTCCATGAAACTTTAGAGCTAATTATGAAAATTAGAACAATAAAACATTTAGAGAAAAATCAAATTCATGGCCTTGGAATAGGCAAATTTTTTTTAATAAGTCTCAAAATTCTAGTCAAAAAAGAAAAAGTATATAATTGGACACTAATAAATAAAAAACTTCTGTTCTTTAAAGTTCTCCAATGTGGAAATGACAAAGCAACTCAGGAGTGGGGAGAGTTTGTCACAATACATATAACTTTCAAAGGATGTCATATCAGATTGTGAAAAGACATTACACAAATCATTAAGAAAAAGACAACTGAATACAAAGTGAACACATTTTTTAATCAGACAGTTCACAAAAGAAAAAGAAAAATGGCCAACAAACTTATGAAAAAGTACCCAACTTTATTATTCTTTATAAAATGCATATCAAAAATGCACACTCACCAGAAGAACTAGAGTAATAAAGATAGGAGCATTAGTAAGAATGTGAAATAAGTTACATCATAGACATGCAACTTGGTACAATCACTCAGGAGAACTTTTTTGGAAGTTTCTTATAAATTTAAACAAATACCTACCATATTTCACAGCAATTAAACCTCTAGGTAGATTTCTAACAAAGTGTTCCCAAGTATTCAGCAAAAGACACTAATGAGAATCTTCATAATGACATTCATCACAATAGCAAAAACCTGAAAACCAACAATATAACTAATCTAGAGTAGAATGGAATATTACCCAGCAATGAGAATAAATAATTTAAAACAACAAATAACATGAATAAATTTCACAAAAGAAGTCAGACTCAAAAGAGGATTATTCCATTGAAACAAAGTACAGAAGTAAGCAAAACCAATTTATGGCATTGGAAATCAGGCTGACGGTGCTGGCGAGGAAGGGAGTAATGGAATCTGAGGTGGATTCTTAATCTATGTGCTGGTTATAGTAGTAAATCTGATTTGCAAAAAGTCGTAAGGATTTATACTTATGTGGATTTTATTAAACATATATTTTACTTCAAAGTTTAAAAATGTATAAATATTTCCTAAATCAATTCCTAATTTCAATAAAGTACGAGACTTATAAAAACCTCTTAAGATATAAATAGTTTATTTTTTTTTCATTGCTCCCTTCTATTGTTTTCTCTTTACTCCATGTATTTGGCTGTATTTTTATGTGCTCAAATCCTCTGAATATCATAATGATACCATGTAAAAAGTTCAACCCAGATATGGCATTTCAAATTTGAAGAAAGAAAATTTGTAAACGAATGACTCTCCGCATAAGAGTTTATCCTACATCGAAATTAAGGGTTGACATTTTTACTGGAAGTCAACAAATAGTGAGAAACTATACGTGTAAAGTAAATTAAAAAATACTGATCGTGAATGTCAAACTTGAAATTACTCAATGGCATTTTTTAGATTAGATCATCAGTGTTAATATAACTCCTTCTGTCTTTTTTTTTTTTTTTTTTTTTTTTTTTTTTGGTGGTTGTTTGTTTTTATTTACACTGGGAAATGTGTATTGTCGTGAAACAAATACTGAGCTCAGGAAGCCCCTGCAAGAGCATTGCCTAACTTCCAGCAAATGATTTTTGACAGTTTTCTGGTCCAGTTATTCTGAAAATATCTAAGTATGCTTTGAATTGCTTAATATTTTAATTTTCATAAAATAATGTAATTTAGGTGGGGTATGAAGAAGGTCATAGACTTACCTGTTACATCAATTTATAATTTTTTTCTTTTTTATGTTCTACAGTGTTCCAAATTTTTACATGAGGGAAGATCCTCACCTATATTAAAGCATAGTAGTAAAATACTTTAGTTATCAGAGAGGAATAATTTCCATCAGTCCTCAATAACTCAGTTAAGAAGATTTAGCTGTCCCCTAATCTTTCCAACCAGGCTAATATGATTCTATCTCCATCCTCCCAGTTTGGCCTAACTGAATTTTGGGGATTTGTTCTTTTTCCAGATGTTATAGTAACAAGTTAGCTCTGCCTGTGGACTTAAGCACTCATACCCTCTTTGACTTTTGTTTAATTCCTGGTGACAGCCAGGTGACCTGACAGGTTAATGTACTGACACAACTGCCTAAGTGACAGAGAATGATCTAATCCTAGTGCCAACATCCCTAGGACTTTATTATCACCACCCTCTCCTTCACCTGAGTGTTGATCATTTCCACAGGAGATTTACAAGCTGTATAATACAATTTTTTGAAAAAGGACTTTCTACTAGGGAATTAAACTGTACTTTGAAAGTAGTAGGATGTTGTGAACATTCAGCTACTTTTTATCATCTTAAGTGCTTATAGAATGTCACTGAAAACTACACATTATTTTCTTTCCTAAGTTGTTGTTGTTTTTATCTGCTTTAAAATTTCACCATTATATGTCAGGGGAAAGAAGTTAACATTTATTGGTTCCATTGTTAGATGTGTTTTACCCCCTTGCCCTGACTCTTTAAAACTCCTGTGACAGCTCAACCAGAGCCTACAGTAGACTTAAAATGAGGAACAGTAATTTGATTTCTAATGTCTCTCTCTCCACCTGGAGGCAATCCTCACCATACAGATGAATAAAACAAGTGTGCTTCTGGAGCTGGGACATTCGAGCCAACAACTCAATACAGCATCACCTATGAAAATACATACAACAGCTAGTCTTGCCTAAGGCTAGCAGAAGTGGCATTATCTGAATTTATGTGAGGAGACTCAGATCTAGAAAAGAGAATTTATTTTTTACTGCAACATTCTTCTTCAAGTCTTTTATTGCTCGTTAATCCAAGATTTTTAGTCTGAAGCATTACATTTTGCTAGTTTGACTCTTCCTCCATTTAGTCTTTATATTATGGAAACATAGGTGAAGGCTCATGTAAGGCGAATCAAATTTGCTCTTTTATCTTAAAAATAAATAATCCAAAGGAATCACAGGAGACCCCAATAGCCAAGGTAATCCTAAGGAAAAAGAGCAAGGCCAGAGGTATCACACTGCCTGATTTCAAATTATACCACAAAATGACAGTAATCAAAACAGCATGGTATTGGCAGAAAAACAGACACACAGACCAATGAATCAGAATAGAGAGCTCAGAAATAAACCCACATATATACGGGCTAATAATTTTTGACAAAGGAGCCAAAAACATACAATAGAGAAAGAGGAATTCTCTTTAATAAATAATGCCTAGAAAATTAGAAAGCCACATGCAAAACAATGAATCTAGATTGCTATCTGTCACCATACACCAAAATTAACTCAAAATAAATCAAAGACCTAAATATAAGATCTGAAACAATAAATTACATAGAAGAAAACATAGGTACTAAACTCATGGACCTTGGATTTAGAAAGGATTTTATGAATTTGACCTCAAAGGCAAGGGAAGTAACAGCAATAATAGTTGAATGGAACTATATCAAACTAAAAAGCTTCTGCACAGCAAAAAATAAACCATCAGAAACAAAGAGACGACCAACCAAATGGGAGAAGATATTTGCAAATAACACCTTCAATAAGGGGCAAATATCAAAAATATATGGAGAACTCATACAACTTAACAACAACAACAACAAAAACAAACAAACAATACAATTAAAAAATGAACACCAGTCCTGAACAGACACCTCTCTCAAGAAGACATATAAATGGCCAATAGAAATATGAAAGATGTTTGACTTCACTACATATTAGAGGAATGAAAATCAAAACCACAATGGAATATCATCTCATAGCTGTTAGAATGACTATCATCAACAGGACAAGAAATAAGGAGAGGTTTTGGGGTAAAAGAAACCCTCAGACCCTGCTGGTGGGGATGTAAGTTTGTTCAATCACTGTGGAAAACAATGTGAAGTTTCCTCAAAAAACTAAGAATTGATCTACCATATGATCCAGCAATCCCTCTTCTAGGTATCTACCCCCCAAATTTGAAATCATTTATCTATAAAGATATATGCACCCAAACGTTCATTGCAGCATTATTTACAGTGGCCAAGGCATGGACACCACCAAAGTACCTACCCTTTGATGATTGAATAAAGAAGCTGTGGTACATATATACAATGGAATATTACCCAGATATAAGAAAAGATGAAATACTGTCATTCGTGACCACATGGATGGATCTTGAGATTATCAAGCTAAACAAAATAAGTCAGACAAAAATAGTTGAGAACCATATGATTTAACTCATATGCAGGATATAAAACTGAAAGCAATAACAAACAAGACAAGCAAACAAAAACTTATAAATACTGACAATAGTTTAGTGGTTACCAGAGGGAAAATGTTACTGGAGCAAAGGGGTCTGTCTGCCTGCGCATGTCTAAGTACCATGAGCTATGTACAGGTTTTGCAGCAAAGAAAGTAAAGGTTTATTTTAGAGAGTTGCAAATCCTAGAGACATAGATGAGCTGCCACCCAAAAACCTGGTCCCCTTGGGTGTTTCAAGGGGAAAGATTACATAGGGGTAAAATCATTCATCATGGAAACTAAGGAAGTTGGGTTCGGGAGTGCTACTTTTTGGATGAGGCTAATTGATTGTTGTGTCTGTTCTAGAATCGACCCTGGCATCATCTAGTCTGGTCCTGTGGTTGATGGGGCTGTTCTTTTTTGATGGGTCTGTGGCTGAAACACACCTAAAGCCAGGTTGTTATCCTTAGTATAACCGAAACTTATTGTCCTCATGATCATAGGCCTGAAGCTTTATTCTTAAAAGATTTGACACTGGCCAAAATCTTATGTCCTAAAACCTAATGATTAACAGAGTAGGCATACAAAGGTGGAAGGATAGGGTAGAAAAAGCAAGTGAGTCAGTCACAATGCCATTGTACTAAGCAAAGCGTGTTTGAATCAGAGAAAAAGTTGTCTTAAATGAAATCTGCGTGTGGTTACAAAATGGAAAAGCAGGAAACTAGAAAAGGGTAAAGGGAGTCAAATATATGGTGATGGAAGGAAACTTGACTTTTGAGTGTGAACACATAATGCAATATACAAATGATGTATTATAGAATTGTACACTTGAAACCTATATAATTTTTATTAACCGATGTTACCCCAATAAACATAATAAGAATAAAAAATAAAATGAATACAAGACAAAAAAAAAGTAAATAGTCTGTCACCCATCGGAGTTTGGTGTCACCCCAAAGGTAGAGGGGAGGGAGAGGGATAACCATGACACAGAGCGTAGTTAGCAGTTTTCCTCAGTTCTACCTCAAATGATGTCAGTGAAGAATCGGAAGTCATTGAGATTTAATAGTTTTATTAAAAGTATCTTTTAGAAAGACAAAGAATGCCCCAAGGAGACACATGCTCCCAGCACTGTAACTAACACAAAGGGCCAAAATGGTTACAAAAGCACAAAAAAGCCACCAAAACAAGAGAGAACCCAGAAGGGCAAAAAAGCTCCCAGAAGTAGGAATGTCTGCATTATATTTGGGCTGTGCTGGGTGCTTCAAAAGGCATTCCCAGGTGATTGGCAAGTGAGGTCATTTTGATTGACACTTGGATGCTATATAACTCTTTGCCTAGTGTGCATATGCATACCTAGAATTCTACTACCATTGGGGTGTTCTTTGGGTGGTCTCTGGGCTGGGCCCCTATTCCTTTGTTCCTCCTGCTGCTCATGTCTGACTTGCTACCTAACAAATCCATACTCTAAAAGTCACTAATAAATCCTAATAAATGGGCAGTGTTTTTTGTTAACAATGGACTTTTACATAAAATCACACTTTGTTTTTACTCCCATAATAATTCTTGGAATTTTTTGTGGTGCAACTCTGACTATTTTTACTTTCAACGAAAAAAAGAAATGAATATCACATAACTCAAGCACTCTCTTATCTACCCTTGATTCCAGTAAGGAGTATTATTTTTACCCTACCATAATTGAAAAGTTTGTATAGCTAACTGTTCTATCTTGTGACTTCTTTAAGGGATTTGACTGTATCTTATTGGAGGTTAACATAGGATGTGGCACATAATATGTATTTATGATTGAGTTCTAAATATATTAAACAGCACAAATTAGTAAGTTGCAGAAGTATTAAATTTGGCCATCCATTCTAAGTTTTCAGTTCTTTTTCACTAAAATATGTTGCTGTCTAACTGGATAATTAGGCAACAAGACAATTAGTTAAGGCCTCTGCATTAACTGACAAATGCCTTATACAACAGATAGCCAAGTGACAAATAATAGCAATGAAATAAAATGTAGAAAACTTACTTTTTTGACCTCACAGATTGTAAGGACCTTGTCAGTTTATAATCCCTTATTTTTTTATTTTTTATTTTAATGCCTAGGTAGTCTCTCATCTAAGTACTAACCAGGCCCGACCCTGCTTAGCTTCTGAGATAAGACGGGATTGGATTTGTACAGGGTGGCATGGCCTTCGACAAAAATAGAAAACTTTTGCAAAATTTTGTTTTGTCTTGATTTTCACTTCCTTATTGAGCACCTCACCATTATCATTTCTCTTAGTGGAAAACTCCTAAAACTCTTCCTGTTATTTTTGCCTTTTTAGATTTAAGCTGCATTGTATTTTAAACTTTCAGAAAAATGTGTCATGGAAAAATACTTTTTTATCATCAAAAATGAGAGTTGCAGAGCAGCTGATTTGTAAGAATTTGGGGGGTGAAAATTTGTATGGATTAAAAAAATGTCTCAAAGTAAATTCAGAAATCAGTGCATTAATAATGACTATTTATGAAAATAATTCAATGGATAAACTAATTTTCTTCCCAATAAAGTAAAAAAGAAAGAAAATGAAGTAAACAATTGTTGACTAGCTTGAAAGACTTAGTGTTGGATTAATAAACTTTGAGATTAATGCTGAATTTATAAGAATTATAAATCATTTTTTCTCCATTCAAAGCAAGAATGACATTAAAAAGATTTTTGCTTCTAAATTTATAAGCTTTTTAAATAATATGTTTGAAAAGTGAATACAATTTAAAACTGTTGTGGCATCACATATATGTATTTTATTCAGGAAATCTTTTAATAATTGTTTAAGTCAAGGCATCTAGATCCTATTTTTTTTTTTTTTAAGCATTGAAATCCACACATCATACTATGGAAAGTGCAAATCTGTAGAACCAAAGGACATTATATTTCAAATTTGACTCTAGTATTTTTCATTAGATAAAAAAAAAAAAGGAGAGAAAGAGAGAAAAGAGACTGGGTTTATCTGATCAAGGATATTTTCTGTAGTTTTACAACTATGGGCCTGAAATGAACCTTGCAGTACTGGTCCAGCCCTCCGCCTTGCGGCAGAAATACTTCATTTAGGCAGATGAAAATCAATACAGTTTGCTGAGACTCCTCCCAGGGAAGATCGTCTCCACTCTCCTTCATAACTTTTGAATCTTTTTCTTATGGCTATTTAAAGTGGTTGAAATGCATGTGGTTTTCTGTAGCCTTGAGGTTCCTTTAGGAGAAAGGAACTATAAGCTTCTGAAACAAATTAGCCCCCCTTTAAGATCTTTGATGACACTGCAGAGATTATTCTAAAGTATTCAATTGGGAGAGAACCACACAATTTAAACTTAAAAAAAGAAAAAGAAAAAAAGAAAATAAAAAAAGACCAAATCATTAGCATACTTATGTAAAAACTGCTCAAATAATGTTACTACTAAACTAGATAATTCATTTAGTTGGAGAGATCCAGTATCTAATACTTGTCAGAAAAAAAAAATGTAATGGTTATAATTGTGTTAGGTAGTTAGGCATGAATGACAGGAGCCAAGGCCTAGCTCTGTAACCATAGAAACTTCCCTTGAAGACCTTCCTTAAGCACGTCCCAGAAATATTTCCTTTTTAGGGTTACAGATTACCCCAAATCTGAGAGCATAAAGGCCATAATGCTGCTAGCCTAAACCAGCTACAAACGCATGCACTGAAAGTCCTGCCCTTAACTTCAGCCTCATTATGCCATCATTATAATATCATGACTATGCCTGGAAGTTCATAAATCTAACTCTAACAGACTAAAGTCTGGGTAAGCACATGTGCAATAGGCATAAAGTTATATAGCAGCCAACTGACAGTCAAGTTGACCTCACCTATGGATCATCTAGGCCCTCTCATCACAGCCCAAATATAAACACACCTTCCCATCTCTGCATTGTTACAGCATTCCTGGCTAGAAACCTGCCCCTCCCTTTTGGGTGTACTATCTTATTTCTACCTCCTAAATTCCCCAGGGCTGCAGCCTTCCTTAGGTTGGCCCCTCTCTTCTTAAAATGTACTTTAAATAACTCTTACTTTTTCTAACTCTCCCTGGCCGACCTGTAATTCTTTACTGTGTCAGTGGGGAAGAACTGAGGAACAACAACACACACAATGCCACCGTCCACCGTACTCCACTATCCACTTCCTTCTCCACGAGGCTGGTAAGATGACACCGGATTTCACCTCACCCCAGCAGTGAAAATTGTGTTAGTGTTTTGGGTTTTAGAGGGTTTTGAAAGAAAAGAAGACTACTTATTTTTAACTTCAGTAAAGTCCTTTTTCATGTGAGGTAGGTCAGAGCAAAAACTGTTTAACCAAACCAGGTAAAATGTTCAAAAAATAACAACAAAAACAAATATTTACTTTCTATTTATAAAAGCTTATAGACTAAGAACATACTTAAGGAATTCGTATTTACATTGAATTCTAATTGATAATGAATTGTTCTGAGACCCTGATCTAAGATTATCTTTATGCCCAATGTTATACATATTTCTTAACTTCGAAATCAATAAATCTTAATTTATTATTTTGCTTTTCTAAGTCGTGGCACAGTCATTCTTATTTTAATTCCATACTTACCACTCCTCTCAATATACTTCCTTTCTCTCAAGACAAACAAATGTAGAGACTTACTATATTTTATGATATTCATATTTGCCAACTAAATGATGTAATAAATAGATCGTGTAATTTAAATGTGTTAATTTTTGCAGCATTTTTTGTTATAACAGTTTCTATGATGTTTGAAACCGTCTTTGACAGGCTTACTTCAGATACTTATAACACAACCCATAGATTTAGCATGTTGAATCCTCTAATGCATTTAAAGTTTATAAATGTTTTCACTGCTCTTGATATTTTTCATATGTATTTTCTTTAATTTATGGTAAGTTTTTTTTTATAAACCCCATTTTACTTGGATAGGTTTTGCTTTGTTCTTTTTTCATGATGACGATATTTAAACATATATAAAAGTAGAGAAAAGGTTATAAAAAAAACCTTACATACTCATCTTCCATAACCTCAACAATTATAAACATATATTTATATTTCCCTCACTTCCTTTTCCTATATGGCAAGTTGTTAAAGCAAATTTGATAATATCCTAAATACCTCAGCTTCATCTTAAAAACATACTTCCCTGGAATTGACTGTGTGATCACATGTGAGAAATAAAATTCATCAAGACACCTGGACAATTCTGAGAGGCAGATGTGTCATGATCGTATCCTATGCAATTAGACTAGAAATACAGATGAAATTTGTGGGCCATAGATATCTACTAAGCAAGAAGAAATATAATTTAAATTTAAATTTTGTATCTATTATGTTAATACCACATTAATTTCTTTGAAATAAACAATAAGTAAAAAAACCTTAGTGTGCATCTATATATATAAATTTGGGAAAATCCTCAGCAATTAACCAACAAGGAATAGAGGAAGAATATAAAAATTGTATGGCATAGGAAAATTAATACAAAGCAGGTATCAAGAATTATCACAGAGAGAAAAATAATTTTAAAAATTTAAAGATAAGAATTTGTTTACATAATTATCTTAGACAAAGACAACTAGCTAAAATAAAAAAAAAAGCAAACCTATAAAATACAATTTGAATATTAGAGTCAACATACAATAACTTCTTAAAAATAGTGATTTTGGAAAATCTCTAGGAAAATATTAAAAATTAATAATTCCCAATCTTCTCTAAGCATATACTCCAGCGTTCCACTTATTACTCCTGTTTTCGGTTTTGTTAGGTAGCTAGTCAGACATGAGCGACAGGGGAAACAAAGGAATACAGGTGTAGCCTAGAGACTGCCCAAAGAACACCCCAATGGTAGTAGAAATCTGAGAAAGCACTTGCACACTAGGCAAAGAGTTATAAAGCAGCCAGGTGTCAATCAAAATGACCTCACTTGCCAATCACCTAGGAATGCCTTTGGAACCACTCATCACAGCCCAAATATAATGCAGGCATTCCCACTTCTAGGTCATTTTTGCCCTTTTGTGTGGCCTTTTGTGGCTTTTGTGGCCTTTTTGTGTCCGCTTTGTGTTGGTTATTATGGTTACAGCACTGTGTTACAGCTCTTCACTGGGACCCTGTGCCTCCTTGGGGCATTCTTTGTCTTTCTAAAATATACTTTTAATAAATCTTTCTAAATCTCACTGACTTGTGATTCTTCACTGTGTCAATGAGGAAGAACCAAGGAAAAATGCTAACTGTACTTCTGTGCTGTCTTTATCCTCTCTCTTCCCGCTGCCATTGAGGTGACACTGAACTCTAATGGCCTCAATGGTAACAGTTTGACACAGTTCAACCTAAGCAGCTGTAGTATTTCACTACACCAAGTGATGCTCAAATGCAATGAGGGAGTTTGATTCATAAATCCTGTGCTCAGTATCGTGTAATCTCCTCCAGTGGAAATATGTAGTTAGACATTCAAAGCTTAGTATCATAGTATAAAGGTGCTGTTATAATACAAACTTTGAAGAATGTAAAAACAAGTTCTAATTAAAAAATTCTCAATGTGTTGGGGATATAGGTAACAATATATTTAATGATTTTTGCAAAGCTTTCGATAGCCATCCCTCCCCTTTTAATTAGGTTTATTTAGAAAGCTGTAATCTCCCTCAGTGAATTCCTATTTTGAGAATTGTAGAGGAAATCCATGGAGGAGATTAAATTCAGTGACAGGCCTCTTTGTATACAGTGGTATTTTTTCTTTTCTTGTCTAGAATTATATTTTGGACATTACCAGTAGAACTTTGGGGAAGTTAAGGTAATCCTGGTTATAATGGTAAATTTCCTATGAAAAAGTGTGACTCTAACTTTATCATGCCATCTTTTGGACCATAATATATGCAATGTGTATATAGAATGCAAATGTGTATATTATACAAAAACACACATATATACATACACACTCATTATACAATATATATATAATGCCTACCCTTTGGGGTAGAATAGATTAGAATTGACATTAAATAAATGCTACACACATACAATTACAAAAACACTTCAAAATCATTATTATCCTTATTTTCTGGGTTCAAATACTAAAGCTTAGGAAATTAAGTAACTTGCTCAACACCATGTCCCATTTAAATGGTAATACAGATTAATAAAATACTACTTTACTTAACTCATTGCTCAAACTTCCCTCCCTCAGTGGTATGTTCAGGACGGGGCTAATCCTTCAGAAAAAGGAAGTTTATAGGTTTCAGACTTAGCGTTTTTCTATTTTGTTTTCCTTGAAAAGAAGGAAAGAAACAATAGAGAGCCTACAACTATAGGAAACTTAGTCTATTTTTCTGTAATGTTAATATCCAAAAACAAACAAATAAACAAACATGTACTGATATGTTTGGCATAGGAAAAACAAGCAATCAAAAACTGAAAAAAATTATATATATATCCATAATAATATATATATCATCATATATAATTAATAAACCTAAATAAACCTAATTAATTAATATATAACTAATATATATTAATATACTATATATTAATTATATATATTAATTATACATAAAATTATATATAAAATTATACACACACACACACACACATGTAGAACAACAAAAACAAAACCCTCAGAAACTAATAGTAGAATAAATTGAGTCATTTTCCTCACTAATTAAAACCAAGGAAAATGGCTAATTTGATCAAATTATTTGATGTGAATAATCTCTCTATGGAAAGCAGAAATCCAGTTAGAACCTATGCTCTCAGCCAAAGCTAATGATATGCTAGTGGATAGCAGTACTGTCATACACTTAAAATATCTAAATCTTTTCATGTAAGTTGTTATGCAGATTCTTGAGTTCCCTGAGTCAGGATTCTGCTCATAGCCCTCTCTCCTGGCCCTTTTCCTAAGTAGCAACCAAAGGATTGGTGAACACATGGCAAGAGCAAGGTTCTCCAGGACCTGTTATACCCTCTGTCCTTCTCTATTTTGATAAATCTATGCCCAGGCTCACTGATGGTTATGTGGTTTGAAAGAACTTTCTGATGTCAGCATGGATCACATTATTCCAGGAGAAATAAGTAGTTAATTAAAAATGAAAGGAAATATTTAACTGATCATTGGATAAAATGAGGCCCTCTAAGCACAAAAGCAAAGGAAGAAATTTCAAAGAGAAAGGACAATAGCTTTTACATCTTTCAAACAAGGTCTACACACAGAATTATTTTAAAAATCAAATTTTCAATTATACTGAAAAACATGCAAAACAAATATAACAGAAAAAGTATTAATATATAAATTTTATGGCTTTAAATACAAAAGTATTTGAACACCAAATAGGTAATAGAAAGCTAGAAAAATATATATGACAGTTAACTAAAAAACCCAAATACATAAGAGAAAAAATTATTTGCAATTAATCGAAGAATTAAAGATTACTGCAACAGTATATAATTTTCAACTAAGAATTTAGCATAATTGATCTTTTAAGTAGTGAAATCCTCTAACTTGAAATGTCTCACTATTTTTCTTACAAGTGCAATGAAATAATCAACCCACGGATATGTAGTATTTCTTGGCAATGACACTCAAAGACAGTTTTTAAAGAAGTTTTATATATTTCTAATTATTGAGGAGGAGTTATGCAAATTAATTTATATCATATAAATCATTATTTAAAATATCATTATTTATAAGAGCTATAGACTGCACAAGTGAACTAATTAAAAAAAATTTCTGGACAAGATATGGTTCTTAATATCCTTTTCAAAATCAAGGTGCATTCTCAAGCTTAATTTGATGTTTTGATAATTATATTAAGTATTGTTAGAATGTTTTCTTTCCTTGACTCTAATATTACATTTAAATTATGTTATACCAATTTTATTATACATGTATATTCTATCTTACATCATTTTTGGAAGGAAGTGTGGCATACATTAAATATAGAAATTAAATTAGAATTAGTTTTAAATATTCTATCTTTAATTTTTTTAAGAACAATTAGGTGGTCAGTTTTTGCTGGTAGGTTATTCTTAAGATGTTTCTGATGAAGTCTTCTTAAGAAGAGCTTCTGACATATCTGTTACAACTTTTCAATGGAGTGTCATTGTACAAACATGCCATTTTAAAATTGTAATTGCTATTATTTAGCAAGAGATGTGAATCATTCATATTTGAACCACAATGCATATACTTAAAAGCCCTTTTTTTAAAAAAAAAATTATGTTTCTAAAAAGATTGTTAATGGAAATATGCATCACTTTATAATTAATCAAATCTACAACAAATTAGTGTGCTGATTGTGAAGGCAAAATAACACTAATCTATAATTATAATCAAGAATAGCAACAACTGAAAACCATAGCCAACCACAATAGATTTCTTAGTTGAATCCAAACTAAATCATGAAAATGCACTTATATTACATCCTTTCTCAATTTTAATAGGTCTTGATCATTTATTTAATAGTTAACTAGTTGTACATTAAAAAGAAAAAGAAAAAACTTAGAAGTTAAGCTTAGTAACCCCCACTGGAAGAACATTTGTTACTCTAACTAGGATCATACCATAAAAACAGCTACAGAAAGACAAATCAGGTAACAAAACAAAACAATATACTTCAAAACTCCTGCTGTCAGCATATCCTGGCATTTTCAATTTAATTCCCATATATCGATGTTATTGATTGAACCTTTATCTTCCTAGAGGGAAATGTGATTACAGATACCTGTATTTACTAGATGACACTGACTTAAAATTTTCAGTAGCAAAGTGTAGACATTAGAGGATCCCAGATAACTCTTCACTGCTAAATACATGTTCAGTAGGGAGAAGTTAATTAACATAATGGTTAAATTATGTGGATTGCTTAGGTTCAAATGTCATTTCTTCCATTGCTAATTGTTACCTTATCTCTCTAAATCTTCTATTCTTCCTCTTTGGGAGATAATAATAGTATGTGTCTCCTAAAATTGCTGTGAAGATTAAATGGGACAAGACATGTGTACTGTTTTAGATGATACATGGCACATAATATGGACTCAAGCATTTTTCACTATTATTATTATTGAAAATGGCACTGTAATTATTTTCTACTGCTGCATGAAAAAAATAATAGAAACACTATCTAAATTTTCACACTAAAATATTGAATGCATCTTCCTGCTCACTCCAAACTCTTTTTGTTTAAACATCATGCCACATTAGAGAAGTGATATATTTTATAAATTGGTTTGACTCTATCCTTGCTTTGAATTAGAGTTCATCAAAAAATGTTATAATATTTCTTCAATGAGAAAAAGATGCTAATTATTCATAGAATTATTGAATATTCTAATAGTATTTCTAGTGGTTTTCGAAAATCTATGGACAAAATTTAGAACACATGCCAGCCAGATATAAATTCAGATTATCACTTTTTTTCATTTTCATTTACTCACATACACACACACACACATACACATGTTGTTAAATATTTTAATAAAATTCTATATGAAGTCCAAGAAATAAAAGGAACAAAATCTAATCCTATAATTTTTCTCAAATTAGATAAATTCCCATAGAATGAATAAATCAATATTTCTATTGCAAATTAAGTACTTAGAAGTTTGTGCTTAGAATAGTGTCCTGTTCAGGCAAGATATTTACTAGCATATGTTTTCCATAAATAGCATTTTTTCAAATTCTGTTCAGGCAAGATATTTACTAGCATATGTTTTCCATAAATAGCATTTTTTCAAATTCACTGTTAGCTTTTAGTTTGGGGAAAACTTTATATTCATAGCTGTTCTTTTAGCACAATCCTTTGCATATAATAGATTTTTTACACATCAATGAAGGATTGAATGATTTTAATGGGTAGGGGGTAAGCATAAACAATATTCATGAGAGGAAACCACTTTTCCTTTGAAAGAGATAACCAAATTTCCTTGACATTGTTATTTCGATAACCTGAAGCTGTTCTGTTCCCACTGGTACCAGAAAGTTTGTAATTATTAAAGTTCGTAATTAAAGGTTATTTGTCCAAAATATTCTTATTGTTGGAAAGTAATTTATTTAGTTATATTGTGTTTGTATCCAACCCTCATGAGCCATTTGGTTTATTTATTGCAAATTTAACTAGAAAATAACATAATCCTTTGAAAACAAAATAGAAAATTGGAAATACAGTTATGAAACATAGGGTGGATTTTATATGATTATTTAACCCCTTTCAAAATCCAGGAAGTTGCATTTGCTTTCTAATTTATGGATAATGCAAATGACTACTAAGTAGGCATTATCAGTGATCTCCTATTCCAGATGTTTCCGAATGTTCGTCAAATGGACTGCTATACGGTTGGCTGTGTATGGATCATCTCAAAAAAAAAAAAATTAGGGAGCTTGAATCATGGAGAATATTTAGTAACAATTCTTTTTAACATATAAGAAACCTGGAACCCCAAGACATTAAGCAATTTGTTCAAGTTCATAAAACTATTGAGGAACAGAATAACAACTAGAAACAACTGATCTTCTGATTCATAGTTTTATTATACCATCACAATAACAATGTATTATCATTATATTTCTCTTAATTAATATTTATGTTATGTTCTAATGCATGCAACTTTCTATTTATAAAACAAGTACATTGTCTTTTGAAGACAAGGACTGTTTCTCTTTTCTCTCTTGCTTTGTTGAGATAGACTGACATATTGTGTTAGTTAAGGTGCACAATGTGATGGTTTAATATATATATATATATATATTTCAAAAATGATTACTGTAGTAAATTTACCCAACACATCTATTACCTCACATAGTTACCATTTGGGTGTTGGGGGCGGGGGATGAAAACATTTAAAATCTACTGTCTTAACAACTTTTAAGTAAACAATACTATAATCACCATACTGAACTAGAGAACATCAGAACATATTCATCTTATAATTGTAATTTTGTACACTTTGACCAACATCTCCCCATTTCTCTCAATTCTGAGCCCCTGGCAACCACCAATTTACTCAGTTTCTATGAGTTCAACTTTTCAATTTTTATTCTTTTAGAATTATTTTATTAAATCATAAATGTACAACAGCATCTTAACTCTACCAGACACTTAAAATTTTTAAAAGGAAAAATGTATGTCATATTACACCATGATCCTGGCTAATAGTTTTTCAAAACTTTGAGGAAAATCTTTAAAAAGGTTTCGCATGTCACCTGGAACTTAGGAATTTAACATTATCATAGAAGGAATGCTTCTACATTCTTAAAAAAGACCAGGAGGAAAAAAATTTAAAAAGCTAAGAAAATATCTCAAAGCCATATTTTTTTATATTCCTTCCTCCACAGTAAGGTAATGTGATTAAATAATCCAGTCCATTCACAAAATGGCCCACTGAATCTGCTCTCCTGTTTTTTGCCATATCACTACATGTTTACGCATGACTGAGATAAGAGTTTTCTTAACATTGTTATTTCGATAACCGGTAGCTGTTCTGTTACCACTAGACTCTCATCCTCTCCTATTTATACAGAAAAGCCCTTGGAAATAGGAAGAAGCTCAATATTGGTTTCTCCCTCCATAACTTCCACGTCCCCCACTTCCTCCAGAACCATAGTTTCTCCTATCATATAATCCCCCCATGTTCTAGCTACCACCAAAATTTCTACTCTATATTTACCCATAGGTAGAAGGGTGTGGGTTATAATTTCCAAAAGCAATGTAATTTCCATTTCTATAATTTTCTTCTCCATCCTTGTCATAACCACCTCCATAGCCTTCCCACCTTAGCTGCCATATCCAGGTCCTCCACCACCATTTTCTCCTCTTTCTCTTTAGATTCTACATATAGATTCATTCTCTGTCTGATTTATTTCACTTAGCATGATGCCTTCAAGTTTCATCCATCTGATCACAAATGGCAGGATTTCCTTCTTTTTAATGGTTGAGTAATATTTCATTTTCTTTATCTGTTTATCTGTCAATGGACGCTTAAGTTGTTTCCATATCTTGACTGCTGTTGAATAATGCTGCAATAAACATGGAGGTGCAGGTATCTCTTCAAAATACTGATTTTATTTCCTTTGGTTATATAACCAGAAGTTGGATTTCTGATCATATGCTAATTCCACCTTTTTTTTTTTGAGAAAACTTCATACTGTTTCCCACAGTGACTGCACTAATTTCAACTCCACTAACAATTCACAGGCATTCTCTTTTTTCCACATTCTCACCAGCGTGTGTTAGTCCATGTTTTTTGTTTGTTTGTTTGTTTTGTATTGAGATTTTTTTGGATAATAGGCATTCTAACAGGTGTAAGATCTCATCGTGTTTTTGATTTGCATTTCTCTGACAATTAGTGATGTTCAGCATCTTTTCATGAATCTGTTGGCCACTCGTGTGTCCTTGGAAAAATATCTATTAAGGTCCTTTGCCCGTTTTTTAATCAGATTTTTTGTATTTTATTTGCTTTTGAGTTTTATGAGTTCAACAAGGAGTGTTTCTTAACCTCTCCCACATTGAATTAAATTGCTATTTAAAAAAATATATATTACTACAGAAAGAAAATGAGTCCAATACTACTATCACAATCATTTGTAGTTAACATGTCAGAATCTTAATGGTTTATGGGGATGCGGGATGTTGAAGTAAGCATATTATGTTTCAAAGTCCCCAAGTGACAAGTTACCACTGAATAAATCTCTTCTCTCTTTGCAAATCATTGATTTAAAAACAGATGCTGTATTATTTTTAATTTTTTAATTTCTCAATTACAGATGGCATACAATATTGTAATAGTTTCAGGTGTACAGCATGGTGATTTATACATTTATATAACTTACTAAGTGATCACCCTGGTAAATCTAGTACCCATTTGATACCATACGTAGTTATTAAACTATTACTGACCATATTTCTTATGTTATACTTCATATCCCCGTGACTACTCTGTAATTACCAATTTGTACTTAATCCCTTCCCCATTTTCACCCACCCCCTCAACCCCTCTCCTATCTGGCAATCATCTAGATGTTCTCTGTATTCACGAGTTTGTTTCTGTTTTCTTCATTTATTTTTTTCTTTAGATTCCACATGTAAGTGAAATCATATGGCATTTGTCTTTCTCTGACTTACTTCACTCAGCACAGTACACTCTAGGTCCATCCATGTTGTTGCAGATGGCAAGATTTTTTTATGGCTGAGTAATATTCCATTGTATATGTGTACTACCTCTTCTTTATTTATTTATCCATTGATGGACACCCAGGTTTCTTCCATATCTTAGCTATTGTAAATAATGCTACAATGAACATATGGATGCACAGTTCTCTTCAAAGTAATATTTTAGGTTTCTTCGAATAAATACCCAGAAATGGGATTACTGGGTCCTTCTTTGTCTCTTTTTTAGCCTTTGTTCTAAAGACTATTTTGTCTGACCTAAAGTATTGCTACCCCAACTTTTTTGTTTCTTTGTTTACATTTTCATAAAATGTCTTTTTCTATCCCTTTACTTTCAGTCTGTGTGTGTCTTTCGATGCGAAATGAGTCTCTTGTAGGAAGCATATGCAAAGGTCTTGTTTGGTTATCCATTTGGCCACCCTATCTTTTGATTAGAGCATTTAATCTATTTATATTTAAAGTAATTTTTAATAGATATGCAGTTATTGACACTTTATTATTTGTATTTTTCATCTTTTTCTTTTTTCTTCTTTTTAAAGAAATCCTTCCTACATTTCCTGTAATACTGGTTTGGTGTTGACGAAGTTCTTTAGCTTTTTCTTATCCCTGAGGCTCTTTATCTATCCTTCAATTCTTAATGATAGCTTTGCTGAGTAGAGTAAACTTGGTTATAGGAACTTGCTTTTCATTACTTTGAATATTTTGTGCCAGTCCCTCCCGACCTGCCAAATTTCTGTTGAGAAATCAGCTGACAGACTTACGAGTTCCCTCATAGGAAACTAGATGCTTTCTCTTGCTATTTTGAAGATTCTCTCTTGGTTTTTAATTTAACCTTTGGCATTTTAATTATGATGTGGGCCTCTTTGGGTTCATCTTGTTTGAGACCCTCTGTGCTTCTTGAGCTTATATGTCTATTTCCTTCACCAGGTTAGAGAAGTTTTTTGTTATACTCAGATGCAGCCACTGTTGGTGCTCTATCTCAGTCTGAAGCCAGTACTGGGTGTACCAGCACTGGGGCCTTCTGGGATGGTCCCTGCCACAGGCTAAGTTCAGCCACAGCCTGTGCCTTGCTTGGGGCCATCTAGCATAAGCCACTATAGCAATCCACAGATGACTGCCACCCATGCTGGGCTTGGAGGTGCCTCAAGAGGCCAAGACTGAACTGAGGTCAGCTGCTGCTGATGCTGGGCTCGAGGCTGCTCAGCAAGAGGTATAGGTCATGCTGAGACCAGATGTTGCTTGTTTAAGTTTTGTGAACCTTTGAGAGATTTTAGGAACATCCTCAGCATGAGACAAAATAGGCCATTTGTATGAAAAATCCAGTGTAAGTGGCTTGGGTAGACCCCCAAATTGGGTGGGGCAAGGTCTTGGGGAATCACCAGGGCAAGGCAACAACTATTAGCCAGGTTGATGGAGACTCAGACATGATAACTGTCTGCATTCGCACACCGGAAGGAGAGAGGGTTCAACAAAGAAACAATGGATTCTACCAGCACTTCTTTCTGGGGTAAAGCTTCCCCTCCTGCCCTCACCCTGAAGCCAGACAACTCAGTTCCTTCTAGTTTATCTCTGGTGTCTTTTAAGCTGCTGCCCTAATGCTGGTGCTCAGAGTAAGTGAGTCCATCAGCGACTAACTACACGTGGGCCCCTTAAGAAGAATGTCTGTGGCTCCAGTCGCCATCACTCAGCCACAATCTCAACTGGTTTTCACAGCCAGGATTCTAGGGACCTATCTTCCCAACACTGAAACTCTGGGATGGGGAACCAGATATGTGGGGGTGGAGGGGAACCTTCACTCCTCTGGGAAGACCACAGCCAAGATATTCTTTTCAATTTTTAACTGCCACATGCAGATGTGAGACCAGCCTATTCTGCATCTTTGCCCTTCCCGTCTTCAGTTGGCCTCTTATGTATATTCCCAGTTGTAGGACTTCTTTTCAGTTAGACTTTAGTCAACTCCCAATGATAATTGTTCTGTAGTTGTAGTTTTGATGTGATTTTGAGAGGAGACAAGCACAGCATTTACCTACCCAGATGCTTTATGTTGGAATTATGTCAAAAGAAGCAATAGAAATAAACTTTTTTGGACTCCTTTTCCTAATTTAATCAAGGATAAATATTTTAATTTTGTTGTTTATTCCAGAAACTTACTGCTTCTTCAGTTTATGAATTTTATCTTAAAATACTCAAAATTGCATTTTTTATGCAGCTTTTAAGTGTTTTTTCTCTATATTCTGGGAATCTCATTCTTAGTAATTGTTTGTGTTCTTTTTAAGTAGAAAGTACTAATACTTTGAATTGTCTTTGTCAAACTTTTTGTCTTCTCAGATCCTTTTCTCTTTTTACTGTGTATACTCTTCCTTGGTAATCTCATTTACTCCCTTAGCACATTTAAGTTGATTAAATGTTTAGCTGTAACTCTAGTTAAATATATCCTAAGTTTTAGACTTTTACTTTAAAGCGAATTTTATACAGCTCAACTAGGATATCTCAAAGGCGTTTCAACTTAACCTGTCCAAAACTACACTCAACATCTTCTTCTGTGAGAGATTGCTTTTGAATTTTCTATTCTAGCCACTAGTACTATCATTTATCTTATTGATTGAAACAGAAATATAGTCTTTCCTAGAAATGCTACTTACTACCCCAGACATTTCCAGTGAATACCCATATATTATGTCACCCCATCCTTAAATTTCTTCTTTGATCTAACACAAATCCAAACTCCAAAACAGGGCTAGTGACATCCTTTATGAATCTGATCTTGCCGATTCCTTCAATTTTCTCTTCTGAGTATATGCACAGTTCTTTTTCTTTAGCATTCATATCAACTACCACTTCCTCCAGTCATATTCCTTTGGCTGCAAATGTCTGCTTCAGTGTCTATTCAGTATACTGAACATATTCGATTGTAATAGGCAGTTTATTGGTCAGGATCTCCATCTTTGTTCAAATAAGCTATGTTTTATGGAACAGTCTTACTATAACTATAATCTATGGCCCATTACCAATCCACAAATTTTTACTAATCTAAAATGAAATGAGTAAACAAATTAAAAGTAAGTGGTTAGATACTTTTAAAAAGCAATTTGACAGATTAATCTTATGTTTGATGAATGTAACAATAAATAGTTTGGCCATGTATTTCTATTTTACATCTCTGGTGATTCATTTTCATTTAGTCATACAAAAATATCAATCAGTAATAGTTTAAAATCACTGCAATTGCAGCAGGGACTTTGGAGCCTATGTCTGTTCACTGCATTGTTACATCACCAGAACCCAATGCAGAGCTTTACTCACAGTAGTTACAATATGTTTATTGATTTATTGAATAAATAAAAATATTAATGAATATATCTGTATATACAAATATCACTAAATTTGGCAACCAATGCTTAAATGAAGCAGACATGTCAAATCTTGAAAAGCAGGAAATATTCTGAAACATAATACTCATGAAAAAGCATCTTTTATATTTGGAGCATCTAATGATTTCCTCACCTGCACATATTACTTTCAAAATACTCATATTGAATAAAATCAGATTTTGAAATGCCTTTTTCCTTGAGAAGTTATAATCTGCAATATTTTTGATTTACCAGTCTTTTTATCAAAAATTATTACAAACTCTTAGGAAGCTTAAACACTTTAACTGACAAACATATACTCTCTGCTCTCAAGATGGATAAAAGAGGAGTCTAAATAAATTTTACAATTTCTGTGAGTTTTTCTCCTTTAACATTTTTTTTCTATGCAATCTCCTTTGTCCTTTAAACTCTTCCTTCTTTCCGTCTTTAATTATTTTTTCTTGTATTAACCAGAGTTTCAGGAAGAAATTTCTTGAGATATACTTTTATAAGAAATGAATGAGTATGTCTATGAAGATGAACAGTTTACAAATTAACTTTTTTTCTGTTAATGCTATAATGAATTATGTAGTTTTTTTGTTCAGACCTTACCTTTAGAGTGAGGCACTCATTTTTAGCTACAGCCAGGGTTTTTATCTATTGATAATTCACAGTATATTACCTCCCTGAGAATTGGCCATGGCTGATAATAATGGCTGCCTGTCAAAGTTATACATGCTTCCTAGGAGTTCCCCAAATCCAGTGACTAGTGATATGGGGATAGAAATCACCAGTCCCATTATTTCAACAACTGCAAGTCCCTCCTTGCTCTTTTTCATCTCATGGGACAAGCTGAGGTCTTTGTTGTAACTTTATTGCATTTCAATTTTTCCTCTCCTCAAACCAGTTTTCTCCTCATATAGGAAGTTCCTAGAGTACTCTCCAATAAACCACAAAAATGTACATATATATCTCAGATTCTATTTTCTAGGGGAAACAAACTTACGAGACTGAGTAAAACATGTTAGACTGGTACATCTTATAGAGGAAGTCAAAAGACATATAAACTAAAATAAGTTTAAAATATGGCAGAAGTCACAAAGAGGAAGCATATGATTTGGTCACAACAGAATATACAGATGATGTATTACAATATTGTATACCTGAAGCTTATATAATGTTGTTAACCAATGTTACCCCAATAAGTTTAATTTTAAAAAAATCTATACCCACCCTACTTACAAAGTATTAAAATGTAGATAGGATATCTATGAGTAAAAACACAACATTGACTATCTGGAGCAGTGGTTCTGGAACTTTTTTCAACTTTCAATCATGCTGAAATCCTAGAACAAATTCAGCTGATTTGAGGCAGGGCCAAGGAATCTTTTTTACAAGGATCACAGAGGATTCCATACAGAGACCTTATATTAACAGGCTTCTGGGAAGAATTGTTCATACCAACGTAGATAAAGTCTATTAAGTGTTCTTAGCACTGAAGCAGAGAAAGAGGGTTAAAAAAAAAAAAAAGTAAAAAGAATAACTTTTTTCCTAAAGAATCATATAAAATTTTGCATAGCAAAATTTATATTGCACATTTTGATAAAAAAGCCATTTTATTCTTAAAGAGGATCTAAATCAGATTGACTTTGAAAAATTTTACCTCATATTGCAAACTTTTTGAGTATATGCCCTTTGGACTGTGCTAGCAATTATTGTGTTTTTTGTTTGTTTGTTTGTTTGTTTTTGTAAAGAGCATGTATGTTGCTAGTGTGTGGAGTTTTGACTTCAGTGCTTTTCTTAATCTACAAATTTCCCTTTGGTCATCTTAATCATTTCCATGCCTATAACTGCTACTGTATCCTAATGACTTTAATTGCTTTCTTCCAAATTCAAATCTTCTCTTGGGATATCAGGTATAAACATATGTTTGCCTGCTTTACTTTTCTGATTATCCCATGATCTTTTCAAGTTCAGCACATTTTAAAGCTATCTTTATTTAGTCACCTAAATAGACCACGTCTTGAATTTTATATTTCAACTATTATCTCCACCTTCCCAGTTGAACAAGCTTCACCTAACCTCCTTCTTCCCCATCCACTATAAACAATTTGCTGTTAAATCATTTCTGAAGACTTTATCTCATAAATATCCAATATTATTGGATGTAATCCTTCTTTCTTTCTATGCTGATGGTGACTTGGTCCAGGCCTAAGTCATCTTTCCTCTAGATTGCTGTAGTCATTTATTTGTTTCCATGCTTTCAGTTTTCTCCTTTCAATGTCCCAAATGGCCAAAGGAGTTACTTTCCTGAAACTCCTGAATATGTCACTTTTATTTAAGAAATCAATTTGTTTAGTATATTGTAACAGTCTCTTTGTAAACTTTATTCTACAAAGTTTTGTACCTACATCTTACATCAATTTCTCACAAATCAAATGCTCTGGTCATGTACTTCTATTTTGCCAGCTGCCATGGGTAGATATAATATTTAATTTAAATTAAAAAAACAGAACTGAGAAATTAAAAAATATATTTTAATGAATTTCTTTAAACATAATAATAAACCATTACATGTTAATATACATGTGAAAAAAATAAATGTGAAATCATTACATGTTATTATAAATGTGTTATGTTTTATAAAAAGAAAACATATTTCAAAAAATTATGAAAAAAGGTGATATAGATTTTACAAATCTCTTCCATGTATAATTTTAAGAGAATAACTCAATTCTCCTATTTGCTTTTACATTCAACCTATTGGAATACTTTCTTTTGGTTGAAGTATATGATTAAAATGTAGCCTCACACAGATATATAACTGGAAAAGGCAAGAGTATTTAATAACCTTTTAGAATAATCATGAAAATTCTTCCTTGATATTACACCCAAATAGTATAAGTAGTAGTTTCTTAAAGGCTAGTTACAATATGGAATTTGAAACTGTATGAACTTGCTATACTCAGTTACTTTAAAATTCATTGGCCCGTCTTACACTTTGAATAGATACTTAATCCTAAATTTTATATTTGTGCTTCAGAAAATATTGGCTCATTGAGTTACACGACTTTTCCATTTTTTTTTTTTTTTTTTTTTTTTTTTTTAGGTGAGGCATCTCTTGGTTGACCTCACAGATTGCGAGGACCTTGTCAATTTACAATCCCTTATTTTTTTATTTTTTATGCCTAGAGCACCCGGTCTTCCTAGGTGGTCTCCCATCCAAATACTAACCAGGCCTCACCCTGCTTAGCTTCCGAGATCAAATGGGATCAGGCTTGTTCAGGGTAGCATGGCCATAGACCAGCTTTTCCAAATTCTGATATAATTTATTACAAAATGGTGGCAGATAAAAATTTTCCAAATTTTTAATATTTTATGAAGGTTCAAATTATATCACTGGTAACAAATATGTCATTTTTGTTGTCCCCTTGATATGGCGGACTCATTTCATTTATCTTCAAGAAATCTTCTGCCAAATACCCAACTCCGAATATTTTGGTTTTGTGATCAGCCACCCTTTTGAGTAATAATTGTATCTAATGAGAAAAGTGACTAGGTCCACAACAACTCAAACAAGCATACTTCCCAGTTTGTCACACAGAATCTTAAAAACATGTGTATTCAAGAATACAGATTTAATCTACTTCATTGAAGATATTCACTTTTAAATAAAAGTGTGCGTGTGGTGTTTTCTTTTTTCCACAAAAACCTGGTGGTGAAGAATATAATGACTACTGATACAATTTTATGCCATTGCATTTATTCATGTTAAGACGCCCATTTATTCATGTTAATCACGAGTGCCTTGACAAGCCATATTTGAGCCTGAGACAAAATGAAAAAAGTATGTGTGTTTATGTATTGTATGTATGTTTTCATATATTTTAATGTATTTTCACATATATATATGTATGTATTTTAATGGTTAATATTTTTTCAGAAATTTAATGTAGTTTAAAAAT
This sequence comes from Pteropus medius, assembly GCF_902729225.1. Classification (NCBI taxonomy): domain Eukaryota; kingdom Metazoa; phylum Chordata; class Mammalia; order Chiroptera; family Pteropodidae; genus Pteropus; species Pteropus medius. Next base: position 2,931,209 of record NW_024352785.1, on the reverse strand, counting down.
TTTGAGACATTGAAATATTTTTCTCAGGCCTCAAAATAGATATTATTTAAATATCTATTTTTTCATCATCGATTTTTGCATAAATTGTAACTTTTAAGATATTACACTAAAGTATCTTTTATCTTGATCGCACTGAATGGTTTGATAATCCCTTAAAATTTTCACCAAAAGCAAGTATATCACCTGCCTCACCCTAATCTCTGCCGTCGTTGCTTAAGCATCGATGTAAAGTCAACGCAATGAAAAAGGCAAATGACATCTTAGTAGTGCTATAAACACAGTTCTGACCTCATAGACCTCCTAACAGGGTCTCAGTGACCGTATTCGAATCATGTTTTAAAACTACTGCTTTGCTCTAAAATAATTAAAAACATTTAAAAATAACTTGAATTTTAGTAATTTATCCTCCCTCTAAGACCACAGAAAAGTAAAGCAAATTGGCTTTAAATGGTCACTGTTCAGTATAAGGAAGTATATTAATTCTTTAAAAATCTACAAGTTTATAAGAATTATTATAAAGGGCATTAAATGGGGATATTGAACAAGATAAGTGGAAACATTCTCAACATAGTGGAAAAAAATCTATGTCCGTGTATTACAGTAAATAAATAAAATCTTTAAGTCTATATTATTCACATGTACCTCAGTGAAGGCTCTTTTCAGAGTGACTTTCTGAATATTGGCCATGGCATAGATAGATAATCCTGTATCAGGTGATTGTGCTATTGTTCAAACTAACAATCTCTAATGGTTGCTCATGAAAGTGAGGCATTTCTAACTATTCCAAGATTATAAACTTGAAATTGGGATCATACATCAAGTGTCATGATCTAAACATAAATGTTTATTAAATTGAATTGTCTACATAAGCTGACATTTCACTAGTATGGATGATATGATTTTATTTTCAAACTCTGAGCAAATAAAATTTATTAAACTAAAAAGACACTATTTCTTACAATTAAGTCACAGGATACACTAGAAACTTGCAAAACTATTTTCAAAAATGTATCATGACTAAGAAAAAAAAAACAACCCTTAGCAAGAAAATAAATTTATGTAGACACAAAATAATTATCCCTTAAACTTCATTTTAGTTCATGAACCCTGTGTATGGATAAACTGTATATATTTCCACATTTGCAAAAATGAAGAACTTGTATGAGTTAAAGTTTAGAACACGATACTTAGACATAGTCCTTAAAATTATGAATTTTCTTCATTATAGCTATTTGGTTAATCCTTTATTTCTACCAATAGAGAAAGCAGTTGGTAATTCTCTTGTTATGTCCAATAACTTTGTGAATTGTATTAAATTAATAAGTTGAATTAGGCCACAATGCCAGAGTAGCTAAAGAAACTATTTGCCTAATTAAAATAGAAGTTGCTATTAGAGTGATTTTTTTAGGCTATTCGTTAAGTGAGAAATATCAGTGAGCAGTTCAGTACTAGTGTCAGTGCCTAGGAATCATGATTATAGCATATAATATAAACAAGAATGTGCATTCATTAGGTATCAAAGGTGTTCAGTGTTGACAGTAAAAGCAAGAGAATTATTCAAGTAACACTAATAAAGAGTAGGGATGAACACTTTTAATCACTCTGTGATTAACAATAATGACAACAACAAAATTATGGCTTTATTGTTGGAAATGTTTTCTAGTAATTTATTCCATTCAACCTACCTCAACAGGTAACAATTTTACTGCTGGATGGAAATAGCATGACTAAGAGCTTCACATAAACTAGAAAGCTAGAAATTTTATAAACTGACATTTTATTCCATAGAGATTTTTATATAGACTCACTGCATTGCTTAGTAAGGAAAATTCTCTTAGCTCACAAAAGGATTTAGACTGAAAAGTTTAAAACACTGGGCATTTTTAAAGCATTTCTACTTTCTTAAGTGTGATACTTTATGAAACTAAATCAGTTAAGGTGGAATAAAAAAATTCTTTATCAAGATAAATGCAATCAATTTAATGAACTCTTCTTGGAGACAAGGATGAGATGGAAGAAAATTATTTGTTCATTATGCTAATTAAAAAAGAGGATCTAAAGTCTGTGAAAACAAAACTGATTAAAGCATATCGTTTGTCTGGTTAGAGTTGTGAAGCATGAAATCCACATATAGTGTGCAAGCCATGGATATTGATTGGAGACTGCACGTAATTATTTTTTTGCATGTGGTGAATATGAGTTTTCATTTTTACCTATGATAGTTTGACATATTAAACACATATGGGAAATAGAAATTCAAGAAGAGAGAGATCACTGAGCAAGCCAGAAGGAAACTCTTAATGTTCCATTGCAATTAAGCAGCACATAAACTAAGGCACACAGAAAAAATTCCTAATGGCCTTCTTTTATGAAACTGCTAAGAAGTCTAGTTGAAACAGTGTTCACAATATATAATGCTGGCTTGACAACAGAGAAAAATGTTTTCACCAGCTTTTTCCCATTAGCCAGTCAGAGGGAGCTTGCAGGGATATAAGAATTTAGTCATCATTTACCAGCTCTTTTTGATCCACCCCATATCCTTTGCAAGGGCTGGAAAGTGTTCCCATTGCACTCAAAGTTTCTATTGTTAACAAGTCCTAGCATGTGAGTGAATGTGTATGACATTGAACTCTGAGCTGCTGAAAAGAAAATAGACAGTTTATTTCTGAATGAGATTAAATGTAGGTCAACCTCTTTCCTAAGTGTCAAGGGATCAAATGGACTAAAATTGGGAATTAATTTCATGTTAGAATAAAATGACTGTATTTTCCAAACATTTTTATATGATTAAATATAGTTCAAATTATAAACACAGAACTGATGAAAACTCTAGAAATTTTGTAAGCTTAAAAAAAATAGTTTGATGTAAATGATAGGTATTTATTAAATAAATTTAGTACTCTCCCTGGCATTTTACCAGATCTACTTCATATAACTTAAATTTTTTTTCTAAGCAGGGCAGATAGAAAACAGTTCATGCCATTGTAATGAATTCTTTTAGTCTTAAGACTTTGTTTAACCATGTGTATCCCTGTGAGGTTTTATTCAACATGTATAAACAGAATCAGTTACACTCTATATGAAGTTAAAATGTTCTCTCTTTCTTTAATTGTAAACTCTTTAAGAAGACCACTGGTGTCTCAAATTCCAAAATAGTAAATGGTAGTGACAAACGTACCAATAAATAAATAATGCTATCAATATCTGTTGGATTTATTTATATCCTTGAACATTATAACTATGAGTCACTAATTTTTAAGATAATGTGATATGGTGAATAGAAACATGAAACTCAAAAGTCAAAAGACACCAGTTTGAGTTCTGTAACTAACACTTACCAACCTTGGGACATTAACTAATGCATTATTTCTCTGATCATATTTCTACATCTATAAAATAGAATAACCTGACTCTTTCTATCTAACTCATAGTGTTATTTGGGAATGATATATCCCAAAATATAGTCTGCTAACTACCTAAACAGGACTCATGTAGTTGCTTATTAAATATTTTCTGGAGCCCAGAGGCAACTTATATAATTAACATCTAGAGGTATACACCAAAAACCTGATTTTTAGCAGGTACCCCAGGTAAAATTTGAATTGTGATTTGCAATATAATTTCTAAGAAATAATACATTATGCAAATTAATACTTCTATATATTCTTTGTATTTTTATATAAGAGATGTCATATCTATGTTTTTGGAACTCTTATTTTCCTTCCAAAAACTTGTACCTACTAAAATAATAAGGCATTACTACCCTTAGTGCTAAAGGAACACACTTCAATTTGATCTCCAGCTAAATAAAGGTTATCCTTACTCCATCATTATTATTGTTGTTCTTCAAATTGTCATTTGACTTTGTGACATTAGGGAAGTATCACACACTAGGAATCCTGAAAATTAAATCTTTCAATATTTGAACCCACTCAATAGTATCTTGACTTTAAGATTGTTGCTCTCAAAATGTGAACCCAGAACCAGCATCATCATCATCACCTGGGAACTTGTTAGAATCAGAAAATCAGGAGTGGCACTCAGAAAGCTATGTTTTATAAGGCTTCAAAGTAATTGAGTTGCATGCTAAATTATGGGAGCCACTGTTCTAAAATAATTAGACTAAGGACTAGTGTCATAGGATAGTTTGACTTATTCCTTAGGATACATTCTACATTGAGCCTGGTTGATCTTCAGTGGGAAAATGAAGTACATGCTATTTAACACAAGTTCACACATTGTATTTATCTTTTTTTTTTTTAAATTTAGGATAATTGTGGTAAAACCAGTGCTATTTTTCACAACTTATCCTATTGTCAGGCGATTCCATTTATGTCTCCACAAGACAGCCCAGAGAGTTCTCTAATTCTTATATTTGGGGATAGACTTTAAATCAACTCTTGATAAGCCTTAAAGATAAATTTTCTGGCAGGAGGTATGTGGTTCTTTTAGAAAAGGCTTGATCTTTTCTCTATAGCTAATTGTACTGAAAGATTTGCTATCTTTTCTCTTCTATTGGGAAGGAAGATAAGAAACTGACCGGAGTTTATTTTCAGCTGGAAGTCCACAAGGGAATGAAAGTTATGCTAATTGTATGCTGAGAATTCTATTCTGACATCATTTGAACTCTACATCTAAAACATATAAAATAAATTCTATACAGCCAATTTTTATTCAGTCTTTTTTATTCACAATTTGGGAGAGGTAATATACTAGAAATTAATTTTCTTCAACTTTTTTTTTTTTAACTTGGCTTATGAAGCAAAGACAACTGTGCTATTAAGAATATTTGTAAAAGAAAATCATTTGATTTTTTAAAATAAGGATAACACATTGTAGGCCAGAGTTCACTTTGGGACAGACATTAAAGTGTGGTGTTTATAACACTGTTTTTATTTAATATAATGAAAAGGCTTTAGCTGAAATGTACAAGTGAGAGGCTGACACCCTATAACCTTTTTTCCTTTGCTTTTCCTTTTTCCTTCTGCCACTGGACCTGCTGTCCTGAATTCTCTTTTTTCTGACTGGGCCATGCTGCAAATTACCTGGCTATTTTCTCATCACTGCTGTCCACTTGGGTTCTTTCTGATTGGCTTGGTTAGGAATTCAGAGAGACTTCCAAGTTCTAATCCCTCTCACAGTCATCACTAGCAGCTCTGGAATTTCCATGCACGTGATTAATGCAGAAGAATACAGGTTCATAAAATATAATACTGCTCTCATGGATACAACTGACTGACTAGTCCAGAATAGATGTGCTATCCAGGGCCAATCTAATTCTCTGTCCTGGGAATAAGAAGAACAAAGATATTCAAACAATAGATTACTGTATCTATGGGCGGAAGATGTGTTATCTTGGAAACTGGGGCCAGTTATGTTTTGCTATGTAGACTGGGAATCGTAAAATTTTATTCTTCAGTGACAGAAAGAAAAAAAAAAAATAGTGCCCAGAGAGTTGTAGAGGACAGAGATAGGGAGAGAAAATTTTGATGCTATTTTAGTTGTGGTTCTAAATTCTTCCTGATGTTAGAATTTACCCTTGTGCTAGGGTTTGGGAAGTGACACTTAAATTAATTTCTGTTTTGTGATAAGCTAATTCAATGATTCTATTTCTTTCAAACAACAAAAACAAGAAGACTCCTACATCAATATATCATCCTCGAGTTTCTTACTGAAAATGGACAGTTAAATTGGTTTTTATGAAGGGTGAGAAACCTAAAAAATATGTTTCACACTTCTGGGTCAAATGGATTCTGAGTTCAAAACATTAGTAAAAATTAAAATTTTGTTACCATAGTTGTTCTTTGTGAAGGACTGTGTTTGTATTCCTTAGTGATATTTTAAAATATTATGGTGCTTCCAATTTCTTGTTCATTGTGAAATAAAATTCTGTTCCTTTGAACAACAGGTTAAATAGTTTATAAAGTTAGTTATGCTTTTCTTTCAATATTTGTCCTGTATTTTACCTAACAGTAAATATATAAAAGATGAATAATAATATATACTACCTTCATATACATACTACCTTCATATACATATGAAGGTAGTATATATTAAAATAAATTTGTTTTAAGTTATATATTATTGTAAATATATGAGTGACATATAAAGGACATATACATATGAAGGTAGTATATATTATTATTCATATATATATACAGTACCGAATGTTTCATCTATTCTGATCCACAATAATGTGAGAACCAATTCTTGTCATAAATAATGGTAGTTAGCATCTTTATATCTTTACATACTTCTATATGTTCAAAGTCATCTGAAAAAGAACACTACCAAAGTTGGAAAGAAAAAAGTATTTTATTTTAGTATAGACTGAATAGTATAAACAAATTTAACACTCAAAATTAAAAAAATGTTAAAAAATGAAAAGCAAGCAAAGACCTTTTGAATTTTACTATAATTTCTAGAATAAAATAAATTTGTTTTAAGTTATATATTATTGTAAATATATGAGTGACATATAAAGGAAATTCACATACTTATTTTTTTTCTTAAGATACTTATAGATCTGAAATGAAATATATAAATATGTAACAAAATAAAAGACAGATTTTTAAAAAGACAAAATTTTGTTAGGTGCTGATTCCAAGACACTTTCCTGAGTATGCATGACCCTTCCGAAGTAGCACTTTTTTATGATTCTTCCTCCAAATTGTAGTCATTTGGTTTACTAAACTAGATAAAAAAAATAGTGTTATCTGCATTCGATATCTCTAATCCCTTGCCATCAAATCTCGTCATGGATTACATATTTTCCATGTGTTTCTAGATAATGGCATTGTTTTTTATAGATTTCTTATAGTTTCTACTTAGAAATTTCCAATTAGGAAAGAAGGAGGTTAATAATTTATTGATTACTTATTAAGTGCCAATCAACTTGTATGGATTATATAATTATGCTGGCCAAACAACACCCACTCATAAATCTAATCTTGAGATTGAGATTTTCCCCTGAGTAGATGAGACTCAGAACAATTGAGAAACTTACTAAAAATTTTAGTTTTGAGAATTGAAGACAGAATTTCAACCACAAGCCTTATGCTCTGATACATCTGTCACCTGTTTCAAGTAAACACTAATGTTCTGAATACATGGAACTAAATAGCACATCACTGAATGAATAGTTCTGTACAAACATTTGCTTGATAGTATAGGACTGACTTTTATCATTTGAAATCTTTGTATTTTGGCCATGTCAAAGTTTGTGCATTTGTTGAAGTGAAATAGAGATGTGTAAAAGAAGAAATGGCTCTGCTTTATTAATTTTATGAAAGTAAGTTATAAAAGTTTTGATTCCATGGCAAATGTCTTGGTAGATTTTTTAGATGCTTAAGGATTTATATTTAAGCATATATTTTTCTCTCACAAAGCATGAAGAATAGGTCTAAAGCATAAAATGAGCACCTTAACTCATTTCTTTTTACTTTCAGCAGGCGTTATATTCTCTTGCTTGAGAGTTAAATGTTATATATATATAATCTGCACCTAGAAAAGGTAGACTTTGATGTTAATACTGATTCCACATTTCACATCTAATGCAATTATCTGAGAAAGAAATAATTACAATTATTATAAGGAGATCACTAAAATTTGGTCAGATTGCACTTATCAGATGTGAAGTACATGTGTGTTTTCTATATTAACAAATAGAAAATAATGAATTCTACACTCTTGAACAAACATACTTTTAACCAGAATAAGGTAACAATAACCAGAGTTTGCTGACATCTAGTTTCTCAACAGTCACAACAAAAAAGTTATGCCAAAAAGGCAATTTTAAGTTGGAAATTTCCTAGGACAAAGTAATAGCTCTCTTCTGAGACTATGTTTTGGTGCCCCTAGAAGACCTATTTTTGTATTAGATGCCAGCTGTGTGTGCAGTTTCTTTCTGTGTGCTGAATTGTTACAAGAGCACAGAATCTAGAAATTCATACCAAGAAAGTGCCGTAGTCCTCTGAAAACTGGGGGTCAATTAAAGATAACTACATCTTGGCAAATGTTCTTGAAAAAAATTTTTTTTTTATTCTTTAATCTTTCTAATGCAATTTTTGGGGAAACTGAGACTTGTGATATGAATAAAAACTGGTCCCTCCTAGTTAAATTCCTGCTAATGAGCACATGAGCCATTTTATCTAAACTTTCTATTCTAAACAATAAAGGAAGGAAGGAAGAAGGAAAAGGGAGATACAGAGAGAAATAATCACATAGGTCATTTGATCAGTACAGAATAACTGGAAAATTTTGTGCCTTAATGTATATTGGTAACACTGATTCCCAGCAGCAATCCAAAAAATCTTTTGTACTTTAACTTCCAAATAAATTTCATTTATTATACCTTTGGTCCCCCTTTACTTTCATTTTTATTCTCTGCTGACTTATTTTATAGGCACATGATTCTAATACAACTTTGTTTCAGATTCTTATTCTTTTGAAGTTTTGGTACATTGAAAATCTTGTACCAAACAACTAGAATTTGAAGGAATGAAAATGCCAACATTTCTTTCTGATACGGTACCAGGCAGTGAACATAGATCCACATGTTAACAATCTCATACAGATCACCTCTCTAGGTGTCAGTGAATTTGAGTAAAAGCCAAACTTCACATTTAACAGTTGAAACATTCTGGGCAAATTAGAGTAATTCACATGCACTTTTCATTTGTAATATCTAAAAATGTAATATACTTACTTAACTCTTGCAATCACCTAAATAAGGCCTTGCTGTTTCAATACAAATGAATGATACATATCTACACAGAATAAAAACTGTTATTATTAATTGATTTGTGTTACTATAAGCAAAAGCACTTTCTTTCGGTGTATGTGTTGTGTCTATTTTTTCCTGATGTATAGATTTTTGTTTTTCTAATTAAGTTAACATTTAATGATATACCACATTTATAGTATGAGGCTTTTAAAAAACACTTTCTACAATTATTTTTATCAAATACAACACAAGCCTTATTCCTTTCACTTATATCTTTTCTCTTTGCACTGGTACCCAACAGTAAACAAGGAGTAGACAAGATGTCTTTTGGCTTTAGGATCAATGTTCTATATTGACAAAATCCAAAACCCAATATAAGTTATTTAAACACCAGTGCCTCTTTGAAAAATGTGCAACAAACAACATTTCTATTTAGTCGGCAGGAGCAGCAGCAATAACAGCAATCGGGTCCTATCTCAGGAAGGAAAAGAGGGTCATTTGGCCTAACCCTAGACTGATAGAAGCAATGTGTAAATAATGATGCTGAGATCAGAACCTAGATCTGAGTACAAAATTTATAGTATGAACTATTTTACTGCCTCATAGCAGCACATGTAAGCAGTATGGACCATATTTACTTGCTTTGGATTCTACATGATTGGTCTTCTTTGTGCATTGCCATTCTGTTTTTTGAAAACTGACTCTAATTCAAGAAAGTGATGTATCATTTCTTTGATGGAGAAGAAACAATGTTGTAGGAATATATTGCCACAAGAATGCTGCATAACAATACCACCTAAAAATTCAGTGGTTTAATCAATAAGCATTTATAATTTTGCTCACAAGCTTATAGGCTTACTGGATGGTGTTTCTAGTTGGTTCTCACCCACGCATCTACACGTTAGCAATAAAAATTTGCTGATCTTTGATAGACTCTTTCTTGTTTCTGGGATTTCAGCTAGGACAACTAGACTGACCTGGATTTGTTCCCTATGTTCTCTTCAGCAGTAGAGATCAGGTAAGAGTCCAAGAAAAGAAAGAGAAGCAAGAAAGCAATGAAGGCCATCATACCAATATGCGATATGGAACATCACTGCTTTTGCTATACTCTATTGGTCAAAGCATGTCAAAAGTTTATCCCAGAGTTACTGTGTAGAGAAATATACTCTTGAGGAGTCAATTTATCTGTGGATAGAGAGAAACATGGAGATATGGGCCATGTTTGTTAATAATTTTACCACAAAGAATCCTACATATACTTTAAAAGGTATGAAAATGTCTTCTGTAAATGTTGGCCTCATTTTTAACTTTACAGTTTAGTATTCAATTTTCAGTAAACTTGGAAATTACTTGAAATTAATTCTAGTTATCTCAATGAAAAATTACAACTAAAGGCTTTTATTATTATTATAAAATATAGAATGTATGCTAATGTTGCTAAGGTGAGCAACATTAAAGTCACATCTCTGTGTTTCAAATCTAACACTGAACTGTATGACTGCTGATTTTCCAAAACAGTGGACTCAGCAACTTGGTGTTATGCTCTAGGAATCCCTTTTCAGAACACACGTCAATGTAGCAAAACATTGTTTTTAATTAACAAAATGCCAGCTCCATATGTTGCCACATTCTCATTGGAACTCCTGTTGACACCAACAGGAATATCTTGTGCAGCATATGGTCCTAATAGGTAACAATTTTTATTTTGAATAATTATGTTATTTTAACTCCCAAACAATAGAGGTCTTTTAATTATAATTTTGCCTTTTCCTTCAGTTACCACTCTATTTAGAGGTTTGAGGTATTAGCAAAAACTTTGTAAAAAATTTGAAAAGCCCATTAATTTAAACAAAAGATACTTTTCGAATGCTGACATATACTTTAAAAAATAATTTTATGCAGTTATATTTGATAAAATATTTACATTAAAACAATTTCCTATAATTTTATTCACTTTTAACTTCTGCTGATTTATTTTTATACGTGCTTAATATTTGAGTAAGAAAAACATAGCTTAGTTCATAAATGTTTTTTTTAAGTTTTATCCGAAGGTGAAATGGACATATATTTCCATCATAAACAATTTATGATTTCTTTACTAAAATAAGTTTAGTGGGCTAACATCATCCAAGAATATACAAAAAAAAAATACAGTTCAAGAACACAAACATTAGTCTAATAGAGGTAGGTATTAATTCAACCTCTGCAATAAAATGAACTGGATAACTGTAAGATTTGTAATTCACAGTTTTCTTATCTGTAATGTAGGAATAACATTGGTTCCATATAGATGACATGTGGATTAAATAACTTCATGTGTAAACAGGATTTTGCTCAGTGCCTGACAGAAAAATCACCCAATAATTAGAAAATAATGTATATTAAGTAAACCAAAGCTTTTGTGTTTTGTATTTATTTTGTCATAATTGGTGATAACCTTCTCATCCACTTATTTTCTCTCATCTTTTCCTTCTTTTATCTTTTCTTCTTCTCAATATTAATAATATTAAAAATACAATTACTATAAGATATAATAAAACTAAGTTGATTCACTGCTTATTATTTTATAATCTTTTCCCTTCAACTAGAGAAGCATTAGATTAATGTATATAACTACAGATCTAGTTAGCATCGCATTTTGAAACTTGTGATGTTTTATTCTTACCCTCTTTTATTATGATTGTAGATCTTGCATATAAGGCTTTTCATAAACCATAGGCATCAACTCAGTCCAGAAGAATCACATTAATGACCTACCAAGAAATTCACTATCACTTGCTAATTACAAGAACACTTTAGCGAGGTAGGAAATGAAGATGACATTTAAGTCTGACTTTCTACTAGGTTTTCTTCAGTAAAATATTAGACTGCTGTAAATTAAGTAACATGTGATTCATGACAATATAGAGAGCAGCAAGTGAGTTAATCAAATGTGTAAAGAACTTTTCTTTCTCCAAAAAGAAATTTATATAAAGACATACAAGATATAGTTTTGTTAAATATATCTTTTACATTGCCCTTAAATTAATAGATTTGTTAAAAATGTATTTTTAAACTATCATAGGTGGAATGTTTCAGAATAATTTAAGGAAAAAAAAGGATTTTCCTTATCAGTGGTTGTCAGTGTTCTTTCTCAGCATATGTAATAAAAAACAGTGTTTCTACAAATTTTGTGGAAAAAATTCACAAATATAAAATATCTTTATAGACTGAATCCAGATAAATAGGTAAATATGAGTCATTTGAACATGGAAAAAAATGTTTGATTCATGAAAATAAACTGATTTTGTTATAATATGATTAGTAGAATATTTAAAGTTTGGTTGATATCAAATTTAGTTAATTGGCTTTTTAAATAGTTTATATTATTTCTTTATACATGTATGCTAATTGACAATTTATTCCTTACCAATTGGCCAGTTTGAAGTTCACATCAGTATTTGAAAACAGCCATGGTATGATAGGTGTCTATGGGTGTTTGTACAAGAGGATGGGGAGAGACAGAGGGGAAAAGTCTGTAAAGAGATGGACCAGTTTTTAATTCAGGTAAACGGATGTGAAGTACATAGACTTAAGACACACATCTCATCAATATTCTCTAAACACGTGTAAGGAATTAGGATATTTAGGTCTCATAACACAAAAATACCTAGGAAACAAAAGGCTCCATCTATCTTTTCAAATGTCACCAATATATTTAATAGTAAATATCATTTTTATATCACATTGTAAATTATCTTTATGAAAGAGAGTGATTAAGAATTTTGGGGTTCTTTTAAACATACTATTGTTTTTCTTTTTTAAAAAATTATGGCTGAAAGAATTTTAAAATAAATGTCAAGACTTTTGTTGTGTTTATTATGAAGGTTTAAAGTATATAGATGTATATTTATACACCACATAATTACAGATCCCCTCCTACAGCTAATCATACATGCATATCTATTACACTCAAATCTTCCATTCCTTAATCAAGCATTCTGTGATTATGCAAATTTGAAAAGTAATGAGGTACACCCTATTACAGATAGCAAATCAGTGTTGTTAAATAAAATCCTGAAAAATGAGAAGATTGACTCTTTTCATCCTAAAAATCTTAGAGAACTTTATAATTAGTGGATTAATCACATAGAAGAAAGTGGCACATTTTCATATATTATATTTGTTTTCTCTTTGCATTTATTTGGTTGTTATCTTTTCTTATTGTAACTAAATATTCCTGAAAATTTTGGTAACATCTAGCAATCAGAAAAATTATAAAGTAGGTAAAAGAGGGCTTTGATCCAAATATACACTTGTCATGTCTATTGCCTACCACTAGTTCAGAATGTGTTTTAAGGAATCATTTTCCATGGAGCTGTGATACTTTCAAGAGACAGTGGTAATACTCTAGCTTTTGGCATTTTCTCTGCCAGGGTATGATTTGCAGCAGAATATTTTGCAGACATCAAGCAAAGAACTTCATTATTCATAATTTGCTACTTCTTATACTGCTTAGTTCCTTCCAGGTAACTTTGTTTTAACCATTGCAACGAACTATTAGTTGGTCATATACAAGTTGAAGTACATTTTGGTTGAATGTTTTTTCGTTTTTGTTTTTGTTTTTTCCCCACCTTTAAGAAAGGAACTCATGGTTTGGGAAGAGTTGGAACAAAATGCTAATATGTTATCTTATCCAGCTATCTTCGTTAATAGTTCTCTATTAAGGATAGGTTTGTAAATATTTCCAAAGACCAGGAACACATTATAATATAAACATTTTTTCTATAAAATATGACTGAGGAAATATGATTACCTCATCCTCATTCTTTTTATGTGATCCTACTCTTAAAGGGTGTAGGCAGGGGTCAGAAGCTGCAACTGTTCATGAGGAAATCAATGTTTAGAAGATAAAATTAGATCTCTCCAAATTCTGTTTTGGTGGCTTGAAGATAATTATTGGAAAAGCTAATATTAGAAGAACTTTGTTTTTTAATGTTAGAGGCATATTTATTTCAGGTGGAATAGAAGGTCAGAAGTATAAGAAAAATATCCATGGGCTAATTGTTGTAGTCTTCATTTGTTAAATTGCTTTGGTTCAAATATATTATACCTTGTTGATTATTTGCTTCAGATACTTATATTTGAAGAGCCCCAAGGTGTTCTACATTTCTAAAATTCTGTCTTCTTCTCTTTCTTCAGTTTCTATATCTCCGTGTCATTAGAAAGTTTAATTTATGTCTCATAGTCTTTTTGATCTCTACTACAATGTTCCATAAAATTTTATCATCAAATAATATTTGAAGATTTTTTTAATAAAGATATTTTTATTTCTTTAAATATTTTTTACTATTGAAAATTATATCCCCCCTCCCCTTAGGAAAGTACTAGATGAAACATAGAGTGAAAAAAATCAATTATAATAATAAAGAGATGTTTTAGCTTATAGTAAATATTAGAAATTTAATACATCTGTGTGTATATAAAACACTTTTAAGAGGAACAGTTCATACATACATAGATGTATTAAATTTCCAAATGCTCAATTTGGAATATTCATCCAGGCTCTATTTTGTTCGTCTAGAGGTTTGGAGAATAGATTTAATAAGAATAAACTGTAAAGCAGAAAATAATACAGGTTAAGTCTGGGGAATGAGGACCATGGCAACATAAATTCTAGATATGTTGAGGGGAAATCCAATATTAAATGGCTTGTTTTCTCCTTGCCATTTAGAGGCCTGTCAGGAAACCATCTTACATGAAAATAAGGAAACCACAGGTTAAATCTTGCATTTTAAGAAATATGTACTCAAAACATTCTAAGTTTTAAAACAGAAATAAGTCCATATCTATTAGTAAAAATTATAAAATGTCAAAATTTAATACCTTGTTATATAGATATTTATTGAGCATATTTTATATTATACAGAAACAAAACAATGTGCCTGCTCTCATGGAACTTACTTCTAGAGATAGTTGAGGATAAGAGTTTCAAATATCAGTAGAATTAGGTTCTAATTTGCTAGGTTGATTTCATTGTAGAAAATTAATGTTACATTTCTCAACATCTAAGCAGTGAATATATATTTAGAATGTAAATTTAGAACTTACCCATATTTTCTTAGAATTCTTACAAAAGTTCAGCTATTTAAATTCTTTATAAAACATTTAGACTTTAGAGATTTAAACAAAGGCTCGGAAGAAGAAACTATTACATTATTTTTAAAAGAATCACTGCTGCCTGTTATTTGGCAGAATCAACATTTTATTTCCTTTTTTTTAAATTAACAGTAATGGTTTTCACATGACCTCCTGGTTATTTCTACATTCATTGTGTGGAGGTATCAAGAGAAATAATACATCTATTTTGTTAAAAATTAAGGAAATATTTCTACATGTTTTAGATAGAAAAAGAGAAGGTTAGATAGATAGATAGATACATAGATAGATAGGTACATAGATAGATAAATACATAGATAGATAGATAGATAGATAGATAGATAGATGATAGACATACAGATAGCTTTGTTATCTTAATAGCACCTCTTCAAAAATAGATTTGATATTAAATCTACTTAATTGGTAATAACTCATAGTTCCTGGCACCTTGTAGATGCTTATTTTGTGATGTAAATGTATTAAGCTATTCATCAGCAGCTATTAGATGCACTTTAGTATGGCTAAATTAGTAAGACTTACTTATTTAGTGATTATTGTGTAAGTATATTTTCATTTTAGCTGCATATTCATCGAGGAAATATTACTAAAGCTATGAAAGTTAGTGTTGTTTTATAGAACGGAGGAGCCTTGTTGGTCAGTAGCACTTTACTCATGAAGTCCTAGAGCTGAGTCCCTGTTTGACTGAAATGAACAATGATGGAAGAAAGACATGCTAAGAAGTGGGGAGAGTACCTAAGATACACTTTCCTCTATTTTGCAATTTTGCCCAAGGCTTGCTTTTTTCAGTTATGATTTATGACTGTGGGAGATCCCCAAGCACTTACATGATTTCACATTATCATCTTTCTGCTTTGTGTAAAGATTTAAATACATTTGAACAGCTGACATTGATACAAAGTTTTGTTTAGGATGGAAGTACTCCAGGATTTTCAGTTCGTACTTGAGAGACTACTTGTCACTGACACTTCTGTGAAGAAATTTACAATATATAACTATCTGCAAATATGTATGAAATAACAGGAGGAGTGAAGACACAGAATAATAGTTTAGTTCTCCTCTTCTTCCTTAGAATAAGTGGAGGAAGTTTATCTTCCCTGTCTTTACCACCAGGAGGCTGCGTCTGTTAAATGCCAACTCTATCACCTGCACAGTGTTTGTCAAAGATTTAGCTTTTGTCGTGAATGGAGCTAAGGCTGGAAATGCTTTTTTCAACAAGAAATAATTTTGTTCCTGCCCACCTCCATGAAGAACACTCGGTGAAAATTGACTTTTTTTTTTTTTTTTTTTTTAAATAGGTAAAAATCCTCACCATTTAAAACAGAGTGACTTGAACAGCTGAGACTTAGCTGGGAAAAATGGTTGGAGACAGTTGCCAAGGAAATTTTTTTTCTTTTTAAAATCTTTATGAATAAATGTTTGTGTATGAAGAGGATACACAGCTGATAACTAGCAAAAGAGCTAGAAAATCCATGACTCAATTTCTAGTTAGAAAAATATATAGAACTATAAAATAAAATCTATTTTATGAGTTTAAAATACCATGAAAGAGAATCCGGAAAAGCATGTCATCAGATTTACTTACAAATCTGTGAACAGTTTTGCATGGTCCGCTTTTAAATTTAGGAAAACATTACTATTATTATTAGTAGTAACAGTACAAATATTATTAGGAGACTAAACACAAAATATCCTTGACTATACTATACTAAAATAAAACAATTCAAAGAGATACTATCCTTTATAGTATACAACAGGTTACACTGATTTTTACAGGGATATTGAAGGCATATGTAGAACAACTTTAAAATTATATCCAAGTGAAGAAGGAAATATTCTTGGATAAAAAAATTATACAAAGTAATATCAAGAATAAATATTTGTTTTACCCTATCAGTTGCAAAAAACAAATCAAAGTAATTTTTAAACAAGCTGATTGGGAAGCAAATTATTTTCAATAAACTGAAATCTTAAGTATTTGATTTTTGCCATTTATAAAGGCATTTAGTATTGGCTAGCTAAAAGAGAAAAATCATATGATCATATTGACACAGAAAAAGTATTTGACAAAATATCCACTCTAACCCAATAAAATGTCCAGCTAATATCATACTCAGTAATAACAAAGTGAATGCCCCACCCCCAAGACTGGAAGTGAGGCTTTTTTAATATGCACTGAAAAGTTTTAGCTATTGTAATACATCAAGAAAAATAAATAAAGGCATATAGAATGGAAAAGAAAAAAATAAACTAGCTCTATTTGTAGATGACATGATTGTATACGTAGAATCTCCCAAGGAATCTAAAAAGCAATATAGAACTAACAAGTGAACATATCAAAGTTGCATGATACAAGATTATAATGAAGAATCCGGCTTCATTTTTGATGTTTTACTATGACAGCTTTTAAGCCTCACTCCTCCTTTTTCCTCTTATGACCCACATATGGACAAGCTGATGAAAAAGCCTGGGTGGTACTTCTTTTGGTACATGTAAGGAATTCAAACCATGCAAGCCCCTTCCAGGAACATTTACACAAGAATTTTTTTTTTTCTCTGACTGAGCCCCCTAACCACAATATAAACCCAGGCCAGTGTTCCTTGTTCTCTCAGCCATTATGGACCCACATAAGAAGTCTTCTCTGATCCCCCAGAGACTTCAGTATTATAAGTAGCAAACTTTTTCATACTCTATTGGTATATATGTGGTATTATCAGTCTCAAATTTGAACCGCTTTGTATGGAGTCCATCTATCTCTGTAGGTGACCATAAAAGTGACCAACATATTTTTAAAAAACCTCAATTATATTTCTATAAACTAACAATAAACATACAAATAAATAAATAAATAAAAAACTCAAAACTACTCACAATTATGCTATAGAAAATGAAATACTTAAGTGTACACTTAATAAACTGTGTACGGGAAGTGGATGCTCAAAATTAGAGAAGACCTAAATAAATAGGGAGGCATACCATATTCATGGAGTAAAATATTCAAGATAGCAGGTAAGTCATTTTTTTCTCAAACAATTCTATAGGTTTAATGCAAATATCAAAATTTCGGAAAAGAATTGTGTAAACACAGATAAAATTATTTTAAAATTTATATAAAAATGTAAAGAAACTAGAATAGTTAAAACAATGTTGACAAAGAATTAAGTGGGAATAATTACTCTTCTGACTGTTGAGGTTTACTATATAGCTACAGCAGACAAGTTAGTTGCTACTAGTGAAGTGATACACATAGATCAATGAAATAAGATATATAACCATACAAATATGCTCAACTGATTTTTGACAAGGTACAAAAGCAATTTAGCATATCAAAGATAGCCTATTCAATAAACAGTGTGGGAGTAATTGATCATCCATAGGCAAAAAATGAACCTCAACCTAAACTTCATACATTATAAAAACATTAATTCAAAATGGATCATGGACATAAATATACAATATTAAGCTATATAACTTTTAGGGAGAAAAAAAAGGAAGAATATAGAATATATCTGGGGCCTATGGCTAGGCCAAGTTCATAGTCTTGACATGAAACCACAATCTATAACAAACAAAATATAAGTTGTATCTCATAAAAATTAAAAACATTTGCTCAGCAAAGGCCCATGTAAATGTCTACAACTTAATAGTAAAAAATCAAACCATAAAAACCCAAATAGCCCAATTAAAAATGAGCAAAGGACTTGAACAGAGATTTCTCCAAAGCAGACATACAAATGGTCAACGGATATATGAAAAGCTGCTCAATATCATTAATTATCAGGAAATGCAAATCATGACTACCGTGAGATATAACCTCACACTGTTAGAGTGTCTATTATCAAAAAAAATTAAAAAAAGATATGCTGGTGAGGATGTGGAGAAAGAACTCTTGAACATCATTGGTGGGGATGTAAAATAGCATAGCAGCTATGGAAAACTATAGATTTTCCTCAAAAAATTAAAAAACAAAAGAATTAGCATATGATCCTGTAATCTCATTTCTGGATATATATATCCAAAACAATTAAAATGAGGATCTTGAAGAAATATCTTTATTGCATACAGCATTTTTCACAGTAGCCAGGATATGGAAATTACCCAAGTATTCATCGGCAGATGACTGGATAAAGAAAATGTGATATGTAGTACATACAATGGGATATCATTTAGCCTTGAGAAAGAAGGAAATCCCACCACTGGCAACAAAACTCTAAATGATGTTAATCTGAATGGATAAATCTGAATGATGTTATGCTAAGAGAAATTAATCACAGGTCAAGTATTGCATGATGCCACTTAAATGAGGTATCTAGCACAATTAAACTAACAGAAGCAGAGAATATAATTGAGGTTGCCAGGAGTTGGGGTGGAGGAAACAAGGAGTTTTTCTTCCATGGATATACAATTTTGTTTATGCTAAATAAATAAGTTTTAGAGATATGTTATACAACATAGTTAACAATATGGTATCATGCACTTCAAAACTTATTAAGAGGGTAGATGTCATATTGTGTTCTTACCACAAAGAAACAAAAACAAAACAAAAACAAAGGGACATTAAAAGTCTTTGGGAGATGTTAGATATGTCTATTACACTGTTTGTTGATAGTATCACAAGTATTTATATATATCCAACACACCAAATTGTATATATTTAATATATTTAGTTCTTTATGTATCAATTATACCTCAATAAAGCTGTTAATATAAACAGCCCAAGTAAAGAAGATGACAAGCTACATTCTGGGGAAAAATATTTGTGAATTACATGTATCTCATAGGTTTAATATCTATAATACACAAAGAACTCTCAAAATTCAGTAGTGAAAAATAAATAAAAATGCAATTTGAAAACACACAAAAGACATGAATAGACATTTCACTGAAGAAGATATTCAGCATAATTAGCCACCAGAGAAAAGAAAATTAAAATCACAATGTGATATCACTATATACTTCTCAGAATTTTTTTTTAGTTAATGATAACAAATACTGGTGAGAACATGGAGATATTAGATCACTCACACTTTGCTCATGGGACTGTAAATGGTACAGTCAATCTGTAACAGTTTGTCACTTTTTTATAAAGCTAAACACTCAACTACCATACAACACAATAATTGCACTCTTGGGTGTTTATGCCAGAGAAATAGAATTTGTGTTCACACAAAAAGTGATATGCAAATGTTCATACAAATTTCATTTGTAATAGCCAAAAAACTCTAATATTCCCAGATGTTATTCAATAGGTGAATGGTTAAACAAACTGTTTATGTATATGTGTATGTGTACATACACCGTGTAATACAACTCAACAACAAAAAAGAATAAACTAGATATATGTATCAACTTGGATGAATCTCTAGAGAATTATACAGAGTGAAAAATATCAGTCTGAAAAGAAATATATAATGCATGATTCCACTTATGTAACGTTTTTGAAACAAAAAATGAAGGACAGTTTAGTGGTTGCCAGTGGGTAGGAACAGGCAGGAGGGGCATGATTAAAGTAGAGGGGTAGGAGGGATCCTTGTACTTTTGGAACTGTTCATTATCTTGCCTATGTAACTTTACAAGTAAAACGGGAAATCTGAATAAGATTGGTGGGTAAAATCAAGGTAAATATGGTGTTTTTAATATTATACTGTAGTTTTATAAAATATCACCTCTAGGATTAACTGAATGAATTGTACATAGGTTCTCTATCTCTTATATCTGCATGTGAATTTAAAATCTCAATACAAATTTCAATTGAAAAAAATGAAAGAACACCTTAGAACCAAAAAATAAAAAATGCATCCAGTTACATTAAAAACAAATCTATTGATTCACTATATATAACAAATGTCTTACTATCTTTTCTATACAATTCAAAATATTAATTTTTAAATCATATGTTCTTCAACCACAATTCAATTAATTCTCTGAGGAGTCCCAATCTAATGTTTTTGGTACAAGTAGTGCTTTCCTCTGCTCTTGCTTCTGCACACTTTGGATTTAGTGAAGTGTATGAAATTAATATTCTATGAAATCTAGAGATATAAAAATTAACATGATTTACAAAGGAAATATATTAAGAATCTACTTTTAGTCACTTTTCAGGTTTTCCAGAAGTTGAATATTATTTTGCTCTTTGGCAAGGACATTTTTGAAAAATATAGGCCAATTATTTTATGAGAGCCCCTAATTTTTTTCTGAAGTTTCTTTGTGTTATGATCTTGATTATTAATTTTTTGCAGGACTATCACAGTTGTGTTTTCATTTAGGAGGCCTGTGATGTGTTTCGAGCCGATACTGATAATGTTATCTTTGATCATTTTATTACATATCCACTAGATTCTCCACAATATAGTTGTAATAATTCCCTTATAAATAAATGATTTGTAAAAGGATATTTTTAGACAATCTAGATATCTGATCTTCAACATTCCACCCCATTTACTCTACAATGATGATAATACAATGTCATTTTTAGAAGAGATTTTTCTTGTTTTATTTATACCAGAAAGAGATATTTCCTATCATTATAAAACTCAAAATATATCTAAATTTATTAATATATTTAAATATAAAATATATATTTACATATTTAAAGTTCCAAATAGAAAGATCTTTTTATTTTTATTTTTAAATTGCAAGTAAGTCCTATTTTTATTGCACAGTAATATTATATTTTTGTGTGAAATTTCTACTTTATGGAATTTACTGATTTTTCTATCAATTAATAAATGATTAATTGTGAAGGTTTTGCATTGTGACTGTTTTAGTGTATTAAAAAAGAAGACTTCTTTTCTGTTATAGTATAAAATTTAGTAAGTATCCATATAATCTACCTAGGTTATTATGCAACCAAAACTAATGTGTCATGTTTGAAGTAAAGTTAGTGTTACCTTTGGACAGGAGAAAGTAGGTTGTGATTGGAAGGAACTATAAAGTGTTGCTGGGTTCCAATTACCCAGTTGAGATTGAAAGGAGGAAAGGTGAATGCTAGTTGAAGTACTTCCTGTCCTGGGTATGATTATCTAGGAAATTTCAACTTGTGATGATTTATTGGTTTTTATGCTTCTGATTTGTGCATTTTCTACATTTTTAGTTCATAGAAGTTATTAATGTGGGCTCTAGAAAAAGAAGAAAACTTTTCTCTGGAATGCACATGGTTGATTTCTATAGCATAAATAGGGTCATGCAATTTTATTAGTGTTTGAGTAAAATTTCTGGAAGTATATGTAAATAAGAGGGCTAAAATTAATTGGAAGGTAATAAAATATTCATTAGGCAACTATTTTTTGCTATCCATAAGGCAAGTGGGGCAATTTGAAAAGGTATAAAAGAATGAATATGACATTATTTCAAAATATACACAGTTTAGTGGGAGAGACAGGAGAGAGAAAAAATTCACTACATTCTGTGCGGTAAATTCTGCTTTATATAAGGGCATTATTGAAGTTGTGATGTCTGTCAACCAGCAAAGGAGGCTGACAAGAAATGCTCAGAAAAATTGAAGAAGATAGCTTGGAGATGAGAATCAGAAGGAAAAATGATGAATTAAAATAATACAGGAAGTCATCGGGTACTTTTAGGAAGAACATTTGTAGTGGCTGTTGGAAAAGAAGAAATATTAGATTAATATAAAATATACTCTTTGGGTGATAGAGGAAGAAAGACATGTGTTTGTTTGTTTTTTTAATTTTTAATTTGATAAGTATGATAGGAAAACTTGAGCTAGTTTATTGTGAAGATCTTAGCAAAAAAAGGATAAGTTTAAGAAATTAAAAAAATAAAGCTTGAATACTTGGACTGTAATATTTCTGGAAAGATTGTATTATAGGACCAAAAATACTTGAAGAATATCTTTTCTTCTGGGCATATCAAACACAGGGAAAAAATATACAATTCAATTTAAGGAACTTGAATTAAAAATTATTTCCTGTTGTTTTAAATTTTGCTTTATCTTTGACCACAATTACCTACCTTTTCTATTCCTCTCACAAATTTATTCTTTCTACTTCTGGTTTTCACTTCTTCAGTATTTCCAGTCCCTGACTCCTCACGTGTTTACAACCCATTCTAATATGACATTGTCACCTAGGAAGCACCTAGTCAATCACTGTCACTCCTCCTATCAAATTTCACATAACCTATTAACCCTAACCTACAAATCCCTTCTTTTCTATTATCCTTTCTTCTATAATTTAACTTCTCTATCCCTGCATTTGAAAACTTTCACTTTTATACCTCCAGGCTGTGAAAGGTCTAGGTTGAAATTATGAAAGAGGATGGCTAAAATAGACTGGAGGTGAAATCAGGCTTTCACAACAATGAGGATATTATTTCAAATGGTGCTAAAAGCTGGATTTACAAGGAAAATTGTAAACCAGGTGTTAATAAATATGAGTGTATCACTTCAAGTTTATAGTCATAAGTAGGAGTTTGATAGCGCTACTAAGTCATGTGACGTTCAGTGGAGGAAGATTTTCTTGTTTGGTAGGAGAGAGTAGAAGGTCAGTGACCTGGAGGGGCAGTAGAAACATGAGCCTGCAGTCTGATTGATTGAGTTACATGAGAGAAAAAAGAAATTTTTTAAAAGACCTATAAAACATACTATTTTTTGGGAGGTGGGAGAGGTAGAAACAGCTTTCTGTTAGTGCAAAGAGGGCCTGAGAAATAGGGGTGCCTTCAAAATTCTCGATATTTCTCCCCCAAAAGACTGGCAGAGATTCTCAAAGGTTGGCCAGGACTGGTCTTCACTTCCTCAAACAGTTGGAAGCTATCAAAGGTCTCAGAAACAGAATGTGAAATCCATGGGGACACATTTTTCTCTTCATTTATTCTCATTTCCCTTTCACAACATTCATCTACAGAGGGAAATTTTCTGCATCACTGTAAAATCATGGCCTGTAAACTGTGTGAGTGGAGAAAAAATTTGTTCTAATGAAGAAGCAGAGTATAGTAGAAAAGTATTAGATTCAGGCCTCCTTTCCTATACTTTTCTAAACAACCAGACTTACAGAAACTTAACAGTAAAATAGAGAGTAGCAATGAAAGTTTTAAAATACAAACTGCTGAAGAAGCAAAGAGAACCTGGCTTGTTAAATTTCTTCCTTTTTTTTATAACTAGTCCCCTCCCATAGGCCCCATTCAAAGCAAGTTGCCTTCACAGGAGGCAATGAGACTCCTTTGCCACCATCCCAGTTCAAATACGTGTTTTAACGTACGACAATTTAGATGTGGTTGCTTGTTTCCTTAAATGTCTCTCTAACACCATTTACTAGTTTTATGTCCAATTTTAATGTGCTGTCATGTTTTCAGTACTTGGTTGCCAGACACTATTTTAATACTGGCATATCTCTTTCAAGGAAACAACCTGATTCATTATTATTAAGTTATCTTTTTTGGCAGTAAGTTATGCCTGGTTTAAAGATTATGTAGAAGAAAATGAATGTCGTTTCACAGTCATGGTTGCCTCCTTGATGTTTCTCTGATAAACTTGTTTTGTATTATCTCTTGCTTTCTTCGTAGATCTTTTCTTCCACGATTTCATTATAGCGTGGGTGACACCAATTTCGTTGTTGTTGTTCAAGTAAGTTGGCATGTGCTAAATTGCCTCTGATAGAAGAACTCAATCAGAACTGACATAGTCTGTCTAGTGCTTCACTAAAAGCCCACTAGGTTGTGTGATATGTTTTAATTTTTAAACTTCAGTTCTGCAATGAACATTAAATCAACAACTCTGGCTTGCATATCAATTCAGGGAATTAGCACAGAGCTTGAAAACTTTTGAAAATAAGGTGTGACCCTGCTGAAGATAATTCTGGCTTCCAGGCTTTCATGAAGGATATATTAATTCATTAAATTATTCAACCATGCTGCATACAAATGCTGACAAGGATTCAAAGGTTTGTTGTCTCCTATTAATCACTTTATTATTCATATCATTCTTTCACTAGAGGCATTAGAACATGTTTGATTAATATCTCATTTCTATTGTTCTTGTGAGCAATGTTCATTGGCTCTGCTCTAGAGAACTTTTTGTTTCCTTTTAAGTAAATGTGAACAGAACAATAGATAATTGTCAGATCTTGGTATTGTTTTCTGTGATTGCACAGTGTCTCTTAACAACCATGGCTATCACACCTAGTTCCTCTTGTGGCTAGGATGATAGTGATATGTACTGGCTCAGTTTAATCTGACTAGAGATGAAGAGTCTCTGAAGATCACTTGACTTAAGGCAAATCTTAGCAACCACTTAGTGTTTCCTGGATACTTCATTGTTCTCTCACTTAGTGGTTTTTAAACTGGAATCTTATCCATTTGGTGTGAATGTCAGATCAAGAAGAACTATTTCTTTCATTTGTACTACTAAACAAAGATAGATGAGGGAAATTTTAGAAGACTCTTGACACTCCAAACATTGAGCTCAATATTGCATATATCCCTTGCTCTGATCTTGAAGGCAAAACCATTAGGCAAATATTAATGGTTTATATTCCAAGTAATTTGCTGTGCTTTTTGAAGCATAAATTATTTTAGAGCATGTTTTGAATTGATTTAGGAAAAACTCAGATTGGAATGTGTTTCATGTAGAAATGCTATAAAATATGATTTTTTGAACATTACTATGAGAAATGTTTTAAAGAGAAAAAAAACATATTTATTGTTAAAAAAAAAGAAGGTAAAGAAACTGAACCTGGAAAATAATGGAAGCATAGTGGATACACAAAATATCTATTCTCGGTTGCTAATTTTTTCCTGTAGTCCCTAGATTCAATGTCTATTTTTTTTTTTTTTTAATATAGGTAGTTTCCCCTGACATTAGGGTCCTGCCTTCTCTCAGATGCCTTGCCCTGTACTCCCTGGGCTGTGAGGCTCACCACAGGAAGCTCCACAGAAACATGATGTTTAGATCTAACCCCTCAACATCCATATGGCTCAAACCAGGTCCTTTACAAGCTTGATTGCATGCATGTTGTACCTGGTATTTATTGACCCTGCTGCTTTCCTTCTGTTCACTGTTTTGCTCTTGTATGCTTGTTGTTTTTCTGCATTTCTAAAGTTAATAAATAATCAATGAATTAAGCAGAAGATTGGTCCACGGAAGTCAATGCCATTTCATTTATCCAGATTTTGGTTTTCTGGTTGTCTTAATTCTATAAAATATTTAGCTATGAGCAACCCCAGATATGTGAAGAAAAAGCCATTGAACAATTGCTTAGATTTAAAAATGAGGGCAAGTAAGCCTAGTATCATAAGGAAAAGAAGTAAAGGTAGGCTCTCAAGGCATTGCTGCTTTGGGCAAATTACTTATCCTTTCAGGCATCCCTTTTCCCACTCTTTTCTGTGAATTAGAAGAGAGGCGAGGAGAAATAGGAAGGGAAATGGCACTTGGGGAGAGAGCATAGTATAGTGGAAAGTTCAGAGAGAAACAGTTTCAAATTTTGGCTCTCCCACTTTTGACATTGGGCAAGTTATTTAAACTTGAGTTTTATTCGCTTCATCTGTTAAATAGAAAAATGTGACTGGCTCTACGTTTATTTAAAGATTTTTGTGATTTCATCTGAAGTTTCTGACCCATAATATAACCTCAATAATTTAAACTTTACATTTCCTTTTCTTTAATTTTATTAGTCCTGGTTCCCCTTTCTTGAAGACAGATGTCATTTTTCTCTTGCATCTTCTGCACCTGGAAAGTGGGAAGAACCCAACAAAACATGTGTGAATCTATGAATTAATTCCTTCCAGAAAATATTGGACTTTTATTAAGATATCTTTGTAACTCTTACTCTTTTCTAATAATAAGGCTATTTATCTAGCTTCCCAGGATTCAACAAAAAAGGGAAAAGTAAATTAGAATTTGGCTAGAGGACTGCTAGTTACGCACATAGACATAGGCAAACTTATAGATGACAGACTGAGAATAGAAAAACTAAAAAACACCTTACTGGGACCAGTTCTACAGCTCTTTAAGCCACACTGACCTCATCTGGTATTATCATATTATAGAATAGATTGGCATTCACATAGATACATACTTTGAGTTTTAATGGAAAGATATAATTATATTAAACCCATTCTTCTTTGAATGCATAAAGGTGAATAATAAGTTTTAGAAATATTTCTATTAAGATGGTTACTTTTAGTACTTGAAAAGTTAAGCTTCAGTTATCTGTAAAATTAACATACGTGTACAGATCATTCCCCGTCAATGTCAGATTAATAGAGTGTTCTGCTTATTGCCATTACCAGTCATTCTTCTGCCACCTTTTGGCATTTTTTTCCCTCTGAAAATATGCTACAGTGATGAATAAATCTTTCAAGGAAAGTTCTTTTTAGGGAAGATAAGAAGATCTACTTTAAAACTAGCAAAGGCCATCTTAGACCTGTTCAGGTGATCATTGAAACTTTAATACTTCACTATGATGTCAAGGAAATTCTCAGGCTCAGCCTGGCATCATTGCCATTGTATATGTTTGTAATCTGAGCGAGACATCTGTGAGTGAATTCAGCAAGCCCCAGGGCAGGAAGGCTGGCATTTTTCCACCTGAATGATTGTTTAAGTAAAAGCAGCACAAGGGAGAAAGACAGGGTAGTCTGTTTTCTTTGTAATTGGTGTTGGCTTGAATGTATGCAATTTATAAATTGGCTCAAAGGCTGTTCATTTTCAAAAAAAACAATGCTTTCACTTAATGTAGCTATCATCAAAGAGCTGGAAGATAAAGTTTTAACTATAAGCATAGTCTAAACTTTACCTTTTAGCTTTGCATGCATACCACATTTCTTGCCTTTGCAAACAGACCACCATTTCATTCACCACACACACACACACACACACACACACACATCCCTAAAGTATTTGGCAATTTCCTTGCTTTCTTGGCTTACTGATGTGTGTGTGTGACGATATTAATATCAATATTAATGTGTATAATGTCAATGATGTCAATGAACATTCATGTAAAGTAAGTCCTAATTTCCTTTAGGTGGCTCGTTGAGTTAAAAAAAAAATATGGACAGACTGATGAATATTGAATATGAAAGAAAAGCTAATTATAAAAAAGCATCATACATATAATTTTTAATATCCCTATGTAAATTAGAATTTAGAAATCTATAAGAAAGTAAAAAGTGATCATCTAAAAGTAGAAAGGAAATAGGAGGCTAGTTTCAGTAATAATTTCTGAGAGCAACTTTAATATATTGCTGTGACTACTAGTACAGATTATTTGGTATAGATGCTTGTTTCTATAAATCATTGAATATAAATTTAAATCTGAGGTTTTGTTATTATTATTTTCAAGAAAATATGAATGTGATGGAGTTCTTTTAGAAAACATAGAATTAGGAAGTTACTATAATTGTCATCAAACACTTCATTTTGTATGTGAAAAAAGACTTCAAATGTTTAAGTATTTGAACATGGAATTTCTGACCTTTCTTGGTTTATGCTTTTAGTCCATAACCATCTTCTTAAAATCTAATCAATTTTCTTAAAATATTTATGTCATCCATGTCTCAAGCTTTACCAGTTATAGGTCACTTTTTTCCTTCCATTTTTTCTACTTTCTTTTCATAATAATTCTATAGTGAACCAAAGCCCCACCAGCTTCACTAACACAAATTAGCCTCTGCTAACACATCCTCAGTTACTAGGAGTTTCAAGAAAGGCCCCTAACTCGGGCCTACAAATCAGTCTGTCAGCTGAAGTTACCGTGTGGCATGTGCCCTCTTTTTCTCTACTACTTTGACACTTTCTTGTTGATATCTGATCTTGTGAATCCTCACACTTGGCTTTGTTGGGTATTTGATCCATTGAACAAGCTAATGGCAGTCTTCAGTTAGTCCAAATATTCTAGTCATAAGGATACAAAATCTTCTTCGTTTTATGAAAAGGCCAAGAGAATGACCTCCAACTAGACCCAAGAGCCCTATAATAAAGTTTATTTTGGCTCTAAAACAAACAAATAAAAATCAAACCAATCTAAAAAGTTATCAAAGGAGATGACCAAATAAACCAAGATAATAACTATCTATCTATCTATCTATCTATCTATCTATCTATCTATCTATCTATCTATCATCTATCATCATCTATCTATCTATCCACACACACTAAGGCAAAGCTACTCAAGTAAGAAAGTGTGTCTGTGGAAAAAAATTTCCAATATATTACATTAAATAAATAGTTGCTGAATAGTATTTTTACATTTAAAGTAATAATGAAATTCTTTCATAAAATACAGTATTTATAATTTGACTAGTTAATGAGCCAAATGCAAATAATAAAAAGGCCAGAAAAAATACAGAGCAAATTCAGAAAAGTAGCTTCATCTCAGGAGTAACTGAGGGATTAGGGCTGAGGATACTAATTAAGACTTTTATCTAATAATTTTTATAGAAATTTATTAAAGTATTTCCTGTGTAAATCAATGAACTTTGCTACCTGTCTTGCTGAGCCCACAAGAATATGAGAGGAAATTATTGTGGCCATATGAAGGGCTCAGTGCTATGTGAGAAACTATTTTTTTTTAAGTGTAACAATAAATGTACTTGTTAAGATGCAATTGCAGATTATCTTCTAAAGCAACACACGAACAAATAGGCTTTCTTTCTTAATATATCACTTTTCTCCTTAAACTTTTCTTGAGAAGGATAAGTTGTAGTTATCAACTCCAGGAAGTTTATACTATGAGTACCAGTGTCACCAAGTTCTCAGATTCTTTCCTGTTGCCAGAAGGTGCTGTTTCATTTGGATGAGCCCCCATTGGGCAGTTTTGTTTTGTACCTTTATGTGTGTCATCTGGAGTAAAACAATTTCTTGTCTGACCAGAGAAGCTACAAGCACTACATTTATTCAAGTATACTCAGTCTTGAACAAATTTCATCTCATCTCCACAGAATCACATTTTGATTCCGGAACTCCAAAGTTCTTGGTGATACATTTTCTATTAAGTCCTACTTCTTCTCATTCCTTACTCCTTTCAGTGAATTTTCCCTGCTTCTGCCTCTAGGTATTCTCCTCACCCTAGTATAGTCTTTAGGGGAAAGATCTCTACTAATTTGAAGACTAACATAGAGATCAGCTTCCATTTGATATAAACATAATCATTTGTTTTTGTCTAGTTGGTTGGTTTTGCTCTTTTGGTGACCCAAAATGAATATTTCACACTCTTATGATGAAAGCATCTGAAGTTACAGAGTTGAATTTGCTTTCAAAGCCCTAAGCAAACAATTCAAATAAAGATTAAAAAAATTCTAAGAAATGTCCAACCAGTCTCTTCCTTCAGATAAAACCACTTAAGTTCATAATTGTGCTTTCTTTTACATTCTTTGGGGGTTTTATTCATTAAATATATATTTTTTTTTATTTTTATTTCTCTGTACTTCTCTCTCTTGTCCCTCTATAGTGAGTCTTGTCCCTCAACTTGAAATATACTCAGACTCTCACTCTCATTTAAAACTAATGACCTGACAAACAAACAGATGTGCCTCAGCTATTGTTTACTCTTTCTCCTTTACTTCTTGGGGTCCTCACTTTCTTACCTGCCATTCATTTCAATCCTGTTAACTGTAATTTTTTTGTGACTCTAACTCCTTCCACTGAGATAGGGGATTTTTAGATGTTAAGGTAACAAATTACTCTGAGAATCTATTCAAAGCTTTAGGATACAACCCCCTGAAAGAAAGAAAAAAAAAAAAGCACATACTTGCAATATACTCACAAACAAAACTTGTCAGAGGTCTATTAATGTGGTTGTCCTAACGTTAATCATTCCTGAATTAAATATATTGGAAGTAAGAGTTATGAACCTTGTAAACACAACTGTTTTTTTCTGCTCTCTTTTTAACAACAAGCATAGTTTCCAGCCACTAGTAGGCATGTAATAAATAAGTAAGTAAATAAATCAATGCCCTACTTGCCATGTAATATGACGAGTATTTTTAACTCTATTAATAACCAGAATTTATTGAATACGAACAATAGAACATAAAATGCACTATGCTTTTTTGTATAGGTTTTATATGTGTAACTCACATGATTTCTGGAATCAATATCTCTCTATTGTTACCTGGGCAGCATTCAAACCATTGAATTCAAATAGCTATGAGGAGAAATGCAGTCATTTCAGCCCTTACTCAAAACACATAAAAAAGAATACAATTTGTAACCTCCAGCAACATTTCTCAGTACATTAATTTTCAGAGTCCAGCCTTCTCTGAAACTTTTTATTCACCAGTCACATCCTAATTTCTCTCCCCACAAACTTCCCTCTACTTATTCTGTTTCCTTTCATCTCCCCCACCCAGAACTTAATCATTTATATTGGCTCAATCTCTTTACCTAAGTAATTTTCTTTCTCTTCAAGTGTTAATGACTCTTTCTTTTTGCACCTGTCATGTTATACTGCACATCCAGGATTTATCTGAAGATCGGTTTTATACAGAAGTTGGAAGAAAGAGGAGGGAGTAAGTGAGAACAGACAGAATTTTATTTCCGAACCCTAAATAACTGCAGGCTTTCTTATTATCCTTGTGACTTACCAGAAACAAAAGCTTAAAGATTTAAAGCATCTGCTCACAGGCTCCCTAAGGGGCAAAACCAAGACTCATCCAGGACCATTTGATTCCAAAAATGTTCTTTAGTATAATACATTACTGCCTGCTTGAAACTATATTAATTCATTTAATCAATATTTAAGGTTATCTACTATGTACCAAGGATACAGAAATTAACAGAAAACTATATAAAAGCTCCTGACCTTATGGACCTGATTTTTCAAGTGGGAGAATATAAAACAAATAGTAAAAATAACAAAGAAAATATATAATATTTACAAGATACTACAAAATATACAAAAAAGAAAAAGTGGTGGGGAGAGGTATCTAGAGAGTGGGAGGTGGTGAAGAGGTTGAAATTTTAAACAGATTGTTTGGGGCAATCCATATGAGAAAAAGACATTTGTACAGTAATTTGAAGGTAGTGAGAGAATGAGCCAGAGAGAGATAACTCCAAGAGGATCATTCCTGGAAGATGGAGTAGCCAGTGTAAAGGTATTAAATTATTCTGGATTTGGAAAATAGCAAAGGAGCTACCATGACTACAGTGGAGAAAGGGGGAGAAATGTATGAACTATTTTGTGTATTTACATATTTTTCTAAGTGAATGACATTATTTTATTAAGTTCTATAAAGAGTCTATGAGTCCTAAAGGTTAAATTTTACTGACTTAAGGAAAAGAGTGTTAGTAGATGGTTGAGATAGTCATACTATTCACATTAGCTGTTACATTTGATTGCATATTATTCCCTCCTTGAAATTCTTTACTCTTATCTTTCATAAAAGTGCATGGATTTTGCAATGTATTCCATCATAAGATCATAATTCTTCATCTAAGTGATTGGCAAATGTTTATTGAAAATATAAATGCATAGAAAATGAATGAATCAAATATCTAGAACCTGTGTATTTAGCAACAAAATAGAATGTCACGTTATGTGAATCCATCAAAGAAATGATCTATACATTGACTTTGAGTACTTTTCAGAAATTTTCTTGAGATTGACATTTAAAAGAGGCAGGCTTTCTATATTCTCAAAGTTCTATCCGTGTCAAGAGTAACCTCACAAAATGGCATTCCTGACTTGTTTTCAGTTGTGCTTGATTTTAAAATGAGATATTTATAAAAAAAATGTTACCTGCAAATTCTATTTTGTCTTGGAAAATTATAATTAAATATAGTATTTATTGTTATTAACTTCCATTTACATGAGGATCCATCTGACATAGCTCTAGAACTCAGTGCCAGGAAAACTTTTGTTTAACAAATTAACTTTCATATGTTTTTTGGGTTTTTTTTGTTAACGAGAACAATCTAAACACAATTCCTTTCTTACCTGCCTGTCTCCTATGGTGCTCAAGAGTACACAGATTGATAGGATAGTGATCATGTTTTCACAAAGCTTTCAAAAGACTATTAAACCTATGTGCAAACAGTGGCACAGAAAGTAAAATGATAACTTTAATGAGGTTAAGGAGAGAGATTATTTTCAATAGTGAATAATTATAGCAATTAACTCTTAAAAGTTAGTATCTATCATCATTTAAAATATGTTTTCCCCTTTAATCATTATATTCTGTATGTCAAAGCTGGTCACATGCTTTTTAAAAGGTAAGCAAGGGATATATCATTGCTTATAAAAATTGCAAATCCTCACTGTACTTGACACATACATACTGATAATCTCTGTAATTTTAGAATTTGATCTAAATTGTATTCAAACAAAGACAAATTCCACTATCTAAGATTGATGAAATAAGAAAAAATAAATTAAAGGAATTTGTGAAGATTTCCTGGAAAAGACAAAGTAACAATCTGTCCTGGCTTATATATTTTCTTACCCTTCTGAAGTTAGAGAAATGAACCAGGTAAATTATGAGGTCAGTTGTTTTCATCAGTCTCTTTGTTATGCTATTGGATTTTCATATTACAGTAAAAGAAAATACTGCCTATGCCTAAATCTGTAATCATACTGAAAGGAAAGAGTGTGGTGTGGGTGTATTTTCGTGTGTCTGTGTGTGTTTCTATGGATCTGACTTCTATATCTATGTAGAAATGATATTTTCCTTGACTGGAATCTGGAATACTATCAAAGATCTGATAGGCATTTAACTTATCAGTGTGAAAAAAGTAATTAACAAGACAATAAAAACATGCTTTTGAAAATTAGAGACTGAATCAGTTAAATATTTTAAAGGCAGTAGAAGTAATTATATGGTTTTTCATGAAGTAGCTGTTTTCAGATCTGTATGCACAAGATGGAATTTTGGTGATTTCCACACTTAAGATTTAATTTTTCAAACATCAAGGGGAAGTATACATTTTTCACAAGAATATCCTTTGTTCAATATCTCATTTAATTTCAGAAAATATAGTTTGCCAAGCACTACATTATTTACATGAAACTCCTTTAGAGGTACTTTCTCTCACTTTCTATTACAGATAACAGTTAGATGTTGATGAAATCATAATTACTAGTCAAAACTCAACTTAGTTGACCTTCAGCATTATGGCATTATCTCTATTTCATGATACACAAATCTAAACTTCATGGACTAAACTATTTTTGTTATTAAATTTATATAGAAAAAAAAAGGAAGCATAGTTGTTAACTATTTCTAAGTGGGTTAGTGTACCTAGAGACTTTTCTTGGCCTATATTTTCCGTTAGCCATCGCTGCAATCTAGTCTCAGCTTCCTTTTGTGATATAGAAAACCTGTTATAATGCCATGATTCCACAAATGTGATTACTATTGCTAAAGAAGGCTTAGCTAACTAATTCATCTCATTTCACAGTTTGGGGTTGGGGCAAGGTGGCTATGTTTAGTAGTCCTTTAAAATAAGGGTTTCATAGCAATCTTTTTGTTCACACAATCAGCTTTCCATGATGAAAGAGGACCTTACATAAAATACATTTATGATCTGAAGAACACATTCTCATTACATTTTTAGATCTCCATTTCAAAGACATCAGGGCTACTTTCCTTTCATAAAGACCTCTCTAAGGAGCATCACAAACTGTTTGTCACAAACCAGGTCAAAAACTGCATATTCATTGATGAGAGAAAAATGAAAGGCAACATTGGGATTTGCTCCCCTGGAAGTCGGTATTCTTACCACTGACTTACCCTTACCTGTCTGTGGTACCTCTCTCAGCACCCCATTTCATTTCCTTTAGATCAAACTGGTATAAAACATCTCTGTAGGTGTCTTTATTCTCATGGTAAGGCTTCTGAATTTGAATGCTTTGTTTCATATAAGTTAGACAAATTCAGCTTTCACTCAGCCTCTGAACACAGTTGTTAACCAACTAAATAAGAATCGTAAAAAACTGACAGCTGATGGGCTTTGCATAGACTTTGTCTGCAAGTAAATCATTTCTAAAAATTTGAACCTGATGATTTTGACAAAAACTCAATTCATTTATGTCACATATTGTTATATCAGCTGCAGCTTAATATTCAAAGGTTGGAGAAATCTAGTGCTAGGTCAAATGAACTTGAACAATAAAATTTCTTTGTATTAAAAGAAAATACTTTGAAAATATCTTATCTCAGTCATTAATTGACTTCCTCTAGAACTCAATAACATCTCAGACCCACCCATCTACAAACAGGAGCAGTCCCTGTCTCCTCAGATTCTAGCCATTCTTAAAGAAAAGAACAGAACAAAGTAAAAACAAGTCAGTGCTTGAGGATGTGGTCCAAAAATGAGAGATCCGTGAACATGGTTTAAATAAAGAATCAAGAGAGTAAACTTATTAACAACAAAGGTATTATTGAAAAGAAAAAAAATAACCAAAGCTTGAACATGGAAGCATGAAAGTTAACTACTCATGAAAACACAGCTAAGAAATTAAACAAAGTGCTGTGAAATATTAATAGCCTGACCAATACAGAAAAATATCATGTATTGTGGAAAACACCCAGAAGTTACATATTAAAAACCATACAACAGGTTAGAAAAAATAATTTACCAATACCCAAAATATAGATTAAAATGCAAGGCATAAATTTAAATTTCTCTTCCATTAAATTATATTTTTTGTAAATTATGACAATATTAGTTGTGTGTATGCGTGAATATTTTTCCAGATTACGTTAAGTAATAGGAAGGGGAATGGGATGGAAGCAGGTGGTTGGCAATATTTTTGGAAAGAAGTTAATTTTGAAGCAGCTGCTGACAATTTTCCTACAGTATTATTCATCATTTTTAAAAATTAAAATGATTATAATTACTTTGATATGTCACATCATATGTGACTGAAAAGAGAAAATGATGTTGGAGATATAGAAGATGTCCATATCTCTGGAGTAGATGCTCATTACTCTATAAACTCCTGAGCAGCAGGCTTCCATAGGATGTCGCCCCAATGGATGAAACTCAGGTGAGTAATAAAATTGAGCAGAAGGCCTGCAAGTGCCAGTGACCACCTGATCAGAGCTCATTTAGTGATTGTCATCACTTTGTAGCAACCACGCAGTTAATACCCAGTGTATTTGACACCTGCTATGTTAAATTAGTACTTGCAGAATTAACACCTGCTGTCAGCCACCCAGCATGAATGTTTTTTCAGAATAAAGGAGAAATAAATTATTTCCCTAGAAATCTGTGTAAATTATTTTTGTGCATGGAGAATTACTTGGAAAGATCTTGGGACTGGCAGTCAAGATTCTTCATTTTTTGGTAGTATTAGTACTGTTAGTATAGAAACGCAGTCTCTTGCTGTCTGTCAGAATGGAAGTCTCAAATATCACCCTTAGAAATAAACAAGACACTAGAGGTAAAGCTATATGAAAATCAATACAGGTGTGAAGTGATATGTTAATTTTTCATTAATGGTAATCACAATAAATTTGTCATTTTAAATTTTTATTGATTTTTTGTGAATGGGAAAATATCACTTGCAATAGATTTTCTTATGATAGGGTACAGTATACATTTTTATGTATATAGAACTTTATACCATTTTCTATTTATAGTGTATATAATATTAAATAAATCTTTTAAAAACAGTATAATCGATATCAATATAATGCATTTACATATTATATTATAAAATATAATAAATGCACATGTGCACATACTAAGAGGAAATTAGTTCTCAGACATCCATCTCATATAACATAAAACAATAAAAATAGTATTATTATTATGTTATGATAAAGTGAAAGCACCTTAGCACAATGCCTGATATTGTAGAATAACCATTTTCTGAAAAAAAAAAAACAAAGAAAATAACATAAAACAAAACAAAAACAAACTGAAAACACCAGGATACTGCAATGGCTTCTGTGGATCATAGGAAATAATAAATGTATGTAAAACTTGAAATTTATCTTTGATTTGTTTATTCATTTTTGACTCAGGAAAAAATATATTAAATGCTGTGGGAAATACTGCTATGTATAAAGTACAGTTTCTGAAACTAAAAAGAAGAATGGGGGATCTGCCCGTGGAACACCTGAAAACTATAACAGAAGCATGTTTTGAATTTGATGGGTGATGACAAGCATCGAAGCTTCAGAACAAAATGTCTCTTGTTTCCAGAGAAGTCAGAAATCAAAGAAAAGTTGGTGTGTAGAAACTCAGTGAATTTAGGAAAAGGTGATATAATAAAGAGGGTTGGAGAACTAGCCCAGAGAAGATAATAGTTTCTGGCCTCCTGTCAGGATGAAAGCCTCCTTAGTAATTATTATTGAGACAATTACATACAAACCAGCCAGCCCTTAGAACCCAAAACATAAATCGATTCTCTTTTCTTGTCCGAGACTCAGGCCATGATGATTAACAGCGGGTACTTGAGTTTTTCAATGTGGAAAATTCAGTCAGGAATTCATTGGTACTGTGATGCTAGAGCTGCAAAGATTATATAAAACTTGAAGAAAAAAACAATTTTAGAGATTAAATTGCCCCAAACCCACCTTAAGTAGTTTCTAGAAATCTTAATTAGATCTACAAAGACCTAGTTTAAAGACATTCTGCTCTTAAAGTTATCTTCAGGCGTGGAGAGTAGCAAACTTTTGGATTCAGTCAAATCCAATGACTCTAAGGCTGAGGTCAATAACATTTTTCACACAAGGTATCAGAAACCTAGAATTTAAGATGAGACTAAGCAACCTTTATTTACTAAAGCCTGACAACGACAACAACAACAACAATAATAATAAATTAATCGAGCTAGTGTTAACAACAATGTTATCACTTCAGAAAATGAAAAAAATCACATCCAAGTTTGCCTCAAGATCCTCCTTAGAGAAATCCATTGTATAGGATGATCTTAACTCAATGAAGAAATGAGATTCTGAGTACCAAACAATAGTGGTTATTCACTCCTATCTCTTCCTCTGCCTTCTGGATGTGAGTTTTTTAGTCCTATGGAGAGAGAGAATATACATTTTTTTTTTAATGCAGAAATGATTTTATTAAACTTTGGAGTACATTGAAGCATAGTCAGTATTGTATTGAGTACCCTGAGTTACAGATTACTGCACAGCTTGAGCTTCCTGAAATGGTGTTTAGGAATTACTATGACCAGAGAAAAATTAGAAATGTCATTGTGGAGCAGTACATTTGTCTACAAGCACAGAAAATGGGAAATATACCCTGTGGACCTTCAAAATAATGGGGATATTTTATAGAAGGCTAAAGTGCTGAGGTGTCAGCAAACAGAGAGAGAGCATTAAGTCAGTAAATGTTGACATAAAAGGTCAATATGATCTCTCTAGCCACTAGGCCCTACAGTGACTTTTAATTTTATTTGGAGTAAATTCAAAGTTATTATAATGGCTTAAGAGGCCCTATATCAACTGCCCCCTCCATTAGCTTTCTATTCCTATCTCTTCCACCCAGGGCCTCTCCATGGACATGTGATCTATGCACCTGCATATAGACTATGCTTAATATAGTGCTTTCTTAAGATTCTTTAACAATTTTATCCTTAAACATCTGATTTTTAAGTGAAGTCCAATGACTCCTGGAGTAAATGAAGAGACTCATAAAATATATACGTTACTCCTTGCAGCCCCATTTCTATATGGCCTTTGCAATGACCCATGAACGCAGAATTTTGTGGTTGCATAGTGCATGGATCTTTAGCAAGATGCAAAGTGTGAACAAGGTAAGCATGTTGTATCTATGACTGAGCAAGCAGCAATGTGCTGACAGCCCTAAGAGGCCACTCTTCCATTTGAACAAGAACTTATTTTGAAAGAAAAAAAGAAGGCGATTGTGTTCTAAGAAACACAAATGATCAAGGAACCATATCATGTCCTTTTTTCCTAACATTAGTACTCATGTAAACACTCCTCTATGTAGCCAACCACTTAATGATGAAAATGATGACAGAGAAAGAATGGGAAAGATAGGGCAACTCATAGTTCTTTTCCTTTTCAGTTCATCTTTATTTAACAGTAAGCTGAAGGCAGAGAGGTTTGAGAGAACTTATGAATACCAGGAAGTGACATAAAAGCTGTTGAGTTTGTCGTACTGTTTCACTGTTCTGATACAAAAAGAAATATATATGCATATATGAGCTACAGAATGCAAATTGTATAATTTCAGTGATTCTACATGAGTTAAACGCTCTTATATTTGCATTTAAAACTGCTATTGCACAATCTGAAGTTAATCAGTAAAATTAATGCTAATAATCTAGAAGTTCAATCTTTTTTAATTTAGGACAATATTAAAGAGTAAATAAAAAAACATGGTAAGTCAAAAAAGAGACCGTGAAGAAAGAAAAAAAGTCTTATATTGCAGTATTCTTAACAGTACTTCTTTTCCTGTTTTATTTTTTCGACAAGGGACCTCACATTTTCATTTTCCACTGGGCCCCAGAAATGATATGGCCATTCCTTCCTATTCCATTCCAACTACCTCACTCTTATGCAGCCATACTTGCTCTCTTGCTTTTCCTTAAACATTCCAGAATTGCTCCCACTGCAAGGTTTTTACACATATTCTTTCCTCTACCTGATGTGCTCTCTTCCCAAATGTCCACAGCAGGCTTTCTCATATCTATCACATTATTTCTTCTAATAAAATGTTTCCACTGACGCTCTCCCTGTTCACCCTGTTTAAAGTGTAATCTCTCTCAGCAAGGCAGCTCTTAATTCTTTTTTCTCAGATATTTATGGTACTTATCACCTTCTAACTTATTACGTATTTTACTTAAATAATATGCTTATTGTCTGTCTGCCAGGAAAATATTTATTGAGAGAAGGAATTACTGCCCAGAAAAAAAGATCTGAGGAGATACAGAGTAAATTATTCATAATTTTTTTCTATTGAAAACATAATTTTAACCAAATGGAAAATTTTAGGCCTCTTGCCTTTTAAGTTAATGTTCAAAATGAGAATGAACTTGGTGGTCAAATTGGTCAAATGAGATCTTAGTCTTAATGTAAAATTTTAATTCTTTGGCAAGAGAATAAATTCATATGTTACTTGTGTAATAAAATTTAATTAAGACAAATGTAAGTTATGATTATAGTTTATTTCATTTTAAATCTTCAACCAATTTAAAGTCTCCTGTCTAACTTTTTAGTTTTTGTTTGAAATTAGTGAGCAGTAAGCATTCTGAGTAGCAAATGGCAGGTGTTCATTGTAATTTAACAAAGCAGGTGTCAAATTGTTTACTGGGGCTCACTGCTACTCCTTCTGGAAAGCTTTGTACTTTGGGGTTTCTCCTAATTAAAAATATCTAGCCATCAACTGTCAACGTTGT
The DNA here is from genome assembly GCF_902729225.1 of Pteropus medius. NCBI lineage: Eukaryota > Metazoa > Chordata > Mammalia > Chiroptera > Pteropodidae > Pteropus > Pteropus medius. The sequence goes on along the minus strand of NW_024352785.1, from coordinate 2,891,048 downwards.
CTCCATGGGACAGCAAAACCATCGGGGAACATGACTTGAGCAATCTCTCAGATAAAGAAAGAAAGGGGTAAAAAAAAAATTGCTATTAATTATTTAGAAATAATTCCTCTACTGTCAAAATTATAACTGCATAATATAATTCATTCCTTTTGGAAAATTTTTGTAAAAACCCTAAGATTAGTACAATCTGATATGTAAATTAAATGCCAAAGATGATGCATAAAAGAGAGCCAAAAATACAATGTTAGATTATAAATTTCATATGTCTTGCATTATTCTGTTTTCTATAAAACTTCAAATACCTACACACAAGTAATACATTCTGAGACTACCCCAAAGAGACACATAGAGGTCAAGCATGTAACTTAATAACAATTGTATATTCTAATGATAAAGGTTTTTCTAGTGTTCTAACTATAAGATAACACTAATTTCCAGGTAACTTACTTGTGTGGATCATAGCTTGTACTCACTGCTATCAGTGTGATATTGTAACTTTATATATACTGTGATTTATGTTGCAAGAATAGAGCATGGAACTTTGTCTTCATAAAATAAAACTTGGTTAATGTAACCATATTCATAAAGGTGTTATGAAGCTAAGGAGATTTTTTTGTTTGCTTTTAGTAGCTGAGAAAGTTTTACAAAGAAGGTTACATCTAGTAGGCAAAAAGTTAAGTTTTTGTTAATTTTTATATCTTTGTGTTTAAATTCTACTCAAATATGCACTTGTATTGTACTGTACTTGCTTAAATATAGAAACCTCAATTGTTGAGCTCTATCAATATCAAGAAATGGATATTAGGTTGAACCATAAAACCTGATGAGATAAACACTGACTATTTAATGTTTAACCTTATATCCTTGCTAGGATTAACTAAATATTGATTTTTTTAATATGGATTATTAAGTAAGCTTGGCTCTTTGTTTTTCAGGGGGTGGGGGGTTCTTATAATAATATGTATAAGGAGATAAACTGAATCAATCTGTCCTAAATCGAATTGGGTAAAACTAATAGAAATTATTGTCTTTCAAATCAATTAAGATTTGAACCATAAAAGTATATGTAGTCAGTTCACTCTATATTTTTCTATGGTATTATAGATTTGACATTTAAGTTTTCTGATTGTGAGCTATAATGACAGAAATCTCTCTCTCTCTCTCTCTCTCTCTCTCTCTCACACACACACACACACACACACACACACACACACAAAATTGCTATTATATCAAAGCTAAGCATTTAAGAAAAATAAATTCTATATCCAGAGAAACAGGCATAGGATCTACATGTAGTAAGTGTCTCAAGGTGTTTGAATTGACTTTTGAATTTATTCGAAAAAATTTTAGAAATTATCAAAGGCATTTTTTCTGAAATCTCATTAACCCAATAAAGGGAAATTTGTGAATAAAATAGCATCTCCCCCAAATAACCACTTTGGTTCTATAAAACAAACTATAATCTGAAAAGGTAAGTTCCAGAGCATTAGAACAGCAGAGCAGGTTATTTCAATTGGAATTTTTAAGTTCATATTGTCTTTTTGTATTTCGGGACTTTGTCTTTAGTTACGTAGAAAATTGACATATTATGGATAATATTATTTTCACATTACAGGGGTTAGTTTTTGCATTGCCCCTCTGCTCTACTAGAATCAATGGCTTTGATTTCAAATCAACAGTCAAATTCATCACGTACAGTAGGCTTCACTCAGCTCATTTACTTAGAATTAATAAGATATACAGGTCAGGAAACATTAATAACATAATAAATGCCTTGTGACTTGGAAGTCACAGGACATCTGGTGTCCCTGTCATGCTGAACTGGGACGTGTCGCAAGAGGGATGCTGACAAGGTGTGCACCAACTCATATCAGTGAAGTCATCAGCTTGGAGTTCTTTCAGCTGCCATTTGTAGTCAGTCATGCAGCCACTAATGGTATGCACTAGTTTTCACTGCCCAGTGCAGCTGCAACTTTTTCATACAAATCACTGATTACATAATAAATGATATTTACAGTGAACTGCAGGTGCTTGGTCCTATACAAATCTTTGGTGAAATTTTTATTCACCTTGGGTCTGGTGAATTTCTTAGCATCCTGGAAGTTAAAGTTACAAGGAGAATTGACAAAAGGATGAAAAGTTATGTCCAAAGATGACCCTGAGGCCGCAGCAAAGACTTTAAACCAGTTGCCAACTTTTTCTTTATAGTTATATAGTGTGAAAAATATAACTATCATGTCTGGCAAGATTTGAATAAATTAAAATAGAGTATTTCTTTACACTCCAGAGTTTAGAATTTATAAATATTCCACAGTTTGAAAAAGTAAAGTGTCATTTGTTTTCTCTAAAGTGATAAAATTGAAATTCTAAAAAAAAAAAATTAAGTTACTGCCTTAATTCAATTTTCAAGGAATATATAGTAATAAAGTATCAAGTTGAATGTCATGTATCTTCATACAAATTTGTTTAAATATACATATAAGGAAATTATTAAAAAAGAAAGAGATGTAAGTAATATATGAAAGTCTCTAGTGTTGCTAGCTCTCTTGTATAACAGCACTAACTGGAAAAGTTTAGTAGCACTAGAAACCATGGGTCTCATTAGCTTGCTGAGTTACTTTTATTCTGGCTTGCAAATCAACAGTGAGATTGCACTTAACTGCTCAACTGACAGGCCCATTTTTATAAGGAGTATCATAACAAAAGAGAACCAAACCCTACGCATAAATTGAAAAATAAAATTAGAAATTGAGTTTTACTAGATCTACATTTATTTTAGTACACTATAAATTAAAATCAATTAGTGCCTTCAGGTGTAAATAAGGAATAACTTGTTCCGTTTTTATAATCACAAAGAATATACTATAAATATCAATAGTTATCGGATTGTGAAAACCATGAAATTAATTTTTGTAGAATTAGAATGTACTATTATCAATTTAGAATATACTATCATCAGGTAAATAAAAATCCTTTTGGATGGGTAAAGCAACAATTATACAATTGTATATAATTAATTCATTCTGGAAAAATGTAAATCACAGAATTCATAATTATTAAAAAGACAGATTATCTACAATATATAGGATTATCTTTCATTAATAAAAAGAGTCCTCACTACTAAAACTGCAATCTAAAAAAGTCATACTAATAACTTAAGACTATATTTACCTTTCATAAAGTTATTTAATTTTAATAAATTCAGAATGATTTTAACAAATGATTTTAGAAAATTCTATATTAAAAATCACTTTTAGATCCAATAATCTGTTGAACAGATTCATAAGTAACCATAAACTATTCTCTCGTAAATCACAAAGCATGTTAACATGATGAAAGTAGTTTAATAATGAAACTTATAAAGGTATAATTTTATCCGATTTTATCTTCTTATAGCCCATAATAATGATCTAGTTATTTTATTAAATATTAGAACTACTCACTTGAATCAGCTGATTATAATAAAATTGAGTACTTGATATTTGACATTAAATAGACAATCCATTTTATTACAAAGATCCTGCCTTAGGTTCCCCTTATAGCTATTAAAATTTAACTTGTCTTGTAATTTAGGCAATGAGGGATCTGTTTAATCAGTTGTAATAATTTTAAGTCACTGTGTTTGACAAGCAGTCTTTAGCTGGTTTCAATTAGTCCCTAATGTAGACAGCCATATCTGATCCTTCAAAATGTTTCTTTTTTAAAACCTGAATTATCTGGTTTGGTTTACTGCATTGGCTGAGTTAATTGAAAAGTTGCCAAATATCCAGTTCATACTGTGCTGTGCAGACAGAGCAATAACATATTTGATATACCAAATGATTTGATGGATAAATATGATGAAAACAAGATACTTTATTACCATATTTATCCTCAGCCCTTCAAACAAAACATGACCTCACAAATCTGATCTCCCATTTTGGCTATCGATGTGATTATTGCCATTTGCCAAGACCTAACTGATGGGTTGACAATATACAATAATCATCCAAGCTGATAATTAATAAATTTTATAAAAGAATAATTTAGAGAAATGACCGCCTTAGAAATGTATACTTAGCCATTTAGAATCAATTTGTTTAGCTGAATATGTTTCCTACTTTGGAGCCTCAAATTTGGTTATTAGATGATCCTTCCAGATTATTACTTCTGTAGATACTTCCTTTAAAGTGTCATTTTTATCATATGTTTCGACTGCTAGTAAAAATATTCACTTCGCAGATTTTGAAAAATTGCATATTATACAATATGGCCTTTTTTTCAGGACTTCTAGATAAATGAGACCTTTTTTTGCTTCCCTTATTGGTCTGTTTATGAAGCTTCTCAATACCTAATATAATTTTATTGGCATTTAGAAACTATACATTTACTTCTTTTATTGTTAAATGGTATACGTCATAATAAATTGTTGAAAAATACAGGATCAAACTTGAGAGAATGCTAGCCTATGATTTATAATACTGATTCTCAGTATTATAACTGAATGAATCTTTCAATTATAGTTAAATTTTGTCATTTTTAAAAATTTTCTTAAAATAAAATACAATTTGGCACTTTTATGAAGGAGGCTGTAAAATTGAATCTTGCAAATTTTGCATGGGCTCGTTTCTCATTTGATGTGAATTCTGGAAGCTATGTAATCTTGAAGAACATAGTGACATAATCGTTTCAGGCAGTCAGTCCATACTGATCAGTGCTCAAGTGTTTCTTGATCTTGACCTGTATAATCATGGCTTATTCTCAAGTCAATAACTATTCTCTTTTATTTTACTGTAGAAATGACCAAATAGCCCACACCCAACTTTCAGGTTTTCAATTCAGAAGTTAGACCACAGCCCAATCTTCTAGCCTACTTCAGGGGATACAGAAGAGTTCTCTCAAAGAGAACTTTCCAGTAGATATCGAGTGAGATGTGGGTTCCCTGGTTGAGATGGGGAAATAAGAGGAAGGTGGAACTTACAGCCCATCAGCAGCTTTTGTCAATACAGTTTTCCATAGAATATAAAAAAAATTGGAAACTTCATACATTATTGGTGGTAACTGAAAGTGGTTGGATTAGTTTGGAAAACAGTTTTCCACTTCCTCAAAATGTGTAACATGAAGTTATATGATTCTAATTCTATCTCCAGGTATATACCCAAGAGAAATGAAAATATACATTCACACACAATCTTATACTTGAATGTTCATAGCAGCACTATTCAAAATAGCCAAAAAGTGGAAACAACCCAAATGCCCAACTGATGAATGTATAAATAAGATATAGATTATTTATATACTATATTATTTATCAATAAAAGGGAATGAAGTACTGATGTATGCCATACATGGATGAACCCTGAAAACATTATGCTAAGTGAAAGAAGCCAGACACAAAAGGTCACATATTGTATAATTTCATTTATGTGAAATATGCAGAAAAGGCAAATCCATAGAGATGAAAAGTAGATTAGCGTTTGCCTAGGATTTGAAAGGGAGGCAGGGGAGAGTGGAGAGATGAGGACTAAAGCATGTGAGGTTTTTTTTTTGGAGTGATAAAAACATAAAATAGATTGTGGCGATTGCACAATTCTGTGAATAAATTAAAGACCATTGAATGGTACACTCCAAATGTGTGAATTGTTTGGTATGTAAATTACAACTCAAGAAAAGTTTTAAAAATCTAAAAAAAACCCCACACAACTCTTCATAAATATACATCTTTGAATCATATTCTTACTATACTTCTTAATGGGAATCACTTACCTAACTGGGTCTTGGCCTTATTTTGAAAATATTCAATAGTGAGTTGTTTTACATCTCACTTGATAGTTGCTAAATATCTCAGCTGAAACTCTCATTTTAATATTTTGTGCTTCATTTTCTTCATATGTAAAATTAACATATTTTTAAACATCCTATGTGGAAAATGACTTCTTAGAGTTATTATGAGAATTAAATTAGTTAGTTCATATTTAGAAAAATAAGCTTTTTAAAAAGTTAGATTTTTTTTCCCCTCTAAAGCTATCAAGTCTGCCTTATTAATGAACAAATGGTAAAATGGCTGGGAAGAAAGATTAGACATAGCATGACTGGAGACAGTTACTCTAAGTTATAATTCTGAAACTATATTTCCTTTGCATCTTTTCAATTATTTTTACTACAGATAACTGAACTTTACATTTTGACACAGATTTTTAACCTGATGTTAATTTATAACTATGCCCTGGCAAAAAAAAACCTGATTCTTGTCCTGATTTCTTCAGTTTTAATGTTGCAGAATAAAGAATCTGAACTCTTGAACTATTTTACCTGACGAAATTTTAATTAATCAATCAGGATCTGCCTATCTAATTATTTCAGATAAAGGGTTTTATGTGATATAGCAGTCATTGCTAGTTGTCTAAATAGTCATTATATTATTTTTCAAAACAATTGTTTGCTTTTTAGGTAATTATACTTCCTTGTGCCAATGGAATCAGACTAGCTTTAGCCAAAGACATGTGAGTCAAAGTGGTATGTCTCACTCAAGTGTAATGACACTAAAGTACTAGTTTTTAGCAGTATGTTGGTTAACTTTTCATACACACACACATAAAATCACATGAATTGCATTATAAATTGTGTTTTCTAAAACAGACTAGTAATTTCTAGATCCAAATAGAGAAATAAAACCAGTTTTCAAAATCTTCCTTCATACAAAATCTGATCAAATTAAAATATAAAAATAGAAAATAAAAATAGACCCCCCAAAATAATACCATAAACTCTCAAACTAAGGAAATAAATATTACCATAAAATGTACTTAGATAGGTTCTTTATTGAAAAAAGGGAGAGAACTTTAGAAATCAAGATAATTTTTAAAGCAATGCTGGGAAAGGAAAACAAATGCATGAAAGATTCAAACATCTTATCGATAACTTTCACTCAGCTTCTGAGTAAAGTAAGAAGCTCCAAAGGGAAGGATAGAATTCTCTCTGAAAACATGATTCACAAGAAAAAAGTAAAAAGGCCATGGATTTTTTTTTTATTTTATTTTAATGAGACAACAAACACTAAGGATCAGAAAATAATGCTGATTATACTAACCTATTTATTTGTCAAAAGAAGGAAGTAGGTTAGTTGTCTACTTTTGAATAGAATGTAGAAAGTTATGAGACCCTCGTCCTCAACCTAACACAAAGAGCAAGATAGATAAAATACAAAATCATAGCTATTGTGAATTTATTAGAAAGCGAAAGACAAAAATAAAAATAAAAACCTGAAGAACTAAAATGCAGAAAGTAACTTGGCAGGATAGAGATAAGCTACAACTCTTTTAGCCCTGTTGGAATAATGGGACAAGGTGGAATCCATAATAGACGGGTCTCTAGAAAATATAAATCTCATCAGATTAAGTAACTTTCAGGCTCTGAAACGTACTGCGATATTGCAATTAACTGTTCAATAATCATACTAAGGAGAACTAAATACAAATATAAATTTAAAAGAATAATAAGAGATTAGGAAATTAGGAAAATAAGAGTAGCTAGCCATAAAGAGAAGCTAGCCAAATCATTAATGTTTGGATTGGCTTGATAAAAAAAGATGCTAAATTACTCCAGGCCCAGAGCAAGCCTGCAGCTATTTGTCAGTGTTTTCTGTGAACATAAACCTCATGCTACCTGCTGTCTTGTGGGTAATTAAGTCTATTGTGTTCGACTAAGTAATCTCTTGCCTTCTGCCAGTATCCATGAAATTGTGGCAGGCTAATGCGTTAGTTTGAAAATAGAGAAACATTTTATACTCTTTACAGTTTTTAATAATTTTCACCAAGTGCAAGGTATCAGCTAGCTGTTAAAGGATGAAGGCAAGAAAGCAGGGATGAGAGATTTTACAATGTGTGAAAAGACTAAAATGGTGCTGGAGACCAAAGAAAACTTACTAATGACACCAAATTATGGCAGATGATCTGAAACTCCCAAGAGATCTCTGCAATTGCTGAGACTCCATGCCCTGTTGAAGGGAAAGTTCTGATCTCACACTCAAAGTGTTTGAAAGCACTGGAGAACTTAATCAAACTAAGACTGAAATAAAGTCCGAATGTGGCTGAATTGAATGTGAGATAGAGTCAGCCCCACAAACTACCAGTTCTCCATAATAAGTGCCATGCTTTTTTATGATAATAAATATTATTAATTTAATTAAGTCACATAGGCAAGAGAAGAGTCAACAAAGAATCAGAGATGGTCTAAAAGTTGAAATTATCAGGAAAATACTTTAACATTGATAAATATATTAATGCATAAAGGGCAAAATATAGATAATATTCATGTGCAGATAGAGGATGCTTTGAAAGGAGGGAAGTAGAAAATATGTACCCAATGAAAAAGAAATAGAAAAAGAAAGAAAAACAGGATTGTTTTGTTGTTAGCAGTAAATTGACACATTAGATGAAAAAGTCTATGCATATGAACATAGGACCAATAGAAATTTTGAAAAACAAAATATCAATGGAAAAATGTAAAAAATATAAGAATGTTTATTTGAGATATATAGTCAATAACAATTGATATATGTGCAATTTAGTACTCAATTAAGAGGAGAGACATACTAGGGAGAATTCATTTTTTAAAAGATCATGGAAGGGATTTTCCAAAACTCTGGAAACGTTTCTTTTAATTTTTTCAAAGGCACATGTTAACTATCTGACCTCTTTTTTAACTCTGCATGATATCCACTGATATTATTAAGCAACAATATTTAATTTGTTTTCAACATAACGAACATTATATATCAGATGTTTTACTTACGTATAGATGGTGAGACTATTTTTATTTTGTCAGTGTAGTCACATCACTTTCTTTCATCAAGATGATGCTGAAAGGAACAATAAAAAAAAGCATATTGAAATGGAAAAATAAAATTATTATTAAGTAATAAAGGAACGGTATGCTTGATTGATAGGATAATATTCCTTAAGTGAGTTTTATTAAGTTGGATATTCTAATAATCATCTCTTAAAATTATTGTAAAGATATAAAATTTCAATATTCTAATATAAATTTCAAGCTTAAGCCACATTTTTGTAATCTTACTTTTATCTAGATGCAGAATTTTATAATTACTACATTAAATCATCCTTTTGAATACAGTGGCTAAATTCTTTAAAATCTTTCTTTAGAGTTCAAAGATCTCAGCAGAAAATTTGTGCATTCAATAATTATAGTGGAATATTCAGTCAGGGGATGTTTTTCTTAGGTCAAATTAACAATTACTTATACATTGAAGTGGCATCACCATCATAGAATAAAAGAATCCCTTAATTGCAGAAGGTAGGAAATATTACTTTGTAATCCAGTTTAGTAGCTAAAGCATAAATTTCTTTTCTAAAATAATACATATTGAGAATAAACTACATTCAAAGTACTATTCTGAACAGATAAATAAAATATTTATAGTACAATAGTTGAGGAAACATTGATGACTCTCTGATGACCCTTTTTTACTTACTCATTTTTTCTCCTCGAGTTTCAAAACCATACTACACATCTACAGTTTCTCCTTTACTATTGTCCTCTCTGCTAAATACTGGAAAAAGGAAAGAGAATGATGTGCATGATGAGGAATCACCCAAAGTGAACCTAGATGGGACTTTAATTCCGTGACTGACGAAGAAACCAGATTAGAGTTGCCAAAAGGAAATGAGGCAACCCTGATAGTTTATCTCACAGATTCTGCTAATATGAATAACAGAAAGTCTACACTAAAGATGTAAAAGAGTATCTATCATCATTTAAAGCATTTGTAAAAATAAAATAATAGATGTGGTTTACATATTAGACCGTAAATATTCACACTGTCTGTTAAAAGCAAACAATCATGGCCTGAGTTAATCACCCTACTTTTTGCCTGTTGAGGAGCTTCCAAATTGATAACCATATTGAACATCAAATTTAAGATTTAAAATTTAAGTATGGTACACCTACACTTAAATTCTAATTTGAGATCAAAATAAGGGTACAGCAATTTATAAATCTCCTAAAAGTAAAAGAAAATATATCATAAGGAAATCATATATAAGTTGGGAAATAGGGGAAGGGAAAGAATATTTATTTTTGACACCTTCAGGGAAACAAATTTAGTTCTAAGAAAAGTTGTGCTGTAGCCTTTTCCAGTTAAACCCAGCAAATAAGAAAACAACTTTAATGAATTACCTTACTGTCCTTTCACAAATCAATCAATAACAGCATTTTCCCTCCAGAGATAATTAAATTTGATCTAATTAGATTGCTTTCACTTACAAACAAATCATGTAAATAAAGTTAATTTATTATCACACCTAGTCTACCTGTAGGAATTATTATAGTGTAATAATAAAATTATTGTTAAAAACTTACAACAAATTATATATAGATGCCTGGTATTTTTGCATGAGGCAGGATTCTCTCTTTATTGGGAATCATAAATATTAAATATAGCTCATTTTCTGTCACACCATGTAAACTTGGGCAAGCACATTCAACTACATATCAAGAGAACATTCAAAATTAAATGTTGAATACAGCTGATATTTTGAATGCAAGGAAACTATGTATAAATATCTTATTGTATCTATTAACATACAATGCTTTATATTCACATGATGAAAGGCAAAGAATGCTATTAATATAATCTTACTTTTATAATCAAAAGGAAAGATGAATATACTTCAGTAGAAATATTTTATATATGTTATTTGAAGCTTTCAAATATTCAGCAAATACTTCCTGAAATTTTATTCTACATTGTAATATGCTGGTTAATAGTTTATAGTGGTAGTGCTGTTTGATGCTGTTACATGGAACAGAGCAGAGTCCCAAACAGCCATCATTATTGTACTGTCATCCTGAATATGTGCCATGTACACATATTGCCTGAGGTATTATTTATTACTTTCAAATGAATTCATATATAACATATTTTTTCAACTTTTTTATTTATCTACATTTTACCATTTTCTTTGTTCAACATTTCTAAGAACTGCCTTCTGTAATAATTATCTTTCTTTTTGCAATACAGTTTAAAAGCTCTTTAAATGCGGGACTTTTATACAAAGATCTCTTAGGTTATTTACTTTTATTTCATTCTCATTTGGAAACTATAGTCAGCTATAGTTGTTATTTAATTTTTGCTTTCTCTAATGAAGAGTTTGTCCTGTATTCTATCTTTTCTATTGATTTTGAGTTTTGTTTACTATTCTTTTCATTTTTTTATAAGAAATCTGTTCTTTTTTTAATTTTTAGAAGATTGTTTTAAAATATTTTTTTGTTTTTTAAAATAATCTTTTAATATTTAGTATTTCAATGGATTACTTTGGGATCTGTTTGTCATTCTCAATCAACGATAGTTATCTTTATTTGTGAAAAACTCAAATTTCATCTCATTATTGTCTTTTTCTAATTCCCTTTTTTTAACCCTTCTAAAACTAGCTAATGCTCCTTTCTTAAATCAGTTATCCCTTCTCACTCTGTGCTTTCTGAAACCAAATCTTTTCTTTGTTATTCCAATCTTTTTTGAGTCACTATTATTCTTTCTGTGTAGTTACTTTAGATAACAATATTCCATGTATCATGATTTTGTATTATTTAAATATCATTTTCCCCCTCCCTATTTCCTTTTTCTTTCCTTTTCTTTCCTTTCCTTTTCTTTTCTTTTCTTTTCTTTTCTTTTCTTTTTTCTTTCCTTCCTTCTTCCTTTTTTCTTCCTTCCTTTTCCTTCTTCTTCTTCCTTCTTCCTTCCTTCCTTCCTTCCTTCCTTCTTCTTTTTCTTTTCTTCTTCCTCCTCCTTCCTTCCTTCCTTCTTCTTCCTTTCCTTTTCTTTTCTTCTTCTTTTCTTTTCTTTTCTTTTCTCTTTTCCTTTTCTTCTTTTCTTTTTTCTTTTCTTTCTTTTCTTTTCTTTTCTTTTCTTTCTTTCTTCTTTCTTTCTTTCTTTCTTTCTTTCTTTCTTTCTTTCTTTCTTTCTTTCTTTCTTTCTTTTTCTCTCTTGTCTAGGTGTTCTTTTAGATGTGGTGGATACACAAATGCACAATACAGATATATTCCCTATTATCATAAAAGAGCAGAGCATGAACTAACAAACATGTAAATGTAAAATATATATTGGATGTACTACATATTATGTTATGAAAAAAGTAGTAAAACTGCTGCTGGTTAGTATAGAGAGTGACTAGATGAGGGAAGAAATGTTATCTTGCATAAAGTAGTTATGAGAAAACTTTCCAATAGAATGAAAGAGGTCAGATCATGCAATATCTCGTAGATGTTGTCATAGAGTTTTATTTTATTCTATTTTTTTCATGGAGAAACTACAAGAGAGTCTTGAGCATAGGGGTAACAGAATACAATTTAAGTTTTATACAGATCAATTTGGCTGTTCTGGAGAAAATAAAATGAGGAAGAATTACAATAGTGAAAGCTATTAGAATAGCTATAAGGCTATTTTAGTAATGAGGTGAAAAATAATAGTGACTTAGATTAAGAGGAGTTGTAGAGGTGCTGAGAAGCATTTGGATATCTTCACTATATTCTGATGTGACAATGAATATAACTTGTTATATATTGGATATAGGGTGTAAAGAAAAATGTCAAAGGTGAGCCATAGGTTTTCACTATGAGCCACTAGATAAATTACGTTACATTTATTAAACTGGTAAATTATGGAAGGTGCAGGTATAAGGCATGGGATGGATGGCCATACTCATCATCTCAATTTACCCAGGAAAGGCCTGCATTCCAGCTGCTTTAACATTTGTCCTAGATTTAAAAATTTTTATAATGTATATTAATCATGTTTTCATTCAAATGAGCTAGAGTGAGTTTGATCTTTATTTTGTACTTGCAACTTCTGCAATAGTGTTGTCCAATAGTGTGCAAAATTTATGTGCATTTTCTTTGTAGTTATATGGTTTTGCTTCACATATTCTGAAGCTCTGTTAGTTCCACATACATTTGTGATTGCTTATTTTCTTGACTAATTGATTCCTTTAAGGTTATGAAATTCTTTGATTTAGCCCTGGTAATATTCTTTTTTTCTGAAATATACTTTGATATTAATATAGTCACTCCTACTTTCTTTTGCTTAGTGCTTACATGGTATAACTTTCTATTATTTACTTTCAACTTACGTATATCTTTATATTTAAAGTGGGTGTCTGTAGGCAACATATAGTTGAGTGCAATTTAAAAAATCCTATGTGACAATCTCTGTCTTTGAATTGGTGTGCTTATACCTTTTGCATTAATGTAATTATTGATATGATAGGATTTAAGTCTACCACTTTATTATATATTTTCCGATTATATTTTTTCCTCTACTCTTGCTTTTTATTGTCTTTATTAATTATGTTTTACTATCCCATTTTAATCTATTTACTGGCTTTTTGACTCTGTCTCTGTTTAAATTTGTATGAGTCATTCTAGGAGAAAAATATATATATAGACACAGGCAAACACACATATATTTAGTCAGCTTAGAGCTAATATTATAAAATCACAAATGAAACATAGAATCTGACAACATAGATCCCTCCCAAAACCGTTTATTCTATGCTTGTCATACGTGTGATATCTATATACATTGAAAATTACCTACACAATTTTAGTTTTTTTCATTAGTCATACATACTTAGAGAACTTAAAAGGTCAACTGTTATATTTATCTAGCTATTTACCATTTCTTTCTCATTCCTGAAGTTCCATGTTTTCCTTTGGAATCATTTGCCCTTTGACTTTAAAAACCTTCCGTTAGCATTTGTTTTAGAGCAGTTATACTGGTGATGAATCATCTTAGTGTTTCTTTATCTTTCTTTATCTTTATTTATTTATTCTTTATATCTAAACAATATTTGCATTGGATATAAAAGTCTGGATTGACATTTCATCTAGCACTTTATAGATATTATTCCACTGTATTATGCCACCATAGCTTTTGTTGAAAAATCTATGATAATTTGAATCATCATTCCTTTATATGTAGTATGCCATTCTTCTTTTATTGTTTAAATTTTTTCTTTATATTTTATTTTTGCAATTTTATTACAATATATATGAATGGATTTTTATTTTATTTATTTTATTTTTTTGGAGTTTATCCTCTATGGAGTCTGCTGAGCTTTTCGAATCATTCAATTTATGCTTTTCATGCACTTGCAAGATGTTCAGTTTATTTCTTCAAATATATTTGATGCCAGTCACTTCTCCTGTCTCTCTGGGATTGCAATGACAAAAACACTAGACCTTTTGATATTTTTCTACAGTTGCTTGTGAATCTATTATTATTTTTTTTCTTTTTGGTCATTTTTTTTTTTTCAATTCATTCTTCATATTTGTATTAGATTTCTAAGCTTCTATAACAAAGTACCACAAACTGTGTGGCTTAAAACAACGGACACTTATTCTCTCATGGTTTTGTAGCTAGAAGTCTGAAAGCAAGAAGTCATCAGGGTTATGCTCCCTTTGAGATACGGGGCAGCATCTTCCTTATTTCTCCATAGCTTCTGGTGGTATCCAGGAACCCTTGAGGTTCTTTGATTTGCAGCTGCATCATTACAATCTCTGTCTTTGTTATCATATGATATTCTTCCTGTGAGACTATTTCCCCTTCCTATAAGGATACCAATCATACTGGATTAAGGGTCTACCCTACCAGTATGACTCGTCTTAACAAATAACATCTGCGATAACTCCATTGCCAAATAAAGTCACATTCTAAAGTTCTGGGAAGAACACAAATCTGGGGGAGGGAGGAGTAAAGGATAGGCACTATATACCAGGACAAAATTATATATTTCTGTTGAGCTATTGAATAGTTCACTGGTTCACTGTCTCTATTGTCATCTCCATTTGTATCCTGAGCCCATTACAATAAATTTTTTATTTCAGATATTGTAATTTTCAGCTTAAAATGTACAATTTGTTGTTTGTTTGTTTTTTTAACTTTCTAATTTTTCTGCTAGGACTTTGTCACTTCCCAATTCATTTTAGCATTGTTCAGTTTTATGTTACAAAGGATAGTTATGATAGCTGAATTAAAGATTTTTTTTTGCTAATTCCAATCTGGATTATGTAAAATGGTGCAGCATAACTATTTCAAGACAAATACTAAAGGAAGTTCTTCAGGTTAAAGAGAAATAATGTAATCTAAGTGTTAGGGTCTTTTGATTGACTTTTAAGTATCATTCAGATTTTTCTCAATTCTTTATGTGTCAGAAATTTTGGATTTTATCCTGGAAATTTTCAACATTACTTCCTGATAATCTAAGTTCTTTTATAATTCCACAGAAGATGTTATATTTGTTTTTCTTTGTTTTATTAAATGTTATGAACTAAATTGTGTCTCCCCAAAATTTATATAAAGTCTTAACTCCCAAAGTGACAATATTTGGCAATAGAGCCTTTGAGGAAGTAATTAAAATTAAGTTAGGCAATAAGAGTGGGGACCTAATTCAATGAGACTAGTAGTTTTATAAGAAAAAGGAGATAATACAGCTCTCTCCTTCCACAAATGCAGAGTGTAGATTTTGGGATCATGCTGCAAGAAGGTGGCTGTCTGAAAGCCAGAAAGAGACTTTGACAGAAACCAAACCAACTGGCATTTTGATCTTGGACTTCTAGCCTCCGAAAGTGTGAGGAAATAAATTTCTGTTGTTTCAACCACCCAGTTTGTGGTATCTTATTATGGCAGATTCATACAGCAGTCAGTTAACTAATTTAGGGTAAGACTAAAAGTCTTATCTTCCATGAGTGCTGGTTCTACCATCAGTTCATTTTTCAATTCCTTTGCTATGATGTTTGGATCTACCAACACATGAACCACTCAGAAGTTAGTCTGAGTTCCTTAAATTCCTAATAGCTTTATAATGCTTTTTTTTTTTTTTTTTTTTTTTTTTTGGTAGTAGAAGGGTAGGGGAAGTGTCTGTACACATGAGCACATGGACATCAATTAAACAAGCAAAATTAAGGATGTAATATCTTTGAGATTTATCCCTTAACTTCTAACCATTTTTTTTTCTAGTTCCTCTGTCAAAAAAAAAAAAAAAGAAGATCGTCAGAGTTTTAGCCTCTTCTACTGTTGTGTATTTCCATTTGCCCATGTCCAGATCAAAAAGGCACCACATTTCTTGGATAGAGGTCCCTTTCCACAATTTTCAAAGTCAGGAAAGGGATGTGGAGTACTTTTCATGTCCTATCTTTATAACCCACTCCTCAAAATCCCTCTTCTGCCTTTAAAACTCCTGTGGTTAGATTGGGTTCATCCTGATAATCTTCCTATTGTATAGTCAGCTGATAAGAAACCTTAACACAATTTATAAGTTTAATTGCCTTTTGTTAGATAAGTAACATATTCACAAGTTCCAAGGATTAGGATATGAACATCTTTGGGGAACTGAAATCTTTGGGGAAATGTAAGATTTTAAAATTTATATTCTAGCATCATAAGAACTAGATTTTATTGAGGCAAAAGACAGGTAATTCAGTGACTAGCCTACACTTTGATAATCTTTTGACACACCTATGTCCTAGGTGGTACAGAAAACAGAGAAATAAATAATATAAATGTTAGGCAGATAGTTTGTGAAGAGCTTCCCAGAAGAAGCTGTAGCTGAACTGAGTTTTGAAGGATGAGCTATAGTCATAAAGAAAAGTAAACTCTCATACTTTATTCAGAGCAGTGACTGAATTATATATATTTTATAAGATATTCTATTTTCTACAACTATGACTATTAGTAACAGTGTGATAGTTCTAGAAAGAAGCAGGAAAATTAATTATTTAAATTGATGCAAAAAAGTAATGTAAGTTTAAAAAAAGTAATAGTAGTAGCAGAAATAGACAGAAAGGAAAAACACTTCTATGTATTGAGGGTTGATTGATATCAGTGGCTACAGATATCTTATAAGGAAACAAAGAAAAAGGGTCTGTGGATCCTAGTGTAAATACAAAGATCAGAGTTAACCATATTGAGAATAGTTATTGAAATGATTACACAAAAGTTAGATCAAAAATATGTTGAAGAATAAAAGAAAAAGTAGTGAGCAAAAAAATGTTGTTACTGCAGCAAAAGTAAGGCAAGTAAGTGTTATAACAAAAACAAGATATAAAATTAGCTGTTGTGTACTAAACAGATGAAGCAATAAGATGGAAAAAATGGAGTACACAGGAAGAAGCAGACATAAAAGAGTGCAAATGTATAAAATTTAATTCAGTGACTAGCCTACACTTTGATAATCTTTTGACACACCTATGTTCAAATGTTATTTCTATGTTGATCTGATAGTGCATTTCTGGATGCATGCACATTGTTAAATGGGCAGTTATACATAGGAGGATTAGATATATTTTTAATTAAGAAGAATTTTGGTCAGTGTCTTGCAGTGAATGCTAATGAGGCACATTGCATACATTGAGACTAATTTTCATTTGTGCATCAACCCTGTTAATAATAGTATCTAATTAAGACATTCATTAAAAGTCTATAATGTTAATGGGAAAAAATCCAATAGAACTCCATTAGGTTCTCCTTGTTACCTTAAAATTATACAAGTTTAACAAATGCCTTAATTTGTTGGTAAAGGAAAGGAATATTACACAATTTAATTTAGGATTATTTAATGTAGAGAATATAATTTTCCAGAGCTAATGCTTAATTATATATATGATATATATACATATATATATATATACACACACATATATATATATTATATAATATAGATGTATATTTAAATATCTTTGATTTTATTATATATCAGTAAAATAAGTTTTGGTGGAAGATGTGAAAATGTGATGTGTAAAATAAAATTCTAGACAGACATAAAGTCTTTAAAGTAGTTCGCATGTGAGTAAAATACCCATTATTTTTTTTTTCTTCAGAACTGGAAGTTCAAGTTGATAATAGAAATTTGCTTAGTTTTCAAAAAGACTGTTGACATCATGTTACATTAGAACAAAGAAGAAAGAACAAAGCAAAAATTATGTTGAGATAAAAGACTAGGTTTTCATGCAGTAGGTACAAACATAATGCTTCCAGTTCCAGTTGCAGCTGTGATTACATTTTTTTTTTCTTTATTTGAAGCTTAAGTTTCACTGTTTTGTTTTTTGTTTTTGACATATTTTGCTTTTCCTCTAAAGAAGTATTTTGATTAACATTTTATGGTTAACAATAACATTAAGTGTATTTACCTCCAAATAGCCCATAAGAAAAGACCTGACAAGTGTTGTATCACTCGAAATTGAAGAATTTCGAAAAGATTTACTCCGAGGAACCTGATAATTCAATACATATTGAAGGTTATAATACTACTTCTACATAAGTTCTGAATGCTAAAAATTAATCAAAACGAATGACCTTAGGAACTTGCCATTTCCCTTTATATTCAGATGCTATAAAAAGTCTTAGGAAAATGCTTTATGAGATATCTATTCAAAGTCCAAGTAGTTCCTATAATCTGATGCCATTCTGGATCATCAGTCTGGGAATCTTGGCTGGATAACTATAAAACAGAAATAGCAGGGTTTTTTTTTTTTAAGTTTGTGCTGAAGATTTACCTCAGTTATGTTTCCTTAGAAGCAGAGGCTGAGATGGAGATTCTTGGTCAAATGCTCTACTTTCATGAATGTTCTCACTAGAAGCAGGACAGAGGAAAGGGGGAAAATATTATAAGAATGCTCTTTTAACTAGAGACCAGCTTCAGTTTGATCATACAGAGAAATGCTGAAGTATGATTTACATCACAGAGTTAGTATTGCCTTGAAGCAAGGGGAGAACCTTCGTACCCTTACATTTGGTTAGTTGGCTGAAGCCTGCCCCAGAGCAAGAGGAGGAAGCCCCAAGGCCTCAGACTGGCAGCACTCATTCCCCCAAGGGCCATTCACTGAGTGAGGGGTAACTGAGTCATCCCAAACACTCATAATAGCTGGGAAAGCATTTCTGGGTGTTTATTGCTTTGCATAGTAATTCTTCTTTACCTACTCAAAAGTTCTTTTAGTTCTTAGCTTTGCCTAGTCTTTCTGAATTAACTAGAACTTGTATTTGAATGTTTGTAAGTATTGGTAGTTGATTTTCAAACTATTTCACATGCATATCGTTTTTTTCCTTTTAATGAAATTAAAAATATGGTATAGTCTCAGATTGGATCTTTTATGATTTTTTATCCCAAAACGCCTACTTCAGAGTTTATTAATCAAAGAAATAAACATGTGACTCAACCACAGTTTCTGAGTAAAATGTCAGAATAGTTTTACAGACTAGAAAATAATAAAACTGCCAAGCACATTGCTATAGCTCTTTCATTTTGTTAAAATTTTACTAAAATATGTGCCAAAGAATGCAAATGTGGCAGAAAAATTAAAACAAACATGAAAAAATAAATATATCACAATATATTTTTTCTCCAAGTCAACTAAATACTCTATATAAAAGAGAGTATTTTGTAAACTGACTATACGCTAGAGTACTTTCATTTTTTACATAAATATGTAGTATTGATCCTAGTTTATCACAATTTCTGGCAAAGCTTTTTCCAGGAGGGTTTGTTGAGACAAGCTACATCCCCTGCTGCTGTAATTTGTCCATTTGTATATAGCTGATATGAATTACTTTTATTTTGTAGGGTATATTCGAGCTTTTGAAAGCATCGCTAATCTTCTTATTTGCCTCAGGGACTTGATATTGTTGTTGATTTACTATCTGGGTGGGCATTTATGTGTATGGGAGAGCAGTGGCAGCATGTATAAGACAATATGCAAAGTAATTTATAACCTAAAAAATTTATTAAAACGTATGCCAATTGAAAACAAACACACAATAATTACAAAGTCATACACAGGAACAGGCAACAGTTTAAAGAGTGGAGGATCCATGGAGAAGGTGGAGAATGACAATGGATGTTCAAAGGATAGTAGAACTTGGACAAAAGAGAAACATGGGAGGTTTTTAAAATATGTAGATAAAACGATGGTAAGTATATGGGAGCAGGGATGTGAAATGCATGTGTTGTGAACAATAGGCTGGAGTTGGGTCCTGTCATATAGAAAGAGAAAAAAATAAAAGTAGGAAGAGGATTGTAGTGGATCTTACATAATGAGCTAAATAAATTATTCTCTTTTAGAGAGCAATGATATTCAATAATCCTTTGAAATAAAGAATGACACAAACAGAACTGAACTTGTGAAAAGGAACATGACTACAGCATACTGAATGATATTTACATGGTAAAGAAATGATTCAGAGAGGCAAGTTAAAAAGCAAATTTAATGTGGTCCTGAAATAAATACTCTAAAAAAAATAGTAAAGATTTAATTTTATAATTGCTATTGAAAAAAATTTGCAGATGTTCCAGTCACGTTGCATACAGATTTCATTACAACCACATCACAGATGTCACTGACAGGCTAAATCCCACCTCTTCCTCCAAGGAAATAAAGAAGAAAGGGTGTACATATGTGCTGGATGCAAATATCTCTGCCGTTCCTCAGACTGACACAAAGAAACATATGTGCATATAAGCTATTGGTAAGATTTCCATTCCCTTATTTCAAAATAATTTTGAAGTCAAAAAGATTATTCCTGTGATAACAAAACTGAACCACCTTGACATTTAGGATGGAAATATATACGTAGTGCTTTTTTCTTCCATATTTCATGGAGATCACAGAATCAAAGAATTGGTACAGACTGGTGCCAGAAAATGGAAAATAGAATTTCATACAATGCCAAAACAGGAAACGCAGACATCAAGTGGCTGCATCATGGAGACTGTAGAACAAAGCAGCTTCAGTAGGAATTGAATTGTTTTGGTTCAGTGTGTCCTTGTACTTACCATTCCCATTTCTTTAGCATATAAATAAGACTGTGAACACTAAGGGCAAAAATGGTGTCTTTGCAACCATAATATTATGCACTATAGACAGAGTGTATTCTATATTAAATTATTAATACTTAATTGAAAAACTCAAAGAAAGGAACAAAAGGAAGCTATCTGAAGCTTATATAGGGATTGGGCTCCTAAAAGTCACATAAGTCAGTGACTTAGAACATAAATGCATGGTTCTCATTAAAGTAACAAAAATTAATTCATTTGCTTATTTAACAATTGTATATTAAGTACATGCTTAGCCACTTGGCTAAATATTGCTAATATAAAATTGTAAAGATATTATCTCAGCTTTTAAAACTGCACATTTTAGAGTTGAGGGGAGAGGAAAACATGTCAACAATTCAGTCAACATAGTCTGTCAAATTCACATTATAATAAATGTGTAATTGATATGCAATGGACAAAGAGAGGAAGGTACTTTTTTCTGCTGAGTCAAACGCAGAGATCTCTACTGAAAAGTCAGTGGCAATGTTATTCTTGAAAGCTTGTGGAATACCACAAGTAGAACTAGATGGGAAAGAATTGGAAAAGGACACACTAGACAAAGGAAAGATCATATGCAATGGCTTGGATAATTAAATATAATAACATATTTGTGCAAAAGTAATTTGTTATGACTGAGTGAAAGGAAAACTGACAGAAGCTTAGGCCAGATAATAATAGTCTTATAGACAAAGGAGAATGAGGAATCATTGGAAAGTTTTCTGCAGTGGAGAATTGTGATACCAGATATTTTCAAATTTTATCTTTAAATAGTATTATGTCATATTGCATAAACCCCATCCAAATATTTTCCTTTTCTTTAGCCAAAATAGAGCTAATTACACTGTGTTTTATTCTCCTTCTATTACTATTTAATTATATTTTTTATGGTTTTTCAGACATAAAGTCATCATCATAAGATAGGTGCTCCATTTCCAGAGTATAAAATTAGTGCATGCATAGATCAGACTTAGGTAAATATCCTGTTACATTTGGTCATATTTCTAGTTCTAACCAATATATTTTCTCCTCTGAATTCTTCCATGAACAGTACTGTCCACTTAACGGAAAAAAAAAAAAAATTAGTATGTTGTGAACTACTTAAATACGTCTGCTTTCTGTAGAATCTCTTTTACCCCAGCAAATAGATTCACAGATATATTCATACTATTGCCAAATTGTATCAAAAAATACTATTTCTTCATTTTCTTAAAATTATTCTATTTATTTAGTAGAAGAAAATATAAATTTTGGTTGACCGCAGTAGTTTTAGTTTGATCCTACAATTTGAGCAGTCTTTTTAAGTAACGCTTTTAGGGTAATGCCTAGCATATAAGAACCACTCTCTTTTCCTTCTCTTCTCCAAGTTTATGCTCTCCCATGGGTCCTATTGGTTGAGGGAAAGAAAGTTCCTCTGATTTGGACTTGATATTCTTGAGCTGCTTTCAGTCCTATTATATTGTGACTAGTTTTTTTTTTCCCCTGAGAATTAGGTCAAAATTAGCTTCTAATGTTTGAGGCAAAAGGTCTAAGCTCTCTCTCTCTCTCTCTGCCTAGTACTGCAGCCTCCTGGGAAGGCTTTGGTCCAGCTTTACTTTAGCTTATGCTACTAGTGCTGTGGACTTCTTTAAGTTCTAATCTTAAATTTGCAGAGTACCCAGCCTAGGTTGTCTGCTCTGCCAGGCTCTATTACATCACCACTTTGTACCTTGTAGTGGAAATTCCCTTCTGGCAAGTTATCTGGTTAGAAACCCTCAGCTAAATATCATACCTCCCACAGAGACAATCAATAACTCCCTGGTCTCTTCTATGACCCATGAGAACTAGAGGAAAAGAAAAACTCAGGACTTCCTAGGCTTTGTAGGGTATATCAACTATTTTACTTTGATGTCCCATCATTTAGGCTAGCCTGGGGAGCATGTAATATGATCTCTTTCAAGAGACTCAAATATAATAAATTCAGAAAAATGCCCCAGCACTTAGTATTTTTCTTAAAGTAACCCTAACATACCTTTACCACGTTGCACTGAAGACCAACAAACAGAGATCTCTGCCATATGTCTTTCTTTCTCATATAATTACCTCTTGTTAAAAGGGAAATTCTTTGTTCTTCTTTCCATTCTTAATTGGGAATAATCCATTTTATATCCCCTTCCCCTAAAACAGATGACCCTTATACTATGATCCTTATACTATGGACACAAAGTCTATACTTTCTACATTGAAGCTGAAAGTTGATCTTGGTCATACAATGTTGATAATTGATGAGATGAATGACTTCAGAATCATTTCTCTCTGTGTAAGTGTAGTCTTTAAGCTTGTGGTGGTGCTATAAAATAGGATTTTAGATATAAGCATTTACATATTAAAATTTTAAACCATATTAAAGGTATTAAAATTCTATTTTGTATCATAATTTTAATATTTTTTCTTAATTCCTATTAAAATAACTTTAAGATAATATCTTTCTCTCTGCCCAAACTCTCTCCTTAAAAACAAACAAACAGACAAACCAAAACTTAGAAATCTCAGATAATTAGATGTCTCAGGCTAGCTAGATAAAACATAATCTGCAAAGATTTATTAACATTTCTCAAATTATTAGCTATAGTTTTACATTTAAACTCTGTTATCTGCCACATCCTTGATTAGTCCAAATTATTTTTATGGTATGAGCATTAAAACAGTATTTTCAGCCTGATTTTCCCTATCTAATGAAAGTATTTATCAAACTGTTTTCTTATGGTTCAGATATTCTTTACTTATGAGTTTATGTATGGATTTTGGTTAAGAATCTTCAAAATATGAGTGAAGTTATGGCGTATGTGCATTCATTAATTGTTTTCTGAACAAGAGTGATGCTTTCATCAGTATCTCACAGAAAACTGACACAGAAAATATTAAGAATCTTTTCATTGAATAGAATAGGGAAAAATAAGAAAAAATAGAAAGTCTTAAAATAAGTAAGAAAATGAGGAGTAAATACTCATTAAGACATTAAGATGGGCAAGGTATAGGTATGTTGACATGATTGTTTTTATGACAATCGTTAGCTACCTGTCTTTATGTTTGAATTTTTCCCTTGTACTAATGCACTGCTCTTTTTCATCTCATTTATCTTCTCCTCAATGTCCATTTATTGCTTTCTCTAATTCACTTCCAATATAGCTATTGGAGAAATCATAAATGCAAATCTGATCACATCATTCTTTCATTCAAAGTACTCTGATGGCTTCCCATTGTACTTAGAAAAAAACGCAAAAAGTTTTTAGCATAGAATTCAAGTTTCTTTATGATTTGGCTACTAAATTCCCCAGTCTCATCAAGTGCTATTTTCTGTCCCGATGTGGACTTCTTTTATATCCCTTTAAGTTTATTCATTCCTTTAGGGCCATTTACATGTTGTTCCTTCTGCCTACAATTCAGACTGCCCCATTCCTATTCATCTTTTAGGTCTCATTCTAAATGTCACTTCATAGGAGATTGGTTATGTCCCCAACCAGATTATAATCTCATTAAAGCAAGAAATCTATAAATCTTATTATATTATCATATTCTCAATACCTTGCTTGGTATTTCACAAGGTTTTGTACAATAATTGAATAAGACAATATAAGGGTAAAGTTTGAAAGCCAAACAAAGTAGCTAGAGATATTTGTATTTTTAATGTTAACAACTATTTTATCATGATTTATTTTTTATTACATCTTCTTCACTCTATATTGCTACAGTCATTTTATTTTGAATGCTAAATTAGTACCAGTTAGTTATTCTTATTATCAGCATCCGGGAGATAATGGATTGATGCGATAACAGAGGGATAAATAATAAAATTTTAATAAAATAATTGATTACAATGGTGTGGGACAGTTTAATGGAAATCAAGAATTATAGAACACTCTCAGGGTAATGATAGAGAAAACCTGTGATTACATCATCTCATGAAGAAGCAAGGAGAAGCATGAGTTACCAAAACTCCTAGAAAGCTAGTAACTGTTCAGAAAGGAGTATGTATACAGAACCTATGTCCTTAAATAGAGGAATGCAGTCACTGACAACCTAGAGTGGGTCAGATGGGAGAGAACTAAGACAAACATATTTTAGGCTTCACTGTCTTCATGACTTTGGTTCTCCTGTTGGTGCCTCTCATTAGTAATCCCCAATCAAAGCCGGAGAGAAAGGGAATCCTATTGACAGAGTGTTACAAGTTTCAAGAATCTAGACCACAGAGCCTGACAGAAAAGGGTGAAGAGTGAATCTGTAGGATAAAAAGTAACTAGGATGTAAATAGAGGATCAAAGAGAATGATAAATCAATTTGACCTTGTGGGAATGTCTTGACATGGCTAAGTTGTTAGTTTTTGATATTTGTTAACAAATAATCCCAATTAGTGACTCCTGTCATTATTTTCTTCATTCAATATTTTGTTTTCTGTTATATGCTTGCAGAAAAAAAAAGATATCTTGTTTCTGTATAGCTAAATTTAATCTATATAACCTCAAAATTTTATTTTAATTTTATGATATGCATGTAAGCATTGAATCTATTGTTAGTATTTTTTGAACCTTACACTGATTGATTTATACATAGCCAAAAAAATGACTATTATTAAGATGAATGAAAATGCCAATTTAGATACTTATTTGATATTGTTTTGTGTAACTGTTGCCAAATATGATGCCATTTGTAATTTGATTACATATTCTTCTTATTAAATATCTGAATTTTTATTCAAAAATTTTATTTATAATACAATTATTCTAACTAATGAAAGTTTAAAAAAGAAAATAGTTATTATAGAAAAAGACTAAAATATATGTATGTTGAAATTAATATCTTGAAGGCCTTTTTCCATGCACTTAGTGTTGTTTTCTATATTTATCACTGAAAAATCACCAACTATAGAATTATTATTTAAATCTATTCTATAACAATATGATTATATCTGCATTATTCCTATTTAGACTCTTCTCCGTAAATACCTTAATTAAGATTCGATTTAGCTCACCATGCCAGAGAAAAACTATTGTTTTAGTTTTTATTTTACATTTGTTAGATATAAGAGAGGAAATCCTTGACACTGAAGATTCTTAAAAGTATTTATTTTTTTAATTTCTTGTCTAAAATGGTATATTTGTATTCTAACAAATCTTCGATTTTACTGTTCTTGAATATAATTAAGTTTACTGTTCACAGAGTGACTTACTGCAATATAATCAGATTATGTTATTTCTGTGGTTAAAAAACATATATATATGTTTTTTTATATATAAATATACATATATATATATGTATATTTATAAATGCATCTCCAGAATTTTCAGGGCTAAATATAAACAAATAAGATAAAACAGTTCCCATAAGATAAATTTATAGTTATATGCTGACTGGATTGGAAGAAAAGTGGACCATGTAGTGGACCATATTTGAAATGACCACATTAATTAGGTTTAGAGTTAAATAAATTCTAGAGAGTTAAAGATGTGAAAGACAGCAACATTTCAAGAAATACTTCAAAGGAAGTACTAAAAAGCCTTAGTGTTTAATTGAATAAGAGAGGGCCACCTGGGAGAAAATTCTAAGATAATCTTAATTTTTCAGTTCTGGGATTTAGGAAATATTGTTAGGAAAAAGAGATTTAGAATTCAAGTGGAAAATCTTTTATGGAACAACATAGCCATGTTTAAGATGAAAATGAGGCATTCAAGTGGAAATTCACTCTAGTGATTTAGAAATATAAAACTAGAGCTTGAGGCCAGACCTAGAATATAGAAATTAGCATAGAAATAATAACAATTCAACTAAAGTAACAAAAAGGGGCTATTTCTATGACATTATAAGAATAGAGATAAAAACTGAGTGAGAAGAAGTGAGCCACATTTTCATTCTTTTTTATACTGTTCTTTTGAAACTTCAAAACCCACATCAAATATGTAAAATCTTTAAATTTTGTTCTGTTTTTCACTAAACGATAATAGATGATGTTGATAGATAGATAGATAGATAGATAGATAGATAGATAGACAGACAGAAAGACAGATAGATAGATGATAGCTGATAGACTTTCTCATTTATATTCCCATATACCTTGTTTCTTCAATTAAATGCTTATTCAAATTCATATATAACTTTTTTGCACATCTCCTTGCGATTTTATCCTAATTGTAAGTTAACCGCCATAGTTTGTGGCGTCTGGACCCTGTCTTATCCATATTTATCCCACCACTCAAGTACTAATTGACATAGTTTCTTAAATGAGAAATATGCTTTTTTAAAATTTGAGTATACTCACCAATGAATATCATAATAAGAAGACTCCCCCATTCCCACACACATGCATATATATTAATGGGAATTTGTGATAAGATCTCACTGTCAGTCATGTTCACTCAAAATTATCCAATTATATCACTTACCAGGTATATTGATCTCTTATGCTCTTAAATGACAATGTCGCTCCTGTATTCCTAAACCTATGTTCTTCCTTTTTAACTTAATTGCAGCTGATGAACTTTGTCTGAAATAGAACCATCAGACAGAAGCTACCTTATCCTCCCACAAATAAATTTGCTAGTCTATTTCTCTAATTTCTCCATTTCCTTAGGTGACTATAGAATGTTTCTGTTCCTCTAGCAAAAGCTCGCCATTCTGAATCTTAACCAATCACACCTCAAGCACTTTCCCCTTTGTCTAACTCATGAATTACTCACTTTCTATTTGATCATCCCTGATCAAACATGGTATTTTTTATCTTAAAAACGTAAGATTCTCCATTGGTCCTACATGCTCCTCCAGCTACCATAGCAGATCTCTGCTCCATAACCAAGATTTGTAAAAGAACTGAATAAATTTTTGCATTTCATTGCATTCTTCAATTGGATTATATTACAATAAACTTGTGGCAATATTTATAGTAAATATCTCAATAGCTACCTCTTTTATTTAACCTCTCAGGAGGAATCAGTGTAATTGACCTCTTGTTCCTTTTCAAAATTTATTCTCCTCTTGCCTTCTGTGAAGCCACACACTTCTAGATTTTCTTCTACCTCACAGTATACACTTACTCATTCTCTGCTGGCTGTTCCTTTCTTGGTCTTGACCTCTAAATGTCAGAGTGCCCTAGAATTTTGTCCTATGCTTTCTTCTTGTTTCCTTTCTTTATGTGACATCATTTGATTTGAAAGTATTAAATAAAATCCATTTGCCATGATTTCCACATATATCTGAAGCTCGGGACACACCAATTAACTACAGACTGTTATCTCTAATTGCCTAACTGATCTGCCCATTAAGATTAAAAATAACTTCTCAAACTTAATAAAACTCAATATTTCTTTACATATCTGCTTCCTCCACAGTCTCCCCACAGCCAAAGTTGCTATCATTTACCAAATTTTCTTTGAAGAAAGAATTTATAAGATATTCCTGATCTTTGATTTTTCCCTAATTCCCTACATTTGCTGCAATTCCTATTGATTATTTTCCCAAAACATATAATAAATCAGTCCAAACTATTTGCCTTGGTTTATAGGCATTGCCTACCTCAATCATTTTGCTTCAGTTACACAGCTTCTTTCTGTTTCTCCATTAAACCAAATTAGTTTTTAAGAAACGTTTATACTAGCTGTTTTTCTGTCTATCTGTAATGTTCTTAGTCTTGTTATTTGCTTAACCATCACTTAACTGATATTCAGATCTTAAACTAAGCTCTACCCTAACATAACTAATTTAATTTAAATTGAACCAGAAAGAGATTGACAAAGATCCGACTTTAGACAGGCTCTTCTGAGCTCTCCTCTAGACTAGGCCTTGACATTGGACTCTGTCCTTGCCTGGCCTGCCTAGCCTAGTTTTAGCAAGAATCCTGCTAAGCCACTTTAGACAGAATCCCCCACCCATGATATTTGATCACCTTGTATTGCTTTTAGCAAGAATCCTGTAGGGTCAGTATAGCAAAAATCCCCCTACCTTCGATGTCTTCTCTTAGTAATTTTCTATCCACTGATCCCTTCATTCTGCTCATTGGCTATAAATCCCAATTGTTCTTTTTGTATTCCAAGTTGTGCCTGATCTCTCTTCTCTATTGCAATATTCTTATTGAATAATCTTGAATAAGGTCTTTCTTACTGTTTTAAAAATGTCAGACTATTTTTTTTATCTTTAACAAGGTTTAACCACATAATTCAATCTAAAGTAGTCAAGTAGTTACTATCATTCTTTTCAGGTTAATTTATTTCTCTATATAGCACTTACAATGCCAGGTAGTTTAATATTTTTTGCTACATTTCTATTCTTTCCTTTATTTCTTCCTTATTTTATTCTTTTCCTCCTCCTTCTCCTTTCCCTCTTCTTCCTCCTCCCCCTCTTCAACCTCCTCTTTCTCTTCCTCCACCGCCTCCTTCTCCTCCTCCTTTTTTCTTTCTTCATTGCCACTCTCTACCATAACGTAAGCTTTATGTAAGCATGTATGTTGTCCCTCTTTTAGTAACTGTATCCTCAGTGGACGAGGAGCAATTGCCATAGAGCAGGCTAATAAACACTTGTTTAATCACTCATTGAATCATTACAAAATCTAAGTACATTAAAATAGGAATGAAGATGGAAGAACTAAAATTTAGAACAAAAGTAAAGAGATATTTGTCCACAAGAGGATAGTACTACACAGATCATTATAAAAGATATGATCAACAGGAGGGGGTGTATTATGGATTTAGGGTAAATATTTACTGAATAAAAACAAATAAGATCATGTTAGAAGAAATAGATATAGCTAATTAATTACTCTCCAAATTAATCTAACCTCTCCTAATGCTATTCAAATTCACACCTTATATTTAACAACATTAAATATGCTTTTTTCTTTCCTCACTTCTTACAAAGAGTTAATACAAATAATGTTTGCTCCAAGATTTTTAGTATATGTTAAAAATATTCAGTTTAGAATCATTTTATGAATGATTTTGTTAGTTGCTGTTTCAGATAGAGTAGCAAAGAGAGAGCAACTAATAGATCAAATACAAGCACAGTGGTATCTGCTTCTTACTGGAGTCACCAAAAATCCATGTTTCTCTTTTCAGTTTTTATGTACACAAATACAATTTTCTATGTTCTCCACAGTGATTAAGCTCTGGGGATTAATTTATTTATGAATCTGTTATGATAAACTGTATAGCAATGTATTGATATAACATGAAAGTGCAATGAGAGTACAGAAATATGTTTTCTTTGCCCCATAATAAAATCTATTTAGGAAAGATACTACTTTGGAACTTTCATTTTAAAGCCAGATTTAGAGTAAATTACAATAGACTATGATAGTCTGATGCATCTAGCTCCATCACAAGCCACAACCTAAATCTGAAGAGGTAAAATTAATAATAATAATAATAATAATAATAATAATAACAACAACAGCAGCAGGAGCAACAATGACAATGATGACAATAATAATAACCCTATTGACCAGAATGTAAGTTTTCAAACATAAAGGATAATTTATTTTTAAGTGTGATAAGAGAGAGAACAAATTATCCAGAGTATAATATGTAAATTTACACTTAGAAGTCAGTCTGTGTGTAGAAACTTGAAGTGCAATTATACTTACTGAGTTTGTTTGGTTTAATAGACTGACATCTATATGTCTGAATAAATGCTCAAAATGAGAATAATCTTAGAGGGTAAATATGTACTGAAATGCCCATGTGATTTAGTCAGAACTATGTCATGTTTGAAATACATCTCATTGGTGATTTTTTTTTTTTTATTTTTGAGGATTAACTATGCCTTTCAAAAAGTAACAAGGAAGAGAAGAGAGTGTACCTTAGATGTCCTATGAGTTCCAGACAGATTTCCCTGGTGGAGAGAATGAGAATAAAAAACAGAGAGTGGTTCAAAGTGTTCCTGTTGATTTGCTTAAATCTGGAGTGTGCTGCTGTTGTTGCCCTGCTTTGTTTCATTTTGATTCCATAAAACATTTAGTTTCCTATTTTCAAGACATTCAGAGGTCATGTACTTGTCAAGTGTAATATCATCAAGTAATGATGCTGTGAACTTTTGTTTCTGTTGCTTTAGCAAAATATTGTGTATCTATTTCTTGAGGGAGAAAGTTTTATTCAAAATCTTTTTCCAAAAAAACTATGGCTAATTTAAAAGACTCAAGTTTCTTTTCTTCTATGACAAGAAAATATAAAGCAAAAAGCCCTCATCTTTCTTCTATCATCTACTCTTTTGCTGTTGCAATGAAGCAATCATTTTAAGCAATGCCATGACAGTGAAGTCGGTAGTCCAACAGCATCATTGTTTAATGTCAGGTTGCACCGAAATGTGGCAAGTTTAATGGAGATCTTTGTGAGATATTAATCTTTTTTAGCACTATCTTACTGAACTGGTAGACTCCTCAGTCAGTCTTTCTTTAAGAGTAATCCCCTAAAGTCTGACTGAATGTGTCTGAATCTGAACTAACCAAATTTGTGGGAATATACAATGGACCCAGGAGCCTCAACAGAACATGGTCATAATTTCCAATAAAAATATGTAACCACTTTATACATATCTATTATTATTTTAAACATATTTATTGAGTATGTACTATAGTCCAGGTGGAGAAATATACCAGGGTAAAAGTAATCAAGGCACTTGCTCACATAGTGCTTACAATCTAACACGGAACAGAGAAATAAATTATTAAACAAATATGATAATTTTCAATGGTATTAAGTGTTATAAAGGTATCAAACAGAATTGACAGGGTGAGAAGGGATAAATAGGGTCAGCTACTTTAGATACACTGACAATTTCAGGCAAGGTGATATCTCTGAGGAGGTAACATTTGATCAGATTTGAATGAAAAAAAACTGACCATGTGAAAACTTGAGACCAGAAAATTTATATAAAGAGAATGGCAATTGTGAAAATCATAATGCAAGGAAGAGCTGGGCATTTTATAGATTATAAGAAAAAGAAAAGGCTAATGTTGATGTACTATAGTATACCAAGAGAGGTGTGGCAGGTGACAAGGTTTGAAAGGAAATCCGAATCCAAGTCATGTAGCCTCATGCATGCTATGTAAGGAAATTGGAATTTTATTCTATGTACAAAGGGAACCCATTAAGGCACTATAAATAGTAGAATGACATGACCTTAGGTAAGTTTTTAAGAGATTCACTTTTATTTTTCTCTTCTTTATTTCCTCTCTTTTATTTTTTCTATTTCTCTTACTTTCTCAGCCCTTGTTTAGTGTGCTTGTGTGTGCATGTTTGTACACACATATAAAATCAACCTTAAAATAATCCATAGACCTGTGAAGTCCAGCCATGTTGAACACTAAGGGACTCATCAACATTTTCTTTCAGTTAATGATGTGATGCATCCCATATGGTAAGTTAACCCACTCCCAGATGTCCTCCATAATAGGCAATCACAGATCTAATGAATTGTAACTTGGTAAGGTGTGTTTTTAAGATTAGCGAAGTAAATGGAGTGTCAGAGAGATTTAGTTAGGAGGTGGAAAACATATGTTTATTTTAGGGTCACTTTTGAATATGTGTGAGGTCAATAGAACCTCCAAATATATTTTAAAATCTGTTTTTGTTGGTAGAATTTTGTAGCTATGGCATTTTTTCATAGATTCTTTACTGCCCCACAAGTATAGATTGCCATGTTACAATATCTCCCTTTTTGGTAGTAGTAAATATTCATTTTAAAACCTTCTTTAATCAACTTTCCAAAGTTTATTAACTCTAAATATGAATGTTTCAGTTTCATAAACCTCCAATGTTGCAAATGTATGTTTATATATGTATGTGTGCATGTTTGAATCATTGTGATTCAATTAAATACACATAGAAAAATTCAAAGTGCATAAATGTTATGCTTCATTAGAAAATCAAGGGCTAGAGGATACCTTCTTAGTTTTTAATGAGAAGTTAACAGTGGCTCCAAACCTCACTCCTAGAGCTAGAGAAGACCTATAGGGAAATCTGGACCACCATTGTCTACTGAGTCGATCCTCCTTTGGAGAATCTGAGGCCTTTCTACTTTATCTTTCTCATTCATCACATTTGGGGAAAAGATTCAAGGGCCCAGTGACAAATAGGGATTAAAAACATCGCTTAAACTTTCTTGGTTTGTTTTTCTAGTTGTAGATTTCATGTACACATACAAAATACTGAAGTAAATTTTGGAATTTGAATGGTTGTGAAACTAGTTAA
Source organism: Pteropus medius (assembly GCF_902729225.1). Lineage (NCBI taxonomy): Eukaryota > Metazoa > Chordata > Mammalia > Chiroptera > Pteropodidae > Pteropus > Pteropus medius. The sequence continues at coordinate 2,857,981 of NW_024352785.1, read as the reverse complement.
CTACTTATTTTCGTGAGATGGTATATATAATTTAATATAGAAAAATCTATCTTCAATCTTTCTTCATTGTCCTCCTGAAAAAAAGTGAGCAGCCTGAGTGCAGAGTGTCATAAGTTGTTTCAAAAATGAGAAAATATTGGAAGAATATAGGGAGTCCTAACAGTGTTTATCACCCTATTGGCAGAAATGTAAAACTTCTGAAGCTTCCAGTCACTCTGCGTATTGCTCCATGCTATGTTCAGCGATGCACAGCAAAGGAGATACCAGGAACTAGGAATCATTGTGAAATTCAGGGGCAGTATTGATTGCCATATTTGGATATTCTATTGGCATTTACTGAGCAAAGGCTACATATGTTAGATACATTATAAGGAAGTGTCATGCCCCCATGGACATTGAAGTAGATGCAAAATCTATTAAAAATTACCACATAATATAGTTAAATGTTAATATAAAGTAAATTTCCCCTGAATACAACTAGTGTATATACCTTAGAAAATTTTACTTTGTTATATTTGGAATTTTGCTGATAATTATTCACCATTAAGAAAATTTTGATTCTTCAGTTTAATAAATTTGTTTTAGTCTGCATCCATGGTTGTTCTGCCCATTGGTGCAAATATCTAATTTCCTCAGATAAATTCACATTATTTCCTTATGCATTTATTTTTATTTTCTTTTATATAATGAAGACCATTATATAAATTATTTTGAAATTATGTAAGTAAGTTTCTCATTGTGTTTATGAACTTTGTTTTAGGAGAATCAAAAAGGACTTTTGAAACACTTTTAGAGCATCATTGTATCTGATAGTGTTGAGAACCAACATTGATAGAGGTTGCGTAAGGGATGTGTACTGCAAAGAGTCACTGTACTCGAGTCGAGTGGGAAGACCTGGGTTATAATCTTGCCTCTGCTTTGTATAAGTTTCTGTGTCCTAGGGAAGCTTTGAAATTTTGAGCATATGATTAGTCATCTGTGAAATAAGAGTGATTGCCTATAGTGTACATATCGCCTGTACTTTATGAAATTGATATTGATATGAAGTCTTGCATATGAAAGTGACTTTTGTAAATTTTAAAGAATGATAGAAACAGAGGACATTCTTTTTATTACTTAATAAATTCTGCAAGTGTACTTCTTCCCTCTATAAGTTAATTTTATTTTAAAGATGATTAGAGTAATCTCTTTATCACAGACATCTGGTTTAACCACAGTAAAAATAACAGAACTTTCTTCAGTCCTAAACAATCACTTCTAAGCTAATACTTAGTACAAGGTATTGTCCTAAGTCCAGAAGATAAAAGGAATGAGTATAACAAATGTGTTTTGTAGGCCAGTTACTTTTATCATCTGTACATAGTTAGATTTAGCATTTATACAGAAAAAATTCACATATAAATTGACACTTTCAGTACTTTTCTTAAAGGTAAAATTCTTGATCTTTAATTAATCTATAAATCATAGTAGAAAATTTGACTTTTGAATAAATAATTTGCTATATACATAGATATAGACACAGATTTGACTAGAGATAGCTTTATCACAGTCCTTTCAGAAAGATGTCAAGGCATTGCCCTCTAGGCTCAATTGCTTCACACATTCACAGAACATTATCCAAATAAAATACTAGTTAACAAATATACTAATACAGCTCTACTTTTAAAAAGTGTGCCTACATTGTACCCTTATGTCCAGAGATTTTTTATTAATTGAGATTCTTGGTTTTAAACAATACAGTTTAAATGACAATAATACAAATAACTGGATGTTTCTTATAGCGATAAGGAAAAACAACAAAACAACACCCAAAACGTTTATAGAGTATGTACTGGAATATTTTGTAACTTTTTATCTTCCTCTTGTACAGACTACATGACTAAAATTTCTCATGAATTCTAAAATGATAGGAATAGAATTTCTTCAAATATTGCAATATAAGCAATGTTTCAAAATAAATCGATGCTTTGGCTTTTATCAATAAAAATTATCGGTACCACCTGGCATCATATTGTTTCCATATGATTTCTGAAGTGTTTATACTCATGTTTTTATTTTATTATTCTATTCTATTCTATTCTTTTCTTTTCTATTTATTTATTTAAATGTCCAATCACTCAGACACATCAGTAGAGAAATATGATTTAGCATAACACTCTTAACCTTTCTTACATCAGTCTCAACTAGTCTCCAAAATGAACTCCTTTTTTTTTTTTTTTTTAGCTTTTCTATCTTATCCATTGATTTCCCACCTGAAAGTACGAACTGAATGTATATGCTATGTTCTTTCTAGTGGAGATAATATAATTCTATTTTAACAATATATTTATGAATTCAGGAAATATTTCTTAGGAATATTTATTCAAGACACCATAAAAAACAAACAAACAAACACAAAAAACACTATAAATTGAATTGTATTTCCCAGAAAAGATATGTTGCAGTCCTTACCTCCAGTACTTCAGATGTGACCTTATTTGGAAACAGGGTAATGTAATTAGTTTAGATAAAGTCATTAGGGAAAGTCCTAATCTATATAACTGGTGTCCTTATAAGAAGTGAGAAATGTGTGCATAGAGTAAAAAGAATGCCATATGAAAATGGAGGCAGAGATTAGTGTGATGCATCTTCGAACCAGTAAACACAAAGGATTGCTTATCATCACCAGAAGCTAAGAATGAGGCATAGAAGGAAATTTCCGGAAGGAACCAACCCTGGCAACACCTTGATTTCAGAATATTAACCTTCAAAAGTGTGAGACAATAAATTTCTATTGTTTAAAGACATCGATTATTAACATAGACCTAGGAAACTAAAACAAATTGTTGTCCAAAGCTGTAGAAAATTTTCAGAGTTTATTTGAGCCAAACTGACAACATATGGCAGGGAGCAAGATCTCAAATGCTCCAGAGAATAATAGTTTTGCAGCTTCTTTGAAATTAAAGAGAGAACCTATGGAAGGGGACATGTAGGTGGGAGAAAAGAAAACAAAGATTGGATTACAGGATAGTTAACAAAATTGTGTGCTTTCTCCAGGGTGATTATTCCAAAGCCATGTTAACCAAGATGCACAGAAGCAGTAGGTGGAGCTTACCTAAGGCAAAAGTAAGCCTTTTACTGAAGAGTTATTTGCCTGGGGCATGACTTCCCACCATGACCTGCTCAGTTAGAAATTTATGGTCAGATAACCCTGTGAGATTTCTTTCTATAGAATCCTCTTTTTAAAAATTAAATTTATTGAGGTGATGATAGTTAATAAAATCATATAGGGTTCAAATGTACAATTCAATAATACATCATATGTATATTGCATTGTGTGTTCACAACCCAAAATTAAATCTCTTTCCTTAACCATGGATTTGACCCCCTTTATCCTTATCTACCTCTCCCGCTTCCCTCTAGTTTAGTAATGACTAAACTGTTGTACATGTCTATGAGTCTCTGTCTCATTCATTTGTTGCTTTTAGTTTTATATCCCATATATGAGTGAAATCATATGGTTCTCAACTTTTTTGTCTGACTTATTTCTCTTAGCATGATTATCTCGAGGTCTATCCATGTTGTTGCAAATGGCAGTATTTCATCTTTTCTTATGACTGAGTAATATTCCATTGTATATATGTACCGCATCTTCTTTATCCAATTATCTACTGAAAGGCACTTTCGTTGACTCCATGTCTTGGCTGCCATGAATAATGCTGCTATGAACATTGGGGTGCAAATATCTGTACAAATAAATGTTTTGAAGTTTTTTGGTGTAGATACCCAAAAGAGAGATTGCTGGGTCATATAGTAATTCTATTCTTAATTTTTTGAGGAAATTCCATACTGTTTTCCATAGTGACTGTACCAGTTTATATTCCCACCAGCAGTGTATGAGGGTTTCTTTCTCCCCACAACCTCTCCAACACTTGTTACCTGTCTTCTTGACAATTGCCATTCTAACAGGTGTGAGATAGTATCTCACTGTGGTTTTGATTTGCATTTTCCTAATAGCTAGTGAAATTGAGCATCTTTTCATACGCCTTTTGGCCATTGTATGTCTTCTTTGGAAAAGTGTCTGTACAGATTTTCTCCCCATTCTTTAATTAGATTTTTTTTTATTGTTGATTTGCATGAGTTCTTTGTGTATTTTGAGTATTAGCCCCTTATTGGAGGTGTTGTTTGCAAATATCTTCTCTCAATCAATTGATGCATCTTTGTCTTGTTAATGGATTTCTTTTGCTTTGCAGAAGCTTTTTAGTTTGATATTGTCCTATTCATTTATTTTTGCTTTTACTTCCCTTGACTTTGAGGTCAAATTCATAAAATCCTCTCTACATCCAAGGTTCATGAGTTTAATTCCTATGTTTTCTTCTATGCAATTCATTGTTTCAAGTCTTATATTTAAGTCTTTAATCCATTTTGAGTTAATTTTGGTATAGAATGACAGATAGTGGTCTAGTTTCTTTCTTTTCTTTTTTTTTTTGCATGTGGCTTTCCAGTTTTCCCAGCACCATTTCTTGAAGAGGACTTTCTTTCTCCATTGTATATTTTTGGCTCCTTTTGTCAACATTTTTGCCCATATATTCCCACAAAACTGAGATACTGAGAAGCAGGGTGCTATTGTAACAAATATCTAAATATGTAAAGCTGCTTTGGAATTGGGTATGAGGCAAAGGCTAGAAGAGTTCTGAGATGCATGAGAGAAAGAGTTTAAATCGCTTTGAACAGGCTGTTAAAAATATGAATGTTAATGTTAATTCTACTGAGGGCTCAGAAATAAGTGAGGGATCTATAGAGAAAGCTTATACATATACCTCTCTCTCCATACACACACACACACACACACACACATACATATCATTGTCTGAATGTATATATTACCATGAAGAGAATATAGCTAGAAATATGAACATTAAAGATGTTTTTGGTGAAGTCTCAGATGGAAATAAGAGAAAAGTGTTGAGTGGTAGAAAATAGAACTTTTAAGTGAAAAACTTGGATATTTAGCTGAGATTTCCAAAGTGTAGAAGGTACAACTTGGTTTTTCTGTTCCACTTAAGGTAAAATGCTAGAGAAAAGAGGTAAATTAAAGAAAGAATTGCTTAGCTAAAGAGGAACTATCACTTGATGATTTGGAAAAGTTTTGGTCCATCTAGATAGCTTGCTTTGGACAGAGCCAAGGGTGTGGCTGGGAAACCATTTGCAAAAGAGATTAGGTTTGATTCATGGATTCAATGAATTATGTCAGCAGAAGCCAGGAATGGAGATGATTATCTAGGAAGGGTCTGGGGAGACGCCTTTAATCTAATGGTGTGAATTCCCTGGACATGCCATGAATACCCACAAGGTTATTCAGAATGTTATACCAGCTGACACACTGCCAGTCTAAACCGAAGTGGACAGAGATTTAGCCAAATGAAGGAAAAGTGACTCCCATGCGAAGTTCTGGATACAAAGACCTGGGCCAACTATATCTCCTGGCTCCCAATGCCCTGAACTGAAGGGTTGGGACCACTCCTATAAAGAAGAGTGGGCCTAGAGGACCGAACATCAAGCCATAGAAAATTATTCTCAGGCCTTGGAATCTGATAAAATTTGACTTGCTGGGTTTCGAACTTGTTGAGGAAACATGGCCCCTTTTGTTTTTTCTTCCTTTTAGAATTTCTTTCTTCTAGAACGTAAAATGTTTATCCTACACTGATTCTACCATTGAATTTAGAAGGCAGATAACTTGTCTAGTTTCAAAGATTCACACACAGATATAAAGGAATTTTGTTCCATGATCAATCATGCCCAAGTCTCATTCATATTGATTTGACCTTTGAGTTGCTATTTAGATGAAATGTTAGACTTAGAATTGACAATAAAATGGGTTAAGACTTTTTGGAATGTTAAGACTTTTTGGAATGAATCTATTTTGCATGTTGGAAAGGGATGAGTTTGGGGGAACTAGAGGGAAGACTGTTATAGATTGAATTGTATCCCTTAAAAATATGTTAAAAATCTTAACCCCCAGTACATCAGAATGTGACCTTATTTGGCAGATGAAATTAATCACATTAAAGTGAGGTCATTAGAGTGGGTCTTAATCCAATAAGACCAATATCCATATAAGAGTTAAAAAATTGGATATGGGCACAAGGAGAATGCTGTGTGAAGATGAAAGAAGAGATTGGGGACATGCACTTACAAACCAAAGAACACCAAAGATACTTGGCCGTCACTAGAAGCTAAGAGGCATGGTACATATTCTCCCTCAGAGGCCTCAGAAGTAACCGACCCTGGCAAACACCTTGATTCCAAATTTCTATCTTCTACAATTAGGAGACAAAAATTTCTGTTTTTTAAGTCTCCAGTTTGTGATATTTAGTTATGGCAGTCCTAGGAAACTTAATAAAGGCACTTAAGATAAATAAGTGTATGTATAAATATATAAGATATACTTAACTTGATTAATAATTTTTGGTAGAATTTAACATATATATGATTAAAAATAATGCAATTTAGAATTAACAGTTATTGCCCAAAAAGAAGAAATCGACACCTATATAATGGTTGGATAACTTACAGAAGACTAAAAATAGTCAAGAAAAATAATTTGAAAAAAAGGCCATCTGAGATTTATAAGACATTTTCTTGATTTAATTTTTAAAATACCTTTTATTATTATTACTTACAAGCTATAAAGTGCACTGGTTTTAAGTTCAGAGTCTAATAATTTTTCGAATAAAATTTTAAGATCATTAATTTACATTAGTTGTAAGATATAATACAAAGAGATCCCTTATACACTTTGTCCAATTTTGCCCCAATGTAACATTTTACAAGACTACACTATACTATCAAAACCAGGTTATTGACACAGTCCATGGATCTTATTCACATTTTCTAATTATACCAATTTGTGTGTGTATCTATGTATGTATGTATTAAGTTCTGTACAATTTATCATTTGTGTAGTCATGATCCTGAACAGTTCCAAAAACACAAAAATTCCTCATGTTGTCCTTTAATCATGAGCATCTCTTTCCCATATGCTCCATTACCATCCCTAATCTAACACTAATTTGTCACTCATATCTATCAGTCTGTCATCCGAAATGGACTCTTACTCAATGTATATTGTAACTTAATGAGATTCTCTCTTCCTCTATTATTATTATTATTGTTGTTGTTATTGTTGTTGCTGTTATTATTTACTCAGAACAATTCCCTGAAGATAAGTTTAAGGTATTACATGGTGTATCTAGGTACATTTACGCCGTTCCTTTTTATTACTGAATGGTATTCCATAGCATACATGTACTACAGTTTAACTATTGACCTGTTTGAGAACATCTAAAATGTTTCTAGTTTGGGAATATAACAAATCAAGCTTCTATAAATATTAGCATACTGGTATTTATGTGAACATAAGTTTTCCTTTCTCTGAGAAAAATATCCAAGTATGCAATTGCTGGAACATCTGGTAATTTCATCTCAAAGCCAACTAATTAGCAATCTTAATTCCATTTACAACTTTAATTCCCTTATGCCATGCAATCCAACATATTCACAGGTTCTGGGATTATAATGTGAACATCTTTTCTGGGGAACACTATTCTGCTTATCACAGGCCTTAGTTTTTCTAGGAATTTTGATAGGAATAGATCAACTTGGTAATAACTGACATATTTAATATGATGAGTCTTCTAAACAATGAACATGGTTTCTACATTTACTTGGGTATATCTAAAGTTTCTTTCTTCAGCATTTTGTTAAACAGATAATATACATATTTTAAGGGATACCTAAATGTTTTATATTATTTGTAGCAATTGTAATGGTATTATGTTTTTAATTTTGGCTTCCACATGTTCATTGTTAGTATAAAGAAATGCAATTTTTAAAAATAACAGCTTTATTGAAATGTAACTCATATAACATAAAATTCACACTTCAAAGTGGTTATTAATATATTCACAGAGTTATGCAACCATTACCACTATATAACGTTGGAACGCTTTCATCATCCCCAAAAGAATCCCATACCCTTTAAACAGTTAATCCCCACTCTTATTCCCACCCACAGCATATGGCAACCACTAATGGACTTTTATATCTGTGAATTTTTCCCAGATGGAAATTTCATATAAAATGAATCATACAATATGTGGCTTTTTGTATATTGCTTCTTTCATTTAGCATGTTTTCATTGCTCATCTATGTTGTAATATGTGTTAGTACTTCATTTCTTTTTATAGTCAAATAATATTTCATCTGATGTACCACAATTTGCCTATCCATTTATATGCTCATGGACATGTGTTTTCAGTGTTTTGCTATGAAGAATGATGCTGCTGGGAACAACTGTGTACAAGTTTTTATCTTGCCATATTTTCAATTTTCTTAAGTATATACCTAGGTCCTATACCTGAGTCATATAGTAAATTTTTTATTACTAAATTTACATGATGATGTATTTTTTTAACAAAAGAATTTTGACTTTAGTCAGATGCTTTTTCTGTATCTATCAAAATGATAATATGGTTTCTTTCATTCTTTCATTATGGCTTATTATATTACCTGAGTTTCAAATGTTAAATTAACCTTAAAATCTGAGAATAAACCCTGATTGATCATGACATTTTATTCTTTTTTTATATCATTAGATTCCTTTACATGATATTTTTAAGCATTTCTATATTTCTGTATCAATGCTTATCAGTGATATTGGCCTATTTGTCTTTTTTTAAATTAAATTTTCAAATTTTGATTTATCCTTAGAAAATGAGATTCTTCCTCCTATATTATTTGAAAGAGTTTCTGTAGGGTTAGTGTTATTCCTTCCTCTTGTTTTTTATCAGACTGCTCCAGCGAAGTCTTGTAGAATTAGAGGTTTCTTAGTGGAAATGTTTTAAATTTATGCATTTAATTTATTTAATTACTGAATTATTTTGATTTTCTATTTCTTATTATTTCAGTTTGTTAAGTTTTGCTTTATGATAAATTTACCCATCTTTGTTTTCTCATTAATTGAGAAAACTTGCTAATTACATATTTTTCTTTTTACTATCTGTAGAATCTACTTTTGTCCTCTTTTTAATTTCTAATGTTGGAAAATATGTTTTCTTTTTTTTTTCCTGATCACCCTTGCTGGCAATTATTGATCTTGAAAAGATTTTTTGAAGAAACAACTTTTGTCTTTGGTGCTTTTCTTTATTTTCTGTTTGTTTTCTCTTTTATTAATTTGCTTTCTCATATTTATTATTTGGATTTTTCACTGAACATGTATCTAAATTGCTCTACGTTGAGGGTTGGAATTTAGTTAGAAATTTGCTTAAACTCAGATCACCTCTGCTTTTTAACTCTTTGATGAAGATTTTAATCTCCTCCCTCCATTAGGATCCTAAGAGCAAATACTTCAGGTGTTTTTGATCTCAGCATTGAGTTTGCCAGACCTTGAAATTGTGAGATCACCTGACTATAAGACCTCCATCATGCTATGCATCAAGACAGATGATTTAACTTTGGGTGGTGAACACACAATGCAACATACAGATGATGTATTATTGTATTATACACTTGAAACCTGTATAATTTTATTAACCAATGTCACCCCAAATATATTTCATAAAAAAAGAAAGACTGGAGACATGAAAAACACACAAGGGCCTCCTTTTGCCCTGGGCCCCAGATTAAGAACATCTGGTACCCCAATAAAAAGTAAGAATGTGATATAGATACATTAAGATAGATTTGGTGATAGAAATTGATGTCATAATTGAAGCTGTATTCTTTCTAATTAATTTTGGATTTACTTGTGCTATCATGTTAGGAATTAGGTAAACAATGAGACAGTGAAGGGTTAAATTTCTTTGACAGGATTTAGTAATTATATATATTGATTACTTTAAAACATCATTGAACTGACAGGATAAGAAAAGCCCACTTGTCTCACTGTTCGGTCCTTTTATTTCTCACAAGATGGATGAGTTAATAAACAGAGAGCAAGCACTCCCATAAATTCAGCATCTGTAATATTTGTCACCTTTGGAATTACTTGGATGAGAGGAACATCCTTTATGTGAATCCATGGGAGAGGATTAGCAGACTTTCCCTAGAACCTGTATTCACACTGTGATTAATGCCATGTTGATGTTTAAAAAAGGCAGTGTCATTAGGCAAAAATGCAAGGAGAAAGAACTATGGTTCCTGTACAGTGTATCTCAAACATGCTAAGCTTCTTTGTACAGGTCATGGTTTTACTTAGTACCATGGTTTTGTTACATCTTATTCCCAACAGCATAGTTTAAAAGAATAAGAAGTTAAACTGCATATCACACACACAGACCCAGATATTTTCTTAAACTAAGAAGCACAGTGAATTGTCTCCATTGATATAGAATTGATATAGAATATTTTTTAATGTTAACATAAAGATCACCTAGTTAAATTTTCTTTAAAAGGAGAGAACTGAGTCTTAGAGAGCAGATAGGACTTTTTCAAGGCTATTGGAATATGCAATGGCAAACCTAACTACTTTCATGCAGGTGTAAAGGAATTAGGCTTATTTAGTAAATCATAGAAGGTTTATTCTAACAGTGGATAGCTTACTTTTTTTCTTATTCTATAAATATGTGGTAATTATAAATATCTAAATTTGATTTAGTCTATAAATTAAGTACTTTTTTTGTTAGTAAATACTCATGCATCTTCACATTTGGAATAGAAAGTGTTGATAAATACAGAAAACAAGGAGTTTTGAGTCTTCTAAAATGTGAGCTGAGTCAATGAAAACCTTAACATAAATATAAAATGAATATTGCTCAAATGATATTTTTTAACAATGGAAAAACAGGATACCTAACATATACTTGTGTTATTAAGTAGACTGATCTAGCAGATAAAACTAACTTATATTCTATAATATTTGACATATCTTTGACTTCTTATTCACTTGATACATGTGTGGATTCTCCTTTTCAAACTAGATTTCTAAACTAGATTTCTGGCCACAGTAATATGGAATTTTATTGTTCCATTTTATTGTTTTACTGGTCATGGGCAGGATTTATTTAATAGTCAGCAACCATGCAATAAATGTAAATATTATCTGAATGATCTATTCAGAATAGTGGACATATCAAATGACAAGAATTTAGTATAGCCTGTATTTTTACTATTTGTAATTTGAGGTTTTATTGTTCCTTTTTTAATGAGAAGCCCAGAGGGTAAACATGTTTAATTTAGAAATTAATTCAACTGGTCAATATTTGTCCCCCAAATAATCATATTTCAGTTATTAGAATGTCTCATCAAATATGAGTGAAAAGTTATAACTTTATTTAAAGGTAAAAAGTTTCCCCTCCACCAGCACCTCTTTCTGGCTTGCTTGAGGCTAGAAACAAGCAATAGGAAGAGAAGGGGTGTGATGAGTATCTTGTCTTTTTGCTGTGCTCTTTATTGCTCATTCCTTAGCTTATGCTTCTGACTCTTTTAGAATCTCACATAGGAAATATTTAGAGAGAAGAGGTAACAGAAAGAGGCAGGGAAGTTCTTTCCTAAGTAGCCATAGATGTATGAATTTTGGTGAATGTTTAAAGCTAGTTTTTCATTTTCTGTTCTCTATGATAACATCTGTTAATAAGCAGAAGACTAAAGACAAGAAATCCAGTTTTAATGAGCTAAAACAAGTGATTATAGTATGAAGTAAGACAGAGATATTCACAAAATCAAAATGGTAAAAATTTGATGTTGATGAATAGGTAGAAGTATGCTTCTTCAAGAATCTGACTTTTGTGGCTGAGTAATATCTGGAGGTGTAATCTATGGCATACATAGAAAAAAAATCTCCTGGATAATAAGGCAATTTCTAAGATATGTTACTTTTCTGGTGTCCACTAGAATAATAACCATAGTATGTGCTTGACATTTCCCTAGGCAACATATATGTCTATTTAAATATGTGGTGAGGAAGAAGTCTGTTTTACTAAATAAGAAAAAAATAATAATAATTACACGGAATAAATGAATTTATATTAAGGAATGAGAACTTGGATGAGTAGCTATATTATCAATTGTTGAGTGAGGAAATGGCTTCTCTATTTTGTATGACCTTGTATATTTTTTACTTTTTCTGAGCAATCTGTCTCCTGAGACTCTATTTCCCTTTCTGTTGCCATGAAGTTGGGCAAGATAAAGATGGAGGGCAATGGCAGAAATGTGATTTATCCTTGACTCCTTCTAATGGGAAGGACAACTTCTATATTGAGTCCAAAATGACATTTATTCCTTTATTAGATAGATATGTGAATGTGGTGATAGTAACACCTCATGCATGTCTTCTCTAGTGTGAGCGATTACATTTTATCCAGTTTATGCTCACATTTCTATAGGTCTTAAGAAAATAATTTATTTTATATTGCCTGAAGAACTATATAGGTCCAGTGGCTGAAAATAATAATTAGGCAGTTTTTGGCTAAGCATAAGAAGGGCTTTCTAAATATCTAACTAGAAAGATCCAAAATAAAAAGAGCTGCTTTGGGACAAATCTGCTTCTGTTAAGTGAATGTGTTCTACTAGAGACTGGACAAACATGGGATACTTTATAAAGTACAGATCTTTAAACCTCCATATTTATGTAAAATCTCAACCATTTACATATTGGCATGCTATTTCTGCTATTATTAAATTAACATTTTTAAAAATCAACTTTTATTTTATTTACTTTTAAAAAATCTTGGTGTTAACCTAAGCAATCATATTTATGAAATTCAGGCATTTGTATGCTTGTAAGAGCTTATTTTTGTTACATATTTAAAAAAATTGATAGCTATTAAAAATTTAAATTTCCATCTGTGTACCTCCTAAATCATCTTATGCACCATCACTGAGAAACAATATTCTAATTTGGAAGAGATGACCATTAAGTTTCCTTCTAGCCACAGAATTTTATAGTTTCCTAAATTTTACATTATATATTCACTTTCATTTGTACATTTTATGTATTCATATTTTTATATGCATGAGCATAATTATGTATGGCGTATGTAATATTGGTGATTAATATTTAGGTCTGAGCATGGTTGTCACTGTAACAATACTTGGTAATAAAAATATAACTATATCCTCTCACGTTAACTGGTTTAAAACTAGCTGGGCAGCACTTCACTGCTTTATAAATTAAGCCCAGTGGACATTGCTGCTTTAAGCAATGTTGACATGAAGTAAGATATATTGTAGTCCAAGTTCGTTAACCTTTAAGAAAATAAATTTACTCAACAATAGTTGCATATGCTTACCTTGGTTTATAGGGCCTTTGAAGATCTGCTGCCTCCCAGCTTTCCAGCCTTATCAACTCCCTCTCTTATGTCTACTTTGTTACAGATATGCTGATTTTCTCTGAGAATTCTAAATCTTTACTCTGTCTTAATTCCCATATCTTTTCATTTACTTGACAACATCTTCCTCACTCTTGTTTTGCACAATTCCCACTCATTCCACAGTGGGATGCTTCCAAGGGTACTTCTCAACTGCCTTTTCTAAAATCTCTTTCTACATTCTCTATTGTAACAAGTGAAACATTTATAATTGTTCAATGTCTACTTCACTGGCTCTTTTTATCAACTTTATTTTGGTATACAGTTCTATGGAGTTAAACACACGTACAGATTTGTACACAATCATCACAGTCAAGGTACTAAATAATTCTTTCGGTCCAAAGAACTCCTTCTTGTGATCTCTTTATAATCACATTACCCTCAAACCTCTATGTCCTGGCACCCATTGATTTCTTCTTCGCTATTATGGTTTTGTCTATCTATGAATTCCATATAAATTCCATATAAATGGAATCATACATTATATAAATTTTTGAGACTGACTTTTTTCGCTCAGAATAATGCCTTTGAGATTCATCCATGCTTTGCATGTATTAATAGTTCATTCACTTTCATAGCTTGGCAGTATTATATAATATAGTCGGACCACCATATGTTTGTTGATTCTTTATTGAAAGACAATAGAATTATTTCCAGGTTTGGTGATCATTGATTAGAGTTGTTATAAGTATTCATGTAGAAGTTTTTGTGTGAACATGAGTTATTATTTTCTCTACTGTAAATACTCAGGAGTGTAATTACTGGGTTATATGGTACATGTGCTTCATTTTATAAGAAACTGCCAATAGTTTTCCAGAGTGGACATACCGTGTTGCATTTTCACCAGCAAAGAACGAGAGTTTCTTTTTTTCAGCAACCTCTTGGACTCCTGGTATTCTCAGTATTTTTAACGTTATCTGCTCTAATATTTATGCAATGATATGTCATTGTGGCTTTATTTTGCATTTTCCCCACATCTAATCATGTCAAATATCTTTTAATGTGCCTAATTATCATGTTTATATTCTATTTGACAAAGTGCTTGTTTAAGTTTTTGCCTTTTTTAAAATCGAGTTGTTGGTGTTCTTGCAGTTTACTTTTGAGAGTTCTTTAAAAATTTTGAACACAAATTCTTTGCTAGATATATTTTACAAACACTTTTCCCACTTTGTAGCTTTATCTTTTTATTTTCATAGACGTGCCATTGACAAAGCAAAAACTTTTGAGCAGTTTAAAAATTGTTTACTTTAGAATAGTTTTAGATTTACCAAAAAAAAAAAAAAAAAAAGAGATAATGGGAAGAATTTCTATATACCCAACACAGATTTTTTAAGAATTAAATTTATGGGGGTGACATTAGTTAATGAAATTATGTAGGTTATAAGAGTATAATTCAATAATAGAGAATATGTATATTATATTTTGTGTTAACCACCCAAAGTTAAATTCCCTTTCCTCATCATATATTTGACCCCCTTTACCTTTATCTACCTCCCCTTCTTTCTTTCTTCTTCCCTCTGGTAACCACTAAACTGTTCTTTATGTCCATGAGTCTTAGTTTTTTTGTCTTGTTTGTTGCTTTCAGTTTTATATCTCACATATGAGTAAAATCACATGGTTCTCAACTTTTTGTTTAGCTTAATCTCAAGATCCATCCATGTTGTTGCAAATGGCAGTATTTCATCTTTTCTTATGGCTCAGTGGTATTCTGTTGTATATACGTACCACATTTTCTTTATTCAATCGTTTATCGAAGGGTACTTCATTTGTTTCTGTGTCTTGGCCACTGTAAATAATGCTGCTATGAACACTGGGTGCATTTATCTTTATAGATAAATGATTTCCAGTTTTTTAGGTAAATACCCAGAAGAAGGATTGCTGGGTCACATAGTAATTCTATTCTTAATTTTATAGGAAACTCCATACTGTTTTCCATAATACCTGTACCAATTTACATTCCCACCAGCAGTGTGTGAGGATTCCTTTTCCCCACAACCTCTTCAACATTTGTTATTACTTGACCTGTTGATGATAGCCATTCTGACAGGTGTGTGGTGGTACCTCATTGTGGTTTTGATTTGCATTTCCCTAAAAGCTAGTGAAGTTGAGCATTTTTTCATATGTCCATTGGCCATTCCAACACATATTTTTTTACTATCATTAAATTTTTACATTAACATGATACATTTGTCAAAATTAATGAATTAATATTGATACATTTTTGGTGACTAAACCCATACTTTATTTATTTACTTTTATTTTTTTATTTATTATTATTTATGCCTACAGCACCTAGTCTTCCTAGGTGGTCTCCCATCCAAGTACCAACCAGGCTTAACCCTTCTTAGCTTCTGAGATCAGACATTGGGCTTGTTCAGGCTGGCATGGCCATAGACCATGGACCGTGGCTCCACTGGGGTGTGAACCCTGGACCTTCTGCATGTAAAGCAGACGTGCTAACTGCTACACTATGGAACCACATCCTATGCATTTACTTTTAAACCCACACTTTAGAATGTAGAATGTCTTTCAGTAGGGATTTATCTTATGTTTTTATCTGAGATTATTGGTTTTGGGGAGGAAGACGAAAGAGGTAGAGTGTCATTCTCATTATATTGTAAGAGTACATATTATCAACATGAGTTATTATTGTTCATGTTAACTTGGCTGAGGTAGTATTTGTCTGGTTTCTCTCATGTAAAGTTGCTTCCCCCCCTTCTTTTTTTACTGTAATTTTGGAAAAGTAGTGAGTAATTTTACCCCAAGCCATTGAAGACAAAATAAATACACAAATTATTTGGAATTCTTCTGCATGGAATATTTGTCTCTTCTCCTTTATGTATATATTTTTATATAATTATGTATTTATATAATTATAAACTTCTGAGTATTTATTTTCTAGATGGGTTATGAACCAACATTTCTTCATTTATTTTATGGTTCAAATTGTCCCAGCTTTGGCCATTGGGAGCTCTTTCAGTTGGCTCTTTTGTCTTTTTGACATTTACCTATCATTGTGGAATTTAGTAACAAGTATAACAATGAAAAATAAAAATTCTGCTTCACCAGGGTCTATATATATACCTATATATTAACCTAAAGATGAACACAGTTATCAGTGTGTTTTAAGGACAGTGGCCATTTACATACTTTACTTAGTTTTTATTCTATTTTATAGATGATGAAACATGACAAAGGAAGAAAAGGTAAACAGTATGGCCCAAATAATAATAAATTTCAAGAGTTTAGTAGGTAATTGCATTGGCAGTAGTGAAATAGTAGATAGGGTAAAAAGTAGAGGAATATAGATTTTCACATGGTACACAAGAGGTGTCCAGTATGCTCTTCTTGACCAACACTATACATTCAGTTTCTAAACCTGTTTAGACTCCCCCATCCACACCTCTCCATTCTTGTCATCATAGTTCAATACCTCATTATTTCTTGCTTGAACGCTGAAAGAGATCATAACTGGTATTTATACTTTTAGTCTTGCCTTTCTTAAGTTCATTCCCCATTAGAGAACATTCCAAAGGTACATTTAATTATTAGGGATAGTTAGGTATTAAAAAATAGTACAGATTTTGGAATATGATTGGTATAGATTTAAATTCTTCTACTCCCTCTTTGCTTTGAGTAAATCATTGAACTTCTCTGAGTTTCACTTTCATTATGGGAAAATATTGACTAAGCACTGCAAATATTATTTAAAAAATCACTAGAATCGATGTTATTACTGAGTGCCTACTGTAGAACAAACACTAAGCTAAGTGCTTGGTCATATTTAGGTCATCTTTAGGTTAATATCACAATATCCTCATGAGATGGAGATTACTCGTGGATATGGAAACTGAAACATGAACAATTATGTAATTGTTCAAGTTCACATAACTAGCAAATGATATAGTGAGAGTTCAAATAGGCATTTAAAACTCCAGAATCCACGCTCTTTAAAACCAAACTGGCCAATTTCAGACTGACCAAGTTATTGAGCTAGGGTTAGAATCCAAGTTTTCTGATACTCCAGACTATATATTATTATTTTATAAAAGACAAAATATGTAAAAATCACTAGTACATTGTCCAAAATATACAAAGCATTAATAAATAGAAATGATTCTCTTTAATATTACTTTTATAACCATTATTATCTTTCATTAAATATTTTGTGGATTGTAATCAACTACCTTGGCATGATAATCAAGGAACTATCATAATCAGTCCTTACTTTACATTCAGACATTCAGACCTATCTTTAGGTCTGCCACTCTGTCTTGCTGTCTGTCTCTCTGTCTTTCTCTCACTCTCTCTATTATAGACACACACACATGCACACATGCACATGAATACACAATGACATACAGAGAGTTAGGACAATATTTTTGCTCCAAATGTGGCAAGATGTTTTATTATTTTTTTTTCATTTATGCTAATTCCTTTGTCTGGAATAACACATGACCCTTTTCAAGTCTGAATAATGCCTAATGTTCATTTATATTTTTTATGAAAGACTTCTTTCTTCAAACACCTTCCCTAATACTCCACTCTCATACTCTGTGTTCTCATATTTCATTATTATAACATATATCATTATACATAACATTCTTTAATATGTCAAATTGCCCTTTTAGACAATAAGCTTTTGGAGGTCAAAGACTATGTTTTACATCTATGCGACTCTACATTTAGGACATACTTTATGACATATTAAAAAACATAATTATTAATAATAAATGGACCGATATAATGATTTAACGATAAATCTAAATATTTTAGAAAAATATTTTAATCTGAATTTATAAAAAATATTACAAAAAAACCCTCTTCTTTTCCCCCCATTTGGTAAGATAGAAACTAAAATAATGTTTTCTTATATCCAGCTTCTCACCAATTTTCCTGGTTAGAAACATAAAAGTATGTACTGAGTTTAGAATAAGTTGGAAATTGTATAAAATTGCAATGATTCCTTGTTTTTATGCTGAACAAACCAGTGGCTATGTAAATTCAGTCTAAATTTGAGTATTCCACAGTTTATAAAGGAATGTGAGCAAATATACTAGACAGTATATTTGACTGAAATATTCAATTTCATGTCTTTAAACATTTGTGGCAGGAAAAGAAACATGGTGGAGAGAGAGACGTCCTCAGATCTCTCTCCTTGAAACAACAATAAGCTGAACATCTAAAACTCAACAAAAAAACACCCAAACTGCACACCAGCATATCTGAGCGTGGGATCTGCACATAAGAGCTACCATAGGTCAGAACCCCAGGTGTCGGGTGGTGGACTGGGAGAAATAAAGAAGCTGCCTCTCACAGCAGCCGGAGCTCCCTGTGGGGGGTGGGAGGGGGAAGACATGGCAACTCCCCTGAACAACCTTGCCTGGGAGAGTTTGTGAGTGCCATGCAGCCAGCAGCAGGGCCCAGTCATCAGGGCAGAAAGCAAAGAAGTGGATGGCAGAGAAACAACAATTGATTTTTATAGGCCATGGTTGCAGCCCCCAATCCCCAATCCAGAGGGCCCCTTCTCCCATACCCTCTGAGACCAATAACCGCGGAGTCCAGGGGAATCTGAGCAAACACTACTGAAACTGTTGCTAACACTGACAGGGACTGAAATTAGGGGTAGTGAATGTGATTAAATATCTGTAAGAAAACAAAGGCATTATATAAAGACATTATTAAGGTTTTATATAAAGCAGGGATTTTGGAAATCAAAAGAAAAGTGCCCTCTTTGAAGCAGGCTAAAGAGAGATCTTTATATAATAAATCTCCTTTCTGGAAAAAATAGCAGAATACACTTCCATTGATGCCCAGGCAGAGAAATAGTCTATTAAATACCATGAACAACCAAGGTGACAAGGCATCTCATAAAGAAAGAGAAAAATCTCCATAAAATAAGATTACAGGCATAGAAATATGTGACTTAAATGACAAAGAATTCAGGATGGTACTTCTGAAAAAACTCAATGAGTTCTGAAAGGAGTCATTTCAATAATTTCAGGAATTGAAAAAACAACTAGATGAGAAGAGCAGAGATCAAAACCCTCAAAAAGAACAGAATAGAACTTCTGGAGATTAAAAACACTGCGAGTGTTGAAAAATGAAATAGCAAGCTTGGGAAATAGAGTCGACCAATGGAGGAAAGGATCAGTGATATCGAAGACAGAAATCTAGAAATAAGTCAGAAAGAAGAAGAGAGAAATTGAAGAATGAAAAATAATGAAAGAGAAATACAAGAACTAGCTGATACCATCAGGAGACAAAACATAAGAATAATAGACATTATCGAAGACGAGGAAAAGGAGCAGGGACTAGAAAGCATTTTCAGACAAATAATTGATGAGAATTTCTCAAATCTAAGGAATAAACTGGAGCTTGGAATTCAAAAAATCAACAGAATACCCAATTATTTCAACCCAAAAAGGCTTTCACTAAGATACAGTGTATTAAAATTATCAAAAATCAATGACAAAGACAGAATACTCAGGGCAGCAAGGAGAAGACAATGGTAACTTATGAAAGAAAACCCATGAGATTATCATCAGACTTCTCAGTGCAGCCCTTACAAGACAGAAAGGAATAGAATTAAATATTTAAACTATTAAGCGAAAGGAACTAATAGCCTACAATAATGTATCCAGCTAAGATCTCTTTTAGATATGAAGGAGGAATAAGACCTTTTCAAACATACAAAAATTGAGGGAATTCTCCACTACAAGGCCTGCACTGCAGGAAATACTGAAAGGGGTCAGCTCACCTAAAACGAAATGACAAAAAAATACATAATTAGGAGTAAAGTGACTATCAGGCAAATAGAAGCAATCCTTACTAAGAACAAGGAATTTTAAGCTTAAATAATAATAAGAGAATTGTTATAACAGGAGAGTAATGAATGTTCAGCATACAAAGGGACAAATTGAGATAACTGAAAAGGGGAGGATTCAAAGATCTACATTCACAAAGGGGAATGGAGATAAGGCACGTGCAGAAGAAAATGGATGACTGTATATATATATATATATATAACTATTCTTTACATCTTCAAAATGGTAACCACACACCAAAGATTTAGAACTGAAGTATATAATATAAAACAAGAAGAACCAGAGGAAAATCCACAAAAGCCAACCAAAATAAAGAAAACAGAAACACAAAGACAAGGAAGCAATGGAAACACCGAGCTATCAGAAAGCAAAAGATAAAATGGCTATAAGAAGACGTCATATTTCAAAAATCACCCTAAATATAAATAGACCGAATTCACCAATAAAAAGGCACAGAGTTGCAGAATAGATCAAAAAACAAAACCCACTTATATGCTGACTCCAGGAGACACATCTCAGCTCCAAAGACAAATATGGACTCAAAGCGAAAGTGTGGAAAATGATATTTCAAGCAAATGGCATTCTGAGAAAAGTGGGAGTAGTGGTACTAATATCAGATGAAATAGACGTCAAAATAAAAAAGGTGACGAAAGATACGGAGAGACATTTCATAATGATAAAAGAAATCATGCACCAAGAAGACACAATATTTATTAATATCTATGCTCCCAATCAGGGAGCCCCAAAATAGGTAAAGCAATTACTAACAGAACTAAAAAGAGAAACAAACCAAAATACTGTCATAGTAGGGGACTTAAATACCCCACTATCGGATATGGAGAGATCATCCAAACAGAAAATAAGGAAATAACATCCTTAAAGGAAATATTAGACCAACTGGACATAACTGACATTTACAGAGCCGTCCATCCCAAAACAGCTGCTTATACATTTTTCTGTAGTGAACATGGAACATTCTCAAGAATCGACCACATACTATGACACAGAGATAGCCTCAACAAATATAAGAGGGTTGAAATCCTACCAGCCAAATTCTCTGATCATAATGCTTTCAAAGTAGAGATCAACTGCAAAAAAGAAATCAGGAAGAATCACAAATACATGGAGATTAAACAACATGCTACTGAAGAATAACTGGGTCAAGGAAGAAATAAAATGAGATATCAAGAGATACATAGAAACAATGATAATGAAAATACAACATGTTGAAATTTTTGAGACACAGCAAAAGTGGTCATAAGAGGAAAGTTCATATCATTACAGGCCTATTTCCAAAAACAAGAATGAGCCCAAATAAACAACCTAATACTTCACCTTAAAAAAACTAGAAAAGGAAGAACAAATGAAGCCTAAAGTCAGCAGACTGAAAGAAATAATCAAAATTAGAGTAGAAATAAGTGAAATTGAAGACAAAAAACAATAGAAAAAATAAATGCAACAAATAGCTGATTTTTTGAGAAGGTTAATAAAATTGACAACTACCTGGCTAGACTCACTAAAAAAAAAGAGAGAAAGGACATAAATAAATGACATCAGGGATGAAAGAGGAGAAATTATGACTGACATCACAGAAATACAAAGGATCATGCAAGAATATTATGCAAAAGTATACAACACCAAATTTAATAACCTAGAAGAAATGGACCAGAAATGGACTTAAAAATATATAATCTTCCTAGACTGAATCAAGAAGAACTGGAAAATCTAAATAGACCAATCAGCACAATGGAAACTGCAACAATCATCAAAAACTTACTAAAAAGTAAAATTCTAAGACCAAATGGCTTCACCAGTGAATTCTACCAAACATTCAAAGATTTTATATCTATTCACCTCAAACTCTTCCAAAAAATTGAAGAGG
This sequence comes from Pteropus medius, assembly GCF_902729225.1. NCBI lineage: Eukaryota > Metazoa > Chordata > Mammalia > Chiroptera > Pteropodidae > Pteropus > Pteropus medius. The sequence goes on along the minus strand of NW_024352785.1, from coordinate 2,835,926 downwards.
AGGTGATACTTCCCAACTCATTTTATGAGGCCATTATTACTCTGATATCAAAACCTGGTAAGGATAACACAAAGAAAACTACAGACCAATATCTCTCATGAACACAGTTGCAAAAATCCTAAATAAGATTCTAGCAAACCGAATACAGCAACATATTAAAAAAATTATACATGACGTTTAAGTGGGCTTCATCCCAGGGGCACAAGGATGGTTCAACATATGCAAATCAATTAATGTGATACACCACATAAACAAATGAAAAAATAAGAATCATATGATCATATCAATAGATGCAGACAAAGCCTTCGACAAGATACAGCACCTATTTATGATCAAACCACCTTACAAAATCAGTATAGAAGGAAAGTCTCTTAACATAATAAAGGCCATCTATGACAAACCCTTAGCCAACATTATATGTAATGGTGAAAAACTAAAAGCCTTCCCTCTAAGATCAGGGACAAGACAAGGCTGTCCACTATTGCCACTATTATTCAATATAACATTGGAGGTCCTAGCAAGTGCAACCAGATAAGAGAAAGATATTAAAGGCATCCAAATAGGAAATGAAATCAAACTGTCACTATTTGCAAATGACATGATTCTCTATACAGAAAACCCTAAAGACTCCACAAGAACACCACTAAAAAAGATAAGCAAATACAGTAAAGTCTCTGGATACAAAATCAACGTTCAAAAATCCATAGCATTTCTATACTCTAATAATGAAGTGTCAGAAAAAGAACTGGAAAAAATAATTCTTTTTGCAATTGCAACAAAAAGAATAAAATACCTAGGAATCAATTTAATGAAACATGTGAAGGACCCATATAATGAGAACTACAAGACCCTATTAAAAGAAATCGAAGAAGATACAAAGAAATGGAAAGATATTCCATGTTCTTGGATTGGAAGAATCGACATAGTTAAAATGACCATATAACCTAAAGCATTGTACAGATTTAATGCAATCTCCATCAAAATCCCATTGGCATTTTTTAAAGAAATAGAAAAAAAAAATCATCAGATTTGTATGGAAGTACAAAAGACCTCGAATTGTCAAAGCCATCCCGAGAAAAAAGAACGAGGCTATAGGTATCACTCTGCCTGACTTCAAATTATACTACAAAGTGACAGTAATCAAAACATCATGGTTTTGGCAGCAAAACAGAAACACAGACCAGTGGAACAGAATCAAGGGTCTAGAAGTAAACTCATATTTATATGAGCAAATAATTTTGGACAAAAAAAGCCAATAACGTACAGTGGAGAAAGGAAAGCCTCTTCAATAAATAGTGCTGGGAAAACTGGAAAGCCACCTGCAAAAGGATGAAACTAGACTGTTGCCTATTGGCACACACCAAATTAACTCAAAATGGATTAAGGACCTAAATATAAGACCTGAAACAATAAAATGCATAGAAGAAAACATAGGAACTAAGCTCAAGGACCTTGGACTTAAAGATAATTTTACTAATTTGACCTTAAAAGCAAGGGAAATAAAAGCTAGCATAAATGAATGGGACTACATCAAACTGAAAAGCCTCTGCTCAGCAAAAGAAATCTTCAACAAGATAAAGAGACAATCATCCAAATGGGAAAATATATTTGCAAGCCACTCTGCCAATAAGGGCCTAATATCCAAAATATACAAAGAACTCACACAACTCAGTAACAACAAAAAAGCAAATAATACTATCAAAAAATAGGCAGAGAACCTGAACAGGCACTTCTCCCTAGAGGACATAAAAATGGCCAACAAATGTATGAAAAGATGCTCAACATCGCTAGCTATTAAGAATTGCAAATCAAAACCACAATGAGATATACCATCCCACACCTGGTAGAATAGCTATAATCAACAGGACTGCAAATTGGTACAGCCACTATGGAAAACAGTATGGAGGTTCCTCAAAAAACTAAGAATTGATCTACCATATGATCCAGCAATCTCTCTACTGGGTATTTACCCCAAAGACTTGAAAACCCATATCCGAAAAGATATTTGCATACCAATGTTTATAGCAGCATTATTCACAGTGGCCAGGACATGGAAGCAACCGAAGTGTCCTATGATAGATGATTGGATAAAGAAGCTGTGGTACATATATACAATGAGATATTACTCAGCCATAAGAAGAGATGAAATACTGCCATTTGTGACAACATGGACTGACCTTGAAATAATCATGTTAAGCGAAATAAGCCAGACAGAAAAAGTTGAAAACCACATGATATCACTTATATGTGGGATATAAACCTAAAAGCAACCAATGAACAGGACAAACAAACAGAGAACTCATGGACATAGACTATAGACTAGTGGTTACCAGAGGGTAGGGGGTGGGGGAGGAGGAAGGAGGTAGATGGGGTAAAGGAGTCAAATATAGTGGGGTAGGGGAAGGGTGAAGTGAGTAAAGGGGATCAAATATATGGCAGCTGAAGGACACTCGTCTTTGAGTGATAAATACACAATAGAATATACAGATGTCAAATTATAATGTACATCTGAAAATTATGTAATTGTATTAACCAGTGTTACTCCAATAAACTTAATTAAAAAAAAAATTGGGGAAAAAAAAGAATTTGTGACAGAATGAATATGTGTACACACGTACACACATACTCATGCTTAATTTTATTTTTACTTTGTCTACTTTTGGCTTGACATTCAATAAGTAGTCTTATTTAAACAAATTAATGCTAATATCTACAGAAAGGATGGTAGAATTCGAAGAGTGAATGACCTGTTATAAAGTTTTTCTAATTATTTATACAGTGAATTGGTAAAAAGTGAAACCAACCTGGGAGATATTAGTATTTGTAATACAATTAAAATCATCATTTAAAAAGCTTCAGATTTGTCTGAGGAATGCAACAAATATTAGGATAAAATATTATTAGAGAAGCTAACAGAAGATCAGTGCTAATAAATATGCTAATTGTGTTCCAAAGACTTTAGAAAAACAGACTACCCTTGGTGCTGGAATTCAGAATAAGGAATTGATTTAAAAGTACTCCATCACTAATACAAATATATACCATCACTTACAGCCTAAACTTTGTGGTAAATTTCTCTACGGAATAGTAAATAGGATTTGAAATAATTAAACGAACCTCAATATATCACAGTGGACTTAAAATTTTCAGCGGTAAATGAGAGGAAAGTATATTTCTTTTTGTAAGTAGAGTGAGTAATCATATATTTGACTATGAGATTTTCCTAAAGGGAACATTGCTTTCCCCTCACTTTAGTACATTAAGCCTAAAATTCATATTTCTGTTTAGTCTTCAGATCAGATCCCATAATTTAATAGAATGAATTAATCTCTATTAATGTTCCAGTTTCGAACTCACCACATTGGCATATTTATTTTATTTTTTTTATTTCTCCAGAAGAGTCAAGGTTGTATATGAATAATGTACAACACTTTGTTTCTATGTTGAAATAAAGAATTAATTTTATGATTTGAAGGATAGCAATGACTTCCACAATTAGTTTAACTATATGATGAAATCAATTTTATCAAATACTTATTTAATATCTTCAGTCTCTTTAGTTCTATAGAATACATTATTAATATATGTGATATTTACATTTTCAGATAAAATTTCATTTTAACATTTAACTATTTATTAGAAAAATTATCACTAATAAACAGAATGAACAAATCATTGCAACTTGTTTCACAATTTAATTTAAAAAAAAACTCAAAATGAGTAAATAATTTCATAATAACAATGTTTGGCCTAATTAAACTCTCTTTTTACTGAGTGATTCATTTTTTCTTAAAAATCTTGAACAAGTGATTGTATAAGAGAAATACAATTTTTACTTTTAAATCATGTTTTAATTTTGGAATATTTAACAGTTATTTATATAAAATTTATTCTCCATATTAAAAAATAAAGAAGTACCATCACTGAAATTGAAATAATTGTTAATTTAAAGTTGGATATATTTCTATTATTTTTAATTCTTATTTATGATGATTAGTTAATAATGCACAAATTATAATGTATATATTTAAATATAAATTAGATTTGTTCTACAAATCTAATGATGGCAGAGTAAAGTGGTTTCATATCAGAGCTAAGAGAATATAAATTGGGATAACTTCTAAAACATTGACATATTTGCTTGAAAATTTTAAATAAAACTACATAATACATTGTGCGAATGCAGACTGTATATAAACAATTACAAAAAAAAACTGTAGCATGTTTTCACTAATTTCCAAAAAAAAAAGTTAAACAAATGAGAAAGTATGAGATACGAGACTATATGATATTTACCATAGTTTTTCTACATAGTTGGCTAAACACTTCAAATTTGTACTTGGAATTATGTATGAAAATACGATATTCAGTAAAATAAATTTCACTAATACATGCAGAAGTCCAATTATCATTAAAAGTGCTCCAAAGATTACTGGAAAAAATACTTGCATTGAATATTTTCTCTCTCTTTCTCTCTCTCTCTATCTCTATGTATTCTTTATATGAGCTAATAAAATTCAAGAATTTAAAATAAGATCATTTATGTATTGTTCTAATTATAATAATTCCAAGTCTTTTAAAATATGTCCTTCTTTTGTGGAGTTTCCCTCTGATGGCAAGATTAAATACTTCAGATATGATTACACCTGTCAAAGTCACAATAACTATTGATTCACAAAGAGGAAATTGAAACGTCCGTTCAGACTGTCAAATTACTCTTTACTCCTCTGCCTTTGCTGCTGTCAGGATCACATAATTTTTCTGCTAGGATTCAGCTCCCCAAACAAGGTACTGCTAAATGCAAGAAGCATCTCTATAGACTCTGTCTATTGCAGGAAGTGTCATGCTCACTGAGATCTTATCCATCATCAGAAAAAATTTTTTTTGATATCTATTCTGGATGACAATTCTAAAGTAACATTTTAAGCTATTGGGGTCAGAAGAAGACCTTGTCTCTTCCTCATTGTTTCTATAACAGTAGATGTTTCATATTGAAGCTAGCCGACATTACAGTTCTTTTTCCACTAAACTCTTTTAGTGTGTATCCGTAAGTGTACATTATTTTTGCCCAAATTATGTGTTTGGCACTGAGAAACCTTGACTACTGAACTGAGAACTGTCCAACTATTGAGCTCATGTCACTCTTATAATATTTTCTCCTTGAAGTAGTTGGGATTCTCTTCTTTGAATTATACTCACTCAGGGTCATCTCTGGAATCAGGGAATTTTAAATGCTTTTAACACAGAGTAAAAAAGTTGGAGTACAAATATGTTTTCTTATCAGAAGAATGCTTGCCTTTACTCATATTTTACCCTTCAAGTAATATATTCCAGTGAATATGGGAAATAGTTGAATAAATCTCTTTGTTTACATATAAGGCTTAGTCTACTTCCTGAATATAATATCCTCCCTTCATATTTCCCCTAGAATCAGTGCTCCACTTCTATAGTCCACACGTACACACATAAAGGGCCATATTAGGGATTCTTATAAGAATTGTGAGATTCCAGTTCTCAGGGACTTTTAACTAAAATTAGAAATGGGTGGTCATTTTCAATGTGCAGTTTTTTTGACAATTAGTATCATAATTTTGATGATAAAAAATAAAAGTTCTACCTCACCAGTTACCTTTTTTGTTTTTGTTTTTGTTTTTGTTTTTGTTTTTTGTAGCTAAATGTGACATAGTGATCAATGTGTGCTAGGAATACGTTAGTGTCATTTTAGTTTTGATTCAATTTTATAGGTGAGGAAACATGTGAAGTAAGGCAAGAAAGGAAAAGAATTCATCTCAAATAATAATGAATTCCAAAAGTTTAGTAGGCTATTTCACTGGCAGATGGAGAGATAGTGTAAGATTGGAACTGTATAAATGTTATTAGTATCTTAATGTCTATCTTAGAAAACAATTTAAATAAATCGAGGAAAAATGTGTATTAAAAACCTGAGATCTTCAAAAATACATACCAAAACAAAATATTCAGCAAAAGCATATTGAGAGGAAACTCAATAACAATTAACATTAAGCAAAAAGTAAAATATCAAATAAACAATCTAACTTTATACCTTGAGAAACTGAAAAAAAGTAAAACAAACTAAGCCTAAATTTAGAAGAAAATAAGAGTGAAAATAAATGAATTAAACACTAAAAAGATAACAGAAAATATCAATGTAATTAAGAGCTATTTTTAAAAATAAAATAGATAAACTTTAGACTGTCTAAGAAAAAAGAGAGATGACTCAAATAAATAAAATAAAAAATGAAAGCAGAGACATTTGAACTGATACCACAGAAATGCAAAGGATCAGAAGAAACTACTATGCACAATTATATGCCGCAAATTGGACATCCTAGAAAAAATTTATAAATTTCTAGAAATTTACAATCAATGAAGAAATAGAAAACTGAACAAACCAGTAACAAGTAAGAAGATTGACTCAGTAATCAAAACCTCCCAACACAAAAAATCCCAAGGCCAGATGATTTCACTATTGAATTCTACCAAACATTTAAAGAAGAATTAATACTAATTCTTCTCAAACTCCCTCCAAAAAGAAAGGGAAAACTTCCAAACTTATTTTACAAGGCTAGCATTATCCTGGTATCAAAACCAGACAAAGAATCTACAAGAAAAGAAAATTACAGGCCAGTATCACTGATGAATATAGACACAAAAATCCTGAACACAATATTATTGAACTGAATTCAATAACACAGTAATTGGATTATAACCATAATCAAGTAGGATTTATTCCAGAATTCAAGGATTGTTCAACATCTCCAAATTAATCAAGGTGATACACTATATTAATAAAGGATAAAAACCAGATGCAGAAAGAGCATTTGACAAAATTCAACATCTTTCATGGGGGAAAAAAATAACTTTCAATAAATTGGGTACAGAAGGAGCATAACTCACCAGAATTAAGGCTATATGTGACAAGCCCATAGCTACATGATACTTAACAGTGAAAGGCTCAAAGTGTTTCCTATAAGGTTAGGAACAAGACAAGGACGTCCATTCTTTCTACTTTTATTTAACATAGTACCAGAAGTCCTTCCAGAGAAATCATGCCGAGAGAGAGAGAGAGAGAGAGAGAGAGAGAGAGAGAGAAGAGAAAAGAAGAGACAGAGAGACAGAGAGACAGAGAGACAGAGAGACAGAGAGAGAAGAGAGAGAAGGAGGGAGAGGGGAGGGGATGAAAGAAAGAAAGAAAATTCTAATTAGAAAGAAAGAAATAAAACTCTCACTATTTATAGATGACATAGTATTATGTCATAGTATTTAGAAAACTAAAGGTTACATCAAAAAACTGAGAACTAAAGCAACAAATTCAGTAACATTGCAGGCACAAAATTAATATACGAAAATTAGTTGTGTTTTTTTATACACTAACAATGAGCTATCAGTGACAGAAATTAGGAAAACAATCTCGTTTACATTACATCAAAAGGAATAACGTACTTAGAAATAAATTTAACAAAGAATGTGAAAGATCTATGTACTGAAAACTATAAAACACTGATGAAATAAATTGAAGACAAAACTAAGTGGAAAAATTTCTCATACTCATGGATTAGAAGACTTATGTCTATACTATCCAAAGTGATCTACAGATTCAAGGCAATGCTTACGAAAATTTCAGTGACATTTTTCACAATAATAAGAAAAATGATCCTAAAATTTTTATAGAACCACAAAAGTCCCCAAAGCCAAAACAATCTTGAGAAAAAAATAACAAAGCTAGAAGCATCACACTTCATGTTTTCAAACTATGTTATACACCATATTTCAAAATATATTAGCCATGGTAATCAAAAGAGTGGTGTATTGGCATAAAAACAGACACATCGATCAATGGAACAGAATAGAGAGCCCAGAAAAAAATCTGTACGATTATGGTCAATTAATTTACTACAAAAAAGACAATATACAATGGGGAAAGGATAATTCCTTCGAAAAATGGAAAAACTGAACAACCACATGCAAAAGAATGAAACTGGACTCTTATATCATGCACAAAAATCAACCCCAAATTATTTAAAGACTTAAATTTAAGACCCGGAATCATAAAACTCCTAGAAGAAAATGTAGGCAGTAAGCTTCTAGATTTTGGTGTCAGCAATGATTTTTAGAATTTGACACCAAAAGCAAAGGCAAAAAAATAAAAACAAACAAGTGAAACTCCATCAAACTAAAAAGCAACTGAACATCAAGGGAAATCATTAACAAAATGAAAAGGTCACCAATGAAATGGGAGAAAATATATGCAAATCATATATCTAAAAAGGGATTAATAGCAAAAATATAATAAGAACTCATACTCTATACTCCCCAAAAATCCAATTAAAAAAATGAGCAGAGGAACATAATAGACATTTTTTCAAAAAAGATATACAAATGGCCAACAGGTACATGAAATGATGCTCAACATCATTAATCATAAGGAAAAAAAAAAAAAACAAAAACAGATCAAAACCACAATGAGGTATCACCTCTCTCCTGTTAGAATGGCAATCATCAAGAAGATAAGAAACAACAGGTCGACAAGTGTTGATGAGGTTGTGGATGACTGGGAACCCTGTTCACTTTTGGTGGGAATGTAAAGTGGCACAGCCATTATGGAAGATAGTATGGGGATTTTTAAAAAAATTAAAACTAGAACTACCATATGATCCAGCAATCTCTCTTCTGGGTATATATCTAAAGGAAATGAGAACAAGATATTAAAAGATCTGTACTCCTATGTTTATTTCAGAATTATTTACAACAGTCAAGATATAAAATAACCTAGGTCTCTATCAAGGACAAATGAATATAGAAAATTTGCTATATATAAAATGGAATATTTTTCAGCCATGAGAAAGAAGAAAATCCTGCCATTTGTGAAAACATAAATGGACATTGAGAGCATTGTTTAATGTGAAATAAACCAGACAAGAGAGGTGAATAGTGCATGGTATCACTTATATGTGGAAAATTTAAAAAAAAAAAAGTCAAATTTATAGAAACAGAGTTAGAAAAGTGGTTTCCAGAGGCAGGGGTTGGTAGAAATTGGGAGAGGCTGGTAAAAGGTAAAAAATATTATACTTTTTAATTTTTTAAAAAGTAAATACATCATTTTACTTTTTCTAAGCCATACCAAGTTTATTATATTGATTATATCTTCACTTTGTGGTGTGTTCAGTATATTATTACCAAGATAGTTTTTAAAGCATTTAGCAAAAAAGAGAATAAACACGATCTAATACAATTACATCTGAGATACATAGAACAGGTTGAAAGGTGAATTCATTTTATTTAGTAGATCATTTAAATCTATCATATAAATATTAACATTATTCTACTAGTCGTTAGGATGAGGGGTGGAACAGGCCAAAAGATACTTTTGAAATAGAATCATCACATTTCACAATATCAGGCAAGAGGAACTCTCAGAATGTGTTTCTTCTCTGGCATTCAAATCCGATATGGACTTTTAAAATGCTAAAATATCTGAGTGTTATGTTTACTCAATTGATTTACTGGATTCTTTTGCTTAGAGGGAATAGAAGTCTTAGTGAAACCTATCAAAGTTATAATTTGTAACTTGTTTTTATCAGCAGACTGTCAAGGTAGGAAGCATAGGCTTGAAAGCTAATTGTGTTGTGCCATTGTCATAAAACAAAGTTTAAGTTTCTGAACCTGAGCCTTTTTCACTCCACCCATTATAGCAAGCAGTTTTGTTGGACTATTGATGTGTCACACCTAATAACTTTTCTTTTTAAGTGGGACTGGCCCCACATTTTTAATGAAAATGACATAGAAAGCCCACTCATTAATGGTGCTTTTGTTTTCCTCTCAACATCAGTGGAGGATGGGGTAAAGCTATAATGGAAATTTGCTATATTCAAAATACCACAGAATTGCTAGTGAAAAAATATTTTATATAGTTCAGCCTGAGAAAGTCAAGTAGCAAAATTATCATCAGCCTTTTAAGCAGAAATCTAAGTAAAACACAGAATACTCTTCTATACCACTATTTTACTAGAGCAAGTTTCAAAATGGCTCTTTGAAGCACTTAGCAAACCATACCTTGAGAGCTCTAATTTCTCCTGTAGCTAATAGCCAAACACTAAATGACATTCATTAACTCTTTCAAAAAAGATGTGGAAACATTTTTTGGTGTGCATGGCCCCAAAGGAGATAAAAGGGAAAGAGTATGAAATAAAATCGTCTACCTTTATTCTCATTTTTTTAACTTCCATTCTGGTGGAGAGAAGAATTGTCCATATATTCCCATGGGGCTTTTTGTTAGATGTAATAGAGTCACGGCACTGATATCTGTTAAATGTAGGAAAACATACTATAGGGATGTTTTGGAACTTAATCCTGATTAGATTAAAAAAGAAATTCTCATACTGTATAATATGCTTCTTTTGCATTCTGTAATTATCCTTTGCAGTGGTCCCCAACCTTTTTGGCCCCAGGGACCGGTGCCCCTATGAGAATCTAATTCCTGACCTTATGAGAATCTAATGCCTGATCTGAGGTGGAGCTGAGGTGGTGATGCTAGCTCTGGGGAGCGACCGCAAATATCAGATGAAGCTTCTCTCACTAGCCTGCTGCTCATCTCCTGCTGTGCAGCCTGGATCCTAACAGGCCATCATCTTGTACCAGTCCAGGGCCTGAGTATTGGGAACCCCTGCTTTATAGAATTATCACTTATAATCAACATACACATAAGAATGTAAGATTTATAAAGGTGTGAATATTGACTGTTTCAATGCTCTGTTCTCAGTGCGTTGCATGAAGCCAGGTGCATTTTAGGAGATCAAATGATATTTGTAAAAACATTTTGAAAAATTAATAATATATGGCATTGTTTTTTTTGTACATCTTACCAAAATTTGTCTTTGAATATATTTACACTTTCTATTTTATTTTGGGGGACGTTTACTGGTGTAAACATTTTGGAGAAAAAGCAAGGAGGAAGAGCTAGCTTTTATTTATTTATTTCAGACATTTGATATATATAACTGATATATAACATAATTATTTTATATATAATTGATATATAACATTATATTAGTTTCAAGTATATAACAATGATTCAATATTTGTATATATTATAAAGCAATCACCACATAATTCTAGTTAACATTTGTCACCATATGTAGTTACAAATTTTTTTCTTGTGATGAGACCTTTTAAGATTTATTCTCAGCAACTTTCAAATATCCAAGATATTATTATTAACTATAGTCACCTTGCTGTACATTATATACCTAAGACTTAATTTTTTTAGTTAAACTATTCTAGTTATTGGGAAATTTAATGAGCTCTATTTTGTCTTATAAATTACAATTTTTAACAGAGATATATGCTTTTCTCACGTTATTTATAATGGAACTTAATGAGTTAAATTATTTTTCATTTTTAAAATCTAAACATTGAGTTTTAAAATAATATTAAGTCACTTACATGTCTCAAACTTTCTTTGTTGTTTCCACGATTTTATTTGTAGTTTAATTTGTAAAACAATTGTATTTTTCCCTGTCAAAAAAAAAAAACAAAAACAAAGCATTCTGTATGTTTGTCATTGTATACTGTGCTTACATTTTTGATCTTCTGTGTCAAAACTGATTGTGATGTAATTTATATCATGGTAATGCACAAATGATGTCTTGTACAGGTCTGTCCAAGTGAGATCTAATTTTACTATACAGCTCTTATATTGGCAATGAGGCTTCAGGTATATTTGTGTATGAGTGCGTAAAAGAGTAGGAGAGGGAGAGACATAGTAAGTGAAAATTTATACAGATGTCTGTATGCAAGATTTTCATAAGCAGTAAGAAAGAAAATATTGTACGTCCAGGAAACAATATAACAGACCTGATTTTATGCATAAATGTCTATTCATTAGGGGATACCAGAAAGTTTCATAAATCATATGAATGACAAACCAACTGATTGTACATTAGAAGTAATCTGGTACCCAAAGGGGATAGAGAATCCACACAAATTAGTTTCTTAGAGTATTATTGTTCCATAGAAATCACTTGTGGATATACAGCATAAGCCAATGCTCTAAAAGATTCTGTTGCTTATTTCTTTTGCTTTGCTTATCTGAGACATAGCAAGGCTTATACTGAGAGGGAAACTGAATAGGTCCTATCTGATATTCCAACCAAACACAATGGTCTATCAGGCAAAGAAGAAAATGCAACTCCCAAATCTTACTGTTTAGATTCTCTGAAGAATTGTTGAAACACATCCAACAAATGTATACAAAATGGTTCAAAATAATGTTTAAGTTTTCTAGGCCTCAGTCTTCCAAATAGCAAGGTATCATCGGAGGCCTTTAATCTTAGCTCTTTATAGAATTTCTGTGAAAAGAGTTTACTCCAACTTTACTATTGTTATTGAAGGTAATTCCATTTTCATTAAGCCCTCAGTGTATGTGTTTGCCCTGGTGTCACAAATTGATAAATTTAATTAAATAATTTAAATATCTGTACTTAAAAAGTCAGAGGATGAAATTAAGGTCCAGCTATTAACCTGCACCTCCTTAACTTATGCTAGGTTCTATTTAATTGAAAGTCAATAACTTGGAATGGAAAAACATATTCACTGTAGCTTATATTAGAAACTGTAAAGCCTGATCAATTGTATGATTCACAGTGTGCCTACTTCTTTCAGTATAAAGTAACATTTTTTATACCTTTTCAAATATATGTGTCATATGTATATACCATTTTAAAGTAATATTAAAATTACCAAAATGCCCAATTATATTTGAAAACAAATATAAGTTTAAGCTACCAAAAAGTAACTTATTAATGCCACACATATTTTGGTTTTACCTTATATTTTTATTGTCATGTGTATAAAAATATTTTTAAACTCACATTCATTTTAACATAATATTAAAGAGATCAGTAAAATTATGCCTTAAGTATGAGGTGTCTTACACCCATCTGAACACCATTTCTAAATAAGCCTTGTGTTGCATAGCCACTGTATTATTTAGTTGACTCTTGTTTTTAATCTCTACCATCTCTGCATATACTTATGTTCAATAGAAGCAATCAAAATATTTTTACTTATTACAATTTTTAAAAATCATTTAACTACAAAAGATATTTATGTAACTGGGAAGGGGATTTTTACAGCATTTAATAGTGAGGATGCTGAAACCTGACTAACTTGAATTAGTATACTAGAATTATATTTACTGTGTGACTTTGGAAAAATTTCTTAATTTCTCTATGTCTCAATTCTGTCAAAATGACAGCAACAGAATATATTAGTATTTATTTGTATTTCAGATGAAAAATAAGACAGTAAATATTTAAAGCTTAAAGAAAAATCTAAGAGTGTTTTTATCATACATATGAAGCTGAGTAGAAAATGAAAAGCTGTAAGAGGAGCCAAGATGTCATTTTTTCTTGTATGAAACATTGAGCAAGAATTTTAACTTCCTTAAACATAAATTTCCTTTGTTGTAACTTGGAGATGATTATATTTTTTCTCATTAGTTCTATCAATGAAATAATGCATTTTGGAATTCCTTATAAGTTATAAAGTAATATACATGCTACTTATTAATATAACAATCACTGAGACCTAGATTTGTCATATTTGTTCGATAAGCAATTCTTTTCAGGCCTGACAAGTTTATACAAGTTAACTACATAAATATAAAATCACAATATCATAGAATATTGAAATTATACCAAACAAAACACATGTATACTGTTTGATAAATTTACAAACCAACTTAGCATATAGGAGGCTTACCTGCTAAAACTATTATAGTTAAGCTCTAATTATGCTGTTTGTTAAATATACACTATCTTTTTTACAACTATGGCAATACAGCTAGTATTATAATCATTGACATCTCATGTTTTAATTAATCAGATAGTCTAAAGTTTCAAATTATTTGCTTAATTAAGGATGTAATAATTCTAAGAATGAAAGCTAGCAAATGTTGATTTTATATATCACAGGCACTATTTTTTTATTACATGCTGATCAATTGTACTATATGATTTCATAAGTAACAAAAAGCAGAAAGCATTAGGGTTAGATTTTGTGTTTGTCTTTGAGATTAATTGAAAGATCCGATGAGTCTAACAATTAGACTTTTCTGGGATGACAGAGGGAGAAATACTGAGGAACACAAGAAAATGCTTTGTAATGTTTTCTCTTGATGCTTTCTATGAGTTTTCCTGTAACTAGCAGTTTTCTTTACCAACTTTTCCTCTTCATTTTTTTAAAGAGGTAAATTTAATTTTTAAAAATGTATTATTTGTTTGGAAATTCTACTATATTTTGGTCAACTTTTTAACATTTGACTTATTACTAGATTGGTAGAATAAATGTCCCTACTGAAGTCAAATTTGTGGTGTATTTTTTCAGGGGTGAAATACATTTAACACAATATTCTGATTCTATATTGGTAAGAGCAATGTGGGGATTTTTAGGTAAAATTGCGGATTGAATGCTGGTGTCTAATTTCACAGTATAGAAAAATCATTCTGAAAAAAAGTTAAGGGTAATATTTTAAGGGAATAAAACTCCAAGGATAGAGAGAACTAAAAGGGAATCAAGAACAACAAATTCGAAGGTGGACCACAGATGGAATAGTGGTTAAGTGAACAGACCTGAGTCGTCAGACTTGAGAAATCCAAATACTCAGTCACTAGCAGTACAAGCTGACACTCATTCTGACTTACACTGCAGAATTCCCACAGGCTTGGAAACCGGGATCATCAAGTACTGCTGGGAGTTGGAGACAGAGATACTGCAATGAGAAAGACCAGTTGTAAGCAATTTAAGAGGCAGTTAGATAGATCTTAACACTGCATAGCCTGGTAACTGTTTATTCTAGAAGAAAACAAGAATTTCATTTTCTGCAGAGGTTAAAAGAGTATACTTAGGGACAGAGTTATCACAATGGAAACTTTAGGGGAAGCGGTGATTAAGTAACAGAATGCATATCCTATGCTGAAAACTAGGAACTCTTAATATTTGATGCTTAGTATACTTGCAGTCAATCTTTTCACGTTGGAAATTATAATGGAATCTATTTGATGTGAAAGTATAAGAATATTGCTATTAAGGGATTTTTTTCTGTAATAATGGTCATAGCTGACAAGCCCTACCCATCTGCTCAGAGTTCTGTCATTTTTAAACCCCTATTTACAAATATATGTAGATATTTAAAGATTACCAGAAAACTGAAGAAAACCTCTAATGTAAAAAACAGAAAAAGAAAACCAATTGGATTGGAACATCCAGTTTCCAGTCCAGGTGTAAGGAACTTAGAAATTGCTACTCAATGCTAAAAACAAGTAACACCCTGAACAAACTAAAAAAATCAACAACCCTTCTTAGAGCAATCAGAGAAGTAAAGTCACAGGGCAAACAGCTGCCCTCAAAATTGGAAGGAGAGAGGCAGATGCATACAGAGAAATCACTATTTACCAGAGCAGAAATTCACAAGTAGAAATCTCTATGGAAACCAGTGCTGAGGTAGGGAAATGTTAACTGTAATTGATGAATTACTGGAGGACAAATCTGAGAGTTGAAAACTCCAGGAGAATCTAGTCATAGTAGGGCCCACTGCTGTGAGTTTTACCTCCTGGAATTCTACTAGTTCCTCACAGTGAATGTCAGAGAAAAATCCCCTTGAGCTTCCAGCAGGAGGAAGAGAAAAGGAACTATTTTGAAATAGAGCCTCACTTAACTGGGTGAAGAGAAATATACAACTCCAGCCCCTCCATCAATCTTGTCCCACCTAAGTGGGATTGGGGTCAAGGGGGGACCGGAGAAGCACTGATGAAGTTCACAGTCCAAGAACAAAGGTTTGCCAAAAGTTGAGACATACTCATAGGCTGTAATGGTCCCCCATTCTCCATATCTTGCCATTACATTATTAAGGGCCTATTTATCACCATTTCTTTTATTTATAACATGTTTACCTTTCAACTAGAAATTACAAAGCATACTAAAAGGCATAAAACATAATCGACTGCATAAGCATCAGAACCAGAGTCAGATGGCAGGAATGTTGGAATGATAAGATTAGAAATATAAGGAAATGATAATTAATACATTAAAAGCTTTAATGGAAAAAAAAAAGATAATAACATGTAAGAACAGAGGCATGGTATAAGCTAAGAGATAGAAATTCCAAGAAAGAATAAGAAAGATATGCTAGAGATCAAAAACAAGGTAACAGAACTGAAGAATGCCTTTGATGAACTTATTAGGAGACTAAAAACAGTTAAGAATCTTTGAGCTTGGAGATATAACCAAGAAAAAATAAAACTAAAATTGAAAAGCAATGAGAAAAAAAGACTAGAAAAAGAACAGAACAAGGAGCAAGAGCAATATGAAAAATAGTTTCTTCAACCAATGATGCTGGGATAATTGGATCTCCACATGCAAAAAATGAATATAGACAGATCTTACAACTTTCACAAAAATTAACTCAAAATAGATCATAGATATAAATGTAAAATTTAAGATTCAAAACTATAAAAGTCTTAGCAGATGACATAGAACAACTGGTTGACTTTGGGTATGCTGATGACTTTTTAGATATACCACCAAAAATATGATTTATGAAAGCATTAATAAGCTGGACTTTATTAAAATTAAAAACTGCTCTGTGATAGACAATGTCAAGAGACTAGAAGACAAGCCTCAGTCTAGAAGAAAATATTTCCAAAAGAAACATCTGATAAAGGATGGTTATCCAAAGTCCGCAAATAATTCTTAAAATGCAACAAAAAGAAAACAACTCAATTTAAAAATAGCCAAAGTTCTTAATGAACACTTCACCAAATAAGATATATAGATGGCAAGCATATATAAAGATGTTCTACATCACATGTCATCAGAAAGGCAAATTAAAATAACAATGAATGCTACTGCATACCTATTTGAATGACCAAAACATGGAACATTGAAAACACCAAAAGCTGGTAAGGAAGTGAAGCGAAAGGAATTTTCATACATTACTGCTAAGAACACAAAATGGTATACCAACTTTGGAAGACAATTTGGCAGTTTTTTACAAAGCTAACCATACTCTTACCAATAAATTCAGGAATTGTACTCTTTGATATTTACCAAAAAGAGGTAAAAAATTATCTCCACACTAAAACCTGAACACAATGTTTATAGCAGCTTCATTCATAATTGCCTAAACTTGGAAGCAACAAACTGTTTTTAGTTGACAAATGAATAAAGAAGCTGTGGAATATGTTTTATGCCTTTTAGTATGGAATATTTTTCTGTGCTAAAAAGAAATGTTTTACAAGCCATGAAAAAATGTGAAGGAAACTTAAATGCATATTACTAAGTGAAAAAAAGCCAATCTGATAAGGTTACATACTATAAGATTCCAGCTATATGATAGTCTATAAAGACAAAACTATGGAAGCAAAAAAGGATCTGCAATTGCCAGAGGAGTTGAGGGAGAGATGAACATGTAGAACATAGAGGATTTTTAGGTCAGTGAAAATACTATATATGATATTTTAACAGTGGATATATATAATTTACATTTGTCTAAAATCACTGAATGTATAATAAGAGTGAACTCTTAGGTAAACTAAAGCAGTTTCTGAAAAATGAAGAATTTTTTAATCTAGAATAAACACTATGTTAAAACTTTTACCCAGAAATTATAGATTTAAGGCAAAATAAAGCTTGCATTTAGCTATTTCATAAATGCACTCTTAGACATGTTTCCCTCTATCCGAAATAATCAGTCAACTGCCTCTATTCTACACTTACTTCAATCAATGTAATATTTAAGACAATCATCTAGCAACTTTACTCAGCATCCTGTGAAATCATTTAGGAGGCCATTATACAGTCAATATTTAATACCGGAAAATGTGTGTGCATGCAATTATTCAAATCCACAAAGTGATTTAACATTTTTCTATATTTGATTTTGCATTTACTGATACATTTGCAATGCCTTCTTTTGACATTTAAAAATGGTTTTCATTGATGATGACTCAATTCTATATTTCTTTTATAAATTGTTTTTAATTATTTCTTATCTAAAATATGTATTTCCATATAACATTTCAATTTTATCTTTCATTCTTATTCATTAGTCAAAAATACTTAATGAAACAACACAAAATAAAGTTCAAATGGAATTTTCAACACTTAAAATATATAATACATTTCTTCTAATCTTAGTTTTCTATACTTAAATTTAAAAAGAATAGCTATCTATGTTTTTAGCAGCACAAATGTCCAAATATAATCATTACTCTGTGCTTATTATTAAGAATGAAGAGATTGATGGAAACTGATTTCCACAAACAAGCTCTATTGTCACATTTTGAGCCTTTCATAGAATCTGAAGATATTTACTTTTTATATATTCCATGTGTTGCTTCTCCACTAAATACTGAAAAATATACTCTTTTCTATTTTTCTGTATGTAAACTTGAGCCAGTTTCTGGGGAGGAAAATCAAAACAAAAAAATCTGTCAATGATCTTAGGATGGCAATTAGTAAGAGAGAACAAATATTGATAGTAACCCTTATTTCAATTGTCCTTGTAAATTTCCTGTTACCTGTGACAAGAATGCCTTATAATGCTGTTTTGTTTATTGTTATCTAGAGCACATTTTACCTTTTAAATAATGTAAATAGTTAATTATATCAAAAATAACAGTATAAAATATTGAAAAGACTGGTTGATATTTTTATTAAGCATGTAAACTTGAGAACCTTCAGAAGGACCCTGATATTTTATTTGCTTATGTACTATATGACTCAGCTTTAAGTAGACAGGTTGACTTAGACTGAGTGTAAGTTATGTATAAAAAGTATATCAGTTATTCGCAGTGGAAAGAAACTTTCAATTTGACCATTACTTCTTAAGTTTGAGTGTCTAGTTCTTCAAGACTTAAATCACAAGAATTGCTCAGAGAACACTTAAAATCAACAAATATAATCATTTAAATAGAAAATAATATTGGTATTACTTTACCATATTAATGTAATTAAAATTCAGTTTAAACAAAACATTTTATTAAATTAATTAATTATAGGTTCATTTAAAAGGCATAGATGCCAGAAATAAAATGATTTTTTATATGAGAATGTTCTTCGTTTAAAGAATATACAAGTTTTTATTATAGTCTTATGATTCTTTCTACCAAGCCTCTTTTCTTTCCAATTCTTTCTCATTTTATTACTAATTTTATTTACTATTGGAAAAAAATAAGACTATATTTATGAGAAAAATAATTTTATACAATTAATTGCTTCACTTGGCAACATAAAGGATTCTTAATTGTCCTTGCAATTTTAATATTTTTTTCTTTTAAATTATTTTTTTGATGAAAATACACTAGATTAAAATGTTTTTCTTGACCTAGGTACCACACCAGACCACTGTGTTGTTTTTGTGATTAATATGTGTTTTCCTGGATTTTCTAATTTTTGATAACACTGTCCTAAAATAGCAGGATTGAATATTTGTTTCCTGAATTAGAGATCACCTTTTGTCTATTTACCATGTTATATTTATCTTCTATTAAAATCTAGGAGCTCAATAAATCTGTGTTAATTTATTTCAGTTCCTATAACTTGGTACTAACATTTAGACTGGCATGTCAGCCCAGAGGCGCAAGAGGTATAGGCCTCAGTTATTAGAAGGAATGAGATTCTGTTATTTCTTTGAAGTCATACTGACCATCACATATTTTAACAATCTAAAGAAGCTCAAAAGGAAATCTTTACAGCTTTTTTTCAAGTTTCTTCATTCTCATGTTATATCTTCT
>NW_024352785.1:2802611-2816101 GCF_902729225.1 Pteropus medius | reverse complement strand
TTTTTCAGGAGTGAAATACATTTAACACAATATTCTGATTCTATATTGGTAAGAGCAATGTGGGGATTTTTAGGTAAAATTGCGGATTGAATGCTGGTGTCTAATTTCACAGTATAGAAAAATCATTCTGAAAAAAAGTTAAGGGTAATATTTTAAGGGAATAAAACTCCAAGGATAGAGAGAACTAAAAGGGAATCAAGAACAACAAATTCGAAGGTGGACCACAGATGGAATAGTGGTTAAGTGAACAGACCTGAGTCGTCAGACCTGAGAAATCCAAATACTCAGTCACTAGCAGTACAAGCTGAGACTCATTCTGACTTACACTGCAGAATTCCCACAGGCTTGGAAACCGGGATCATCAAGTACTGCTGGGAGTTGGAGACAGAGATACTGCAATGAGAAAGACCAGTTGTAAGCAATTTAAGAGGCAGTTAGATAGATCTTAACACTGCATAGCCTGGTAACTGTTTATTCTAGAAGAAAACAAGAATTTCATTTTCTGCAGAGGTTAAAAGAGTATACTTAGGGACAGAGTTATCACAATGGAAACTTTAGGGGAAGCGGTGATTAAGTAACAGAATGCATATCCTATGCTGAAAACTAGGAACTCTTAATATTTGATGCTTAGTATACTTGCAGTCAATCTTTTCACGTTGGAAATTATAATGGAATCTATTTGATGTGAAAGTATAAGAATATTGCTATTAAGGGATTTTTTTCTGTAATAATGGTCATAGCTGACAAGCCCTACCCATCTGCTCAGAGTTCTGTCATTTTTAAACCCCTATTTACAAATATATGTAGATATTTAAAGATTACCAGAAAACTGAAGAAAACCTCTAATGTAAAAAACAGAAAAAGAAAACCAATTGGATTGGAACATCCAGTTTCCAGTCCAGGTGTAAGGAACTTAGAAATTGCTACTCAATGCTAAAAACAAGTAACACCCTGAACAAACTAAAAAAATCAACAACCCTTCTTAGAGCAATCAGAGAAGTAAAGTCACAG
This sequence comes from Pteropus medius, assembly GCF_902729225.1. NCBI lineage: Eukaryota > Metazoa > Chordata > Mammalia > Chiroptera > Pteropodidae > Pteropus > Pteropus medius. The sequence goes on along the minus strand of NW_024352785.1, from coordinate 2,815,090 downwards.
GGCAAACAGCTGCCCTCAAAATTGGAAGGAGAGAGGCAGATGCATACAGAGAAATCACTATTTACCAGAGCAGAAATTCACAAGTAGAAATCTCTATGGAAACCAGTGCTGAGGTAGGGAAATGTTAACTGTAATTGATGAATTACTGGAGGACAAATCTGAGAGTTGAAAACTCCAGGAGAATCTAGTCATAGTAGGGCCCACTGTTGTGAGTTTTACCTCCTGGAATTCTACTAGTTCCTCACAGTGAATGTCAGAGAAAAATCCCCTTGAGCTTCCAGCAGGAGGAAGAGAAAAGGAACTATTTTGAAATAGAGCCTCACTTAACTGGGTGAAGAGAAATATACAACTCCAGCCCCTCCATCAATCTTGTCCCACCTAAGTGGGATTGGGGGTCAAGGGGGGACCAGAGAAGCACTGATGAAGTTCACAGTCCAAGAACAAAGGTTTGCCAAAAGTTGAGACATACTCATAGGCTGTAATGGTCCCCCATTCTCCATATCTTGCCATTACATTATTAAGGGCCTATTTATCACCATTTCTTTTATTTATAACATGTTTACCTTTCAACTAGAAATTACAAAGCATACTAAAAGGCATAAAACATAATCGACTGCATAAGCATCAGAACCAGAGTCAGATGGCAGGAATGTTGGAATGATAAGATTAGAAATATAAGGAAATGATAATTAATACATTAAAAGCTTTAATGGGAAAAAAAAAAGATAATAACATGTAAGAACAGAGGCATGGTATAAGCTAAGAGATAGAAATTCCAAGAAAGAATAAGAAAGATATGCTAGAGATCAAAAACAAGGTAACAGAACTGAAGAATGCCTTTGATGAACTTATTAGGAGACTAAAAACAGTTAAGAATCTTTGAGCTTGGAGATATAACCAAGAAAAAATAAAACTAAAATTGAAAAGCAATGAGAAAAAAAGACTAGAAAAAGAACAGAACAAGGAGCAAGAGCAATATGAAAAATAGTTTCTTCAACCAATGATGCTGGGATAATTGGATCTCCACATGCAAAAAATGAATATAGACAGATCTTACAACTTTCACAAAAATTAACTCAAAATAGATCATAGATATAAATGTAAAATTTAAGATTCAAAACTATAAAAGTCTTAGCAGATGACATAGAACAACTGGTTGACTTTGGGTATGCTGATGACTTTTTAGATATACCACCAAAAATATGATTTATGAAAGCATTAATAAGCTGGACTTTATTAAAATTAAAAACTGCTCTGTGATAGACAATGTCAAGAGACTAGAAGACAAGCCTCAGTCTAGAAGAAAATATTTCCAAAAGAAAAATCTGATAAAGGATGGTTATCCAAAGTCCGCAAATAATTCTTAAAATGCAACAAAAAGAAAACAACTCAATTTAAAAATAGCCAAAGTTCTTAATGAACACTTCACCAAATAAGATATATAGATGGCAAGCATATATAAAGATGTTCTACATCACATGTCATCAGAAAGGCAAATTAAAACAACAATGAATGCTACTGCATACCTATTAGAATGACCAAAACATGGAACATTGAAAACACCAAATGCTGGTAAGGAAGTGAAGCGAAAGGAATTTTCATACATTACTGCTAAGAACACAAAATGGTATACCAACTTTGGAAGACAATTTGGCAGTTTTTTACAAAGCTAACCATACTCTTACCAATAAATTCAGGAATTGTACTCTTTGATATTTACCAAAAAGAGGTAAAAAATTATCTCCACACTAAAACCTGAACACAATGTTTATAGCAGCTTCATTCATAATTGCCTAAACTTGGAAGCAACAAACTGTTTTTAGTAGACAAATGAATAAAGAAGCTGTGGAATATGTTTTATGCCTTTTAGTATGGAATATTTTTCTGTGCTAAAAAGAAATGTTTTATCAAGCCATGAAAAAATGTGAAGGAAACTTAAATGCATATTACTAAGTGAAAAAAAGCCAATCTGATAAGGTTACATACTATAAGATTCCAGCTATATGATAGTCTATAAAGACAAAACTATGGAAGCAAAAAAGGATCTGCAATTGCCAGAGGAGTTGAGGGAGAGATGAACATGTAGAACATAGAGGATTTTTAGGTCAGTGAAAATACTATATATGATATTTTAACAGTGGATATATATAATTTACATTTGTCTAAAATCACTGAATGTATAATAAGAGTGAACTCTTAGGTAAACTAAAACAGTTTCTGAAAAATGAAGAATTTTTTAATCTAGAATAAACACTATGTTAAAACTTTTACCCAGAAATTATAGATTTAAGGCAAAATAAAGCTTGCATTTAGCTATTTCATAAATGCACTCTTAGACATGTTTCCCTCTATCCGAAATAATCAGTCAACTGCCTCTATTCTACACTTACTTCAATCAATGTAATATTTAAGACAATCATCTAGCAACTTTACTCAGCATCCTGTGAAATCATTTAGGAGGCCATTATACAGTCAATATTTAATACCGGAAAATGTGTGTGCATGCAATTATTCAAATCCACAAAGTGATTTAACATTTTTCTATATTTGATTTTGCATTTACTGATACATTTGCAATGCCTTCTTTTGACATTTAAAAATGGTTTTCATTGATGATGACTCAATTCTATATTTCTTTTATAAATTGTTTTTAATTATTTCTTATCTAAAATATGTATTTCCATATAATATTTCAATTTTATCTTTCATTCTTATTCATTGGTCAAAAATACTTAATGAAACAACACAAAATAAAGTTCAAATGGAATTTTCAACACTTAAAATATATAATACATTTCTTCTAATCTTAGTTTTCTATACTTAAATTTAAAAAGAATAGCTATCTATGTTTTTAGCAGCACAAATGTCCAAATATAATCATTACTCTGTGCTTATTATTAAGAATGAAGAGATTGATGGAAACTGATTTCCACAAACAAGCTCTATTGTCAGATTTTGAGCCTTTCATAGAATCTGATGACATTTACTTTTTATATATTCCATGTGTTGCTTCTCCACTAAATACTGAAAAATATACTCTTTTCTATTTTTCTGTATGTAAACTTGAGCCAGTTTCTGGGGAGGAAAATCAAAACAAAAAAATCTGTCAATGATCTTAGGAAGGCAATTAGTAAGAGAGAACAAATATTGATAGTAACCCTTATTTCAATTGTCCTTGTAAATTTCCTGTTACCTGTGACAAGAATGCCTTATAATGCTGTTTTGTTTATTGTTATCTAGAGCACATTTTACCTTTTAAATAATGTAAATAGTTAATTATATCAAAAATAACAGTATAAAATATTGAAAAGACTGGTTGATATTTTTATTAAGCATGTAAACTTGAGAACCTTCAGAAGGACCCTGATATTTTATTTGCTTGTTTACTATATGACTCAGCTTTAAGTAGACAGGTTGACTTAGACTGAGTGTAAGTTATGTATAAAAAGTACATCAGTTATTCGCAGTGGAAAGAAACTTTCAATTTGACCATTACTTCTTAAGTTTGAGTGTCTAGTTCTTCAAGGCTTAAATCACAAGAATTGCTCAGAGAACACTTAAAATCAACAAATATAATCATTTAAATAGAAAATAATATTGGTATTACTTTACCATATTAATGTAATTAAAATTCAGTTTAAACAAAACATTTTATTAAATTAATTAATTATAGGTTCATTTAAAAGGCATAGATGCCAGAAATAAAATGATTTTTTATATGAGAATGTTCTTCGTTTAAAGAATATACAAGTTTTTATTATAGTCTTATGATTCTTTCTACCAAGCCTCTTTTCTTTCCAATTCTTTCTCATTTTATTACTAATTTTATTTACTATTGGAAAAAAATAAGACTATATTTATGAGAAAAATAATTTTATACAATTAATTGCTTCACTTGGCAACATAAAGGATTCTTAATTGTCCTTGCAATTTTAATATTTTTTCTTTTAAATTATTTTTTTGATGAAAATACACTAGATTAAAATGTTTTTCTTGACCTAGGTACCACACCAGACCACTGTGTTGTTTTTGTGATTAATATGTGTTTTCCTGGATTTTCTAATTTTTGTTAACACTGTCCTAAAATAGCAGGATTGAATATTTGTTTCCTGAATTAGAGATCACCTTTTGTCTATTTACCATGTTATATTTATCTTCTATTAAAATCTAGGAGCTCAATAAATCTGTGTTAATTTATTTCAGTTCCTATAACTTGGTACTAACATTTAGACTGGCATGTCAGCCCAGAGGCGCAAGAGGTATAGGCCTCAGTTATTAGAAGGAATGAGATTCTGTTATTTCTTTGAAGTCATACTGACCATCACATATTTTAACAATCTAAAGAAGCTCAAAAGGAAATCTTTACAGCTTTTTTTCAAGTTTCTTCATTCTCATGTTATATCTTCTCTTTTCCTTGGGCTTGGGTCGATATAAGTAAAAAAAAAAAAAAAATGCTGTCCAGTAATGCAGCAAGACATTTTAAGGGTCTGGAGTCAGAAAGAAGACAATTATTACACATACACACAATGACTTGAGGTGTCAAATGTCCTGAAATATCTGGTCTGGCCATCTATTCAAATCATTTATTTAGCTTTTACTATGCTCAAGAGATGTTATGCATTATTGGTGATATGTAGATGAATCATACAAATATTTTACACTTAAAAAATTTATTTTTATAGTGTGGCAATACATATAATATATTCAAGAGTATGCTATAAATTATGTATGTAGAAGCCATAATATCAGCCAAGTTTCTTAAGCTATTGGACTTGCCTTGTGTTAAATCATTGTCTTCCTGTATATTCTAAGAGAAAAAATTTAAATAAAAATTAAAGACTTTATAGGCCTTTGTTGGTGAAACCAAATTTTGCTGGGGCAGAACATTAAAATAAATGGAGGTATTAGATTTATTCCAACAATATGAATTAGACATTTCCTAATTTTCAATTGTTATGAGTTATAGTCTAGCTTTGTATAAAATTGCATATTCTGATAATTCTCTTTCCAGTCAATGCCTTTTTTCCTCACCATATGTAGTGTCCTAATATTTTCTTCTCTCATAATTCTATGATAGGAATTCTCACTTTGCCTATCTATATTATAAACTTCCTAATTAGCATTGACTTTCGTACTACAGTATCTGTAGTAAAATCTCATTAATTGTGCCCAATTGGGAAATAAAATATAAGTTTGAATTACAGAACATTTAAGAAGAAATGGCATGAAATAAAATATGCATATGGTAATCTACTGATAGCAATTGAGAGTGAAAATCTCAAATGTGAAGGAAAAAAGTTTGTTTTGAGCTTGAAAATAACCATAGATAAAATTTATTTTCGTTACTATATTTAACATTTGAGAGAAACCACTGCTAAAATGACATAAAATAATTTTCTAGCTTTTACTTGAAAATAGGCTAAATATTTCCTTTATTTGCACTTTAATTTCATTAGATTAATCTTTTCAGTGTGTAAATATATATTTCAATTAAGCTTACTTTAATTATCATAATTTTCAATTTTTAACTAAACAGGTTTTTATTGTTTAGGAAGAAAATTCACCTAATAGGACAAACACTGCAGCATAAAATCTTCTTGTCCAAGATAGTAAATAATTTTAATTTTGTAGACACAAGTATAATACTAAATACTGCAATTTATGATTGATATCATATGTAATATTTTTATTTTCTAAGAAAATGTTTAAAATTGCATTAAAATTATTAAAAATTTCCAAGTACATTTAAAACATCGATAAGTAAACACAATGATATTGCTTATGCTTAATTATCAATCAGTTATCTCTTCATTTACTTTCTTTGGCAATAATTCAAATTTCTGGTTCCCTTGCTTTCTGATAAATTACCCTAAATGTATGCAGCGGTAGCTCATGGTGAAATAACAATGTAGTTTTTTTTGAAAATATTTTCATGGAAGCTTTTATTCAGATAGAAATATGGAAGCAAAGTTTAAGGACAGGTTAGTTTTGTAAAAACACAACTTTATTGTATTTGGAAAAATAGGAGGGACCACAGAAGAATGGGATAGAATTGACAAAAATGGCAGTATTTAAGACTGATTAGGAGCAGTTTTCAAAGTAAGGTAAAATAGATAGGAAGAAAGGGTTCCTGAATTGATGTCAGGAAAAATTTTAAAAATGAGTGAGTCATCAGTAGTGTAGGATAACATAGTATCTAAAAGCTCAAGATAAAACAATTTTCCTGGCCAGAGGAGTTATAGAAAAGAGGTCTATCTAGTGGTTCACAGAGTTTAGAGGGGAGAGAATTATTATTATTATTATTAGTTTTTATTATTATTATTATTATTATTAGTTTTTCTGTTTTCTCATAGCACTTAACTTTGAGGGTAGCACCAGAATAACAGAACTGCTTTGTAGTATAGGAAGCTAAATTACTGAGGGGGAAAAAAAGCAACAGAAAATTTATCTCTCCAGAAAGCTGGCTAAAGGGTTCTTGTGATAGAGAAAGTGAGGAAGAAATCCTGGAGAGGAGCAAGCTAGAGAAGAGAACTCCCAAATTCTGTCTAGAAATGTAGACAAGTCTGTGGAATTAATGGAATTAATGGAACAACCCATTGAAGCACAGCAAAAGATTTAAAAACTGAACTTACGGTGAGATTAAAGTAGATGTGAGTTGAATTGGAAAATTAATTAAACCTCTAACTGGACTAACCACACACACACAAAGGAAAGAATTCTTTCAACCTAGAATTTTGTATCCATTAAAATTTTCTTCGGGAATGACAGCAAAATAAAGTTGTTCTTAGATCAAGGAAAAATTAAGAGAATCTGTCACTAGCAGACTGTCCTCACACCCCAAAAAAGCTAAAGGAAGTTCTTCTAGTTAAACAAAAATGATTCTAGAAGAAATTCTGTAACTTCAGAAATGAAGAGCAGAAGAAATAGTAATTACATAAGTTAACAAAATAACTACTATACAAAGCTTATTCTCTGATGACTATAATAGAATGAAACCAGAGATAAGTAACAACAACAACAAAAAATCCAGAAAATCCCTAAATAGCTGGAAATTAAATAATATATTTCTACACAACCTATGGGCCAAAGAAGTCTCATGAATATAAGAAAATAGTTTAAACTAAGTGAAAATGAAAACTATACAGCTAAAACAATGGTTAGAGGAAAATTTATAGCATTAAATGCCTCTAGAGAGAGAAGAGCAAAATAAATCTAGAGGAAGCTGAAAGAAGATTTTAATAATGATTAGAGATCATTGAAATTGAAAACCAAACAATAGAGAAAATCAATAAGCCAAAAGTTGTCTTTTTTAAAAGAGCAATAAAATTGATAAACTTCTAGAAAAGCTAATAAAGAAAGATATTAAAATGAAAATATTACAAATAATTCTATGCCGATAAATTTGAAAAACAGATGAACCAATTCCTTGAAAGATACAATCAAAATTCATTCCAGATGAAATAAAACCCTGAGAAGTACAATATCCAAAAAAGTAAGTTCCAGTCCCTGATGGTTTCACTGGTGAATTACCAAATGTTTAAGACAGAGGTCATATCAATTTTATATAATCTCTTCAGAAAATTGAATGGGAGGAAATAGTTATCAACTTAATTTATCAGTCCAGCATCCTGATATCATCACCAGATAAAGACAGTACCAGGAAAGAAAACGACAAATATCTATCATTAACATAAATGCAAAAACCTTAACAAAATATTAACAAACAAAACCTAGCAATGGATAAAGGTATAATATGACCAACTGGCATTCATTTCAGTAATGAAAGACTAGTTCAATTTGAAAATCAAACAGTGTAATTTGCCATACTAACATAAGAAAGAAGAAAAGTTGTTTAATAGTTTCAATAGATGTAGAAAATACATTTGATATAATTCAACATGCATTTATGTTAAAAACTCTTAGCAAACTAAGGACAGAAAGAACTTCTTTAACTGGCAGAAATGTGAACTCCTAGAGGGCAAGGACTATGATTTGGTTTTTCTTTTCACCCATTTTTAGCACACACAATCCATGTTTCAAAGGTGAAAAAAAAATGGTAAAATATTTACAAATACATAAATTAACAGTGCCCTATTTAACACACGCACACACACACACACACAAACCTTTTGTACAAATAGATTAAATCACTTCACCAATACTAATGAATATCATTTGGGAGTGAAAGCTCAGATGTAGAAGGATATGAAATGTGTGTTTCTGTGTGTGTATATGAGAGTTTATGAGAGTATGTGTTTATTTTCAGGCTATAATTTAATGCTGTGAATACTTTATCTTAAGGAGCTAAGTTATTTAATAAAAACATATTTCTTGAGTTTTCCAAACAATGCCATGATGTTGAAAATTTTTTTTTAGGAAGCTGATGTATTTTAATATCCATGGGTAATTTAAAATGAGTTGGTGAAAACATCTAGGGTTTTATTCTAGACTTCATGATCAAGGTCTTGATGGCAGTCGATTTGCTGATATATAAGAAATACATATTGGAAATCTTTGTTTCTTCGATTTTATGAGGTAAATAAATGAGACTAAAAGTAAATATATGTTTTCAAGAAAAAAGAATTAAAATCATTTTAAATAATTATTTTATTCTCTGGTAACAGTTAAATTATATACTATGTGTTCTGAAATTATATACTATGTGTTCATTCATATGTATTAATTTATACATATTTTTACTTATACACATTTATATTTATATTCATATTCATACATTAACATTATTTATTAGACCCACACATCATATATTTTTCCACACACAATACATTGATCCTAAAAGATATTTTATATCCTCTCATGAAAATACATGAATAAATGAATTAGAGATCAACCAGGGTTACTCGTTGCAAAGAACTAAATGGTCTTCTTTACTCTAGATGTAGTTTTGTCAGCCAGGATGTATTTCCTAAGCTTACTGCACTTTTAACAGAGTGTGATTAAGAACATCTGTTTTTTTTAAAGAACATACTTTAGGTGAATTCTATTATGGACCAAAGGTCTGCATCCCACTGAGAAGGCAGATGGATAAATGTTTGGTTTATGGTACCAGACGGAGATATGCTTCTGAATTAGAGATTATAGTTCACCTTATCACCAACTGGTTAAAACTTCAAAATCCTCAAGGCAATATCTTGATAAAGCTCTACTTAGCTTTATGTCTTTCCTGTCCATTATTTTAAATTGTGCTTCACAAGGTAAAGATAGATTTATAATTTAAGTGCTGAATGTAGAAGTTGAGTTCTTTTATAATTATATTGTTACCTCTTTGAATTATTCATAAATTTGTTCTGCTTTAATTTATAAGTAAGCCGAAACTACATAGAAAAATAAATATATATATATATGGCTTTAAGAAAACTATTCTATTGTGTCTCCACTTCACATGGTGAAAGGAATATTTTTGGACTATAATTTTTTGAATTCAAGATTATAAGACTTGACATACTATTTTTTTTTAATTTGCTTTTTTTGACTATAAAGTTCATTGCACAAAAAAGTGAGCTAATACTAAATGAGACGGTGAGTCAGGGTTGTGTGATGTTCATATGGTTTACACAGTAGAAGCAGCTGTTGATGCCAATTATGTAGTAATAAGGTTGAGCAGCTGCCAAAAGAATAAAACTAAGTTTGTCTTGAAGGCAAGTCAGACATGATGCTCTGAATGCTTCTGTCTTCTAGCACAAGTGAGTCCCTGTTTTTAATCTGTAGACAGTAACTGGAGCTAATGAAGCAAGTGGACAAGGACATTCTGGCTTTATATATGATTGTTTTAGCCATAATAAAATTGTGATCTTAAATTGTGTGTTAAAAAATTTTTCTGGACTTTACAAATGGAGAATAAATGTAAGATTTAAATGTGTAAGCTAATTTATGTCAAATCACCATGCTGAATATACACACATAAGAAAAAAGCTAAACATACAGATTGCCTCACTTATAATAAAACATACCTATTCTTCAGTGGAATTAAACAGATGTTTAAACTTTTTCAACAAATTTTAAAAGTGACATAAGACAGGAAATGAAGAAGATTAGATTCAATTTAAGTTCTAGGAAGTCAGTAGACAGGTTATAATTATCTATTATTAAGGCAACTGATATAAAAGATAGAAAACTTCTTTTCAAATTGGAGGTGTCTTCCATTTGCTGGACCTATTGAATTTCAGCGAGATGACAAATGAGGAATCCTTTTATATTCTATGTTCATTAATCTTATTTTGAGATCTGGTCCTTTTTTTTCATTAATTTATTTGTATAAATTAGAACTGTTTTAGATAGTATAAAACAACCAGATCTATTAATTAGTCAAGGAGTGCAGCCTGCTTAATTGTTGGTAGTCTAAGAAATATTTAGTCATTTGTGTCATATATTTCTATACATAAGTTATGAAAAATATTAGAAATTCAAAATGTCAAATCCTGCTTGATGCTATAAGAACAGAAGTGTTTTATGTTTTTGTTTTTTAAGAAAATATCAGACTCTGTGACTTTTCAATTCTTCAGTTTTTGAGAAAGATGACAGTGCTATGGCCTTTAAAATGTACCTATCTACCTTTCTGGAGCTGGACAGCTTTGAGGGATTCAGGCCTCAACTATTATTAAATTTTAAAAGTGAAAAATTGCTCTGCAATACTGAAGAGAGTTTTTGCTCAGTGGTCTTCTAGAGGATGGAGTTTTGTCACAAAGATTCCTCCATGCTCTATGCTCTGTCTTCTAAACAGAAACCTCCAGCCTTTGCCAATTAAAAGATACTTTTGTGTCAAGTCTCCCACCTGCTATGAGCACTCATTGTCTAGCAAATCCTTGACAAAAGAGAAATTAATAATTGTTACTGTCTTTTAAGTTACCTCAGAAGGTAAAACTATGAGCAGACCAAAAGTATAAAGAAATAAATTAATAATAATAGCTAATCCCAAAAGACCTAGTAGTCAAATAAAAAATGTAAGCAAAACATGAATTAGGCAACTCCTAATGAAATAGTACAGCTGGAGAGAATTATACACTTAAAAGAAAAATAAGAGCACTGAAGATTCAAATGTAGCACAAATAAAACTCTGGAACTGAAGAAACACAGAAGTAATGACAAGCTAAAATTTGGGAACAGATATCTGATCAATACTCTGCTTCGTTTTCTGTTGTCAACTTGGGTCCATCAATAACATCTTCTAAAGTCCTTTATATATGCAGAAAAGAACTAGATACTATATTTCCTAGAATCCCCTTTCCTGTATGATACCCAGAATCACATGAGATTTGGAAAGTAGAGGAGAAGGAGAAGCTATTATTTTCCAGAGACATTTGCATCCTGAAGCAAGATTCACTTCAGGTTCCTGGCAGTTTCTTGAGAAACACTTGCTTTGCTGCTGCAGACTGAGGCAGTTGAATACCTACTTGTATTATTTTGCTAGGCCTTCCATAAAAAATACAGCAAACCGAGTAACTTAAACAACATATATATATATATTTTTTTTTTTTTTCACTGGGCTGGGGGAGTCTAGGTGCCAGAGGGGTTGATTTCTCCTGAGGCCTTTCTCCTGTATTTGCAAATGGCTGCCTTTTCTTGCCTTGGTCCTCACATGGCCATCCCTCTGTGCACTCACACCCCTGGTGTATGTCCTCACACCTCTCTGTGTCTTCATCTCTTATAAAGACATCTGTAATATTGGATGGGTATATCCTATTCTCTTATAAAGACATCAGTAAGATTGGATTATGGACTACTCTAATGACTTTATTTTAATTTAACTATTTCTTCAAAGGTTCTTTTTTTTTTTTTAATATAGTCACATTTGTAGGTACTGGGGACTAGGACTTCGACATACCAATTTTGGAAAACATAATTCAGTCTATAACGCCTGCTTAGAAATTCTTAGGAAATGACTTTTCAGTGAGCTACTTGAGAACTACCTATTTTGGTGCTACTGACTGAGGTATTCAGTATTTGCGTCATTGATTTTGACAGCACTTCTCTGAAGGGTCATGGTGGCTTATTTGATGCTTTCTTCCTCAGTTCCTGCATAGTTATATAAACGCCCAGTTCCTAGTTTTAAACTTTATATTTAAGTTTTAAACTTAAGTATAGTCTGGTTCTCCCCGCTTCTCTTCCTAAATCTATCTCTATGTCTACTAGTTTGCTAGGGATGCTGTATCAAAAAACCATAGACTTGAAGGGTAAGGTTGATTTCTTCTGAGAGCTTTCTCCTTGGCTTATGAATGGCTGTCCTGTGTCTTTACTTCGTCTTCCCTCTGTACTTGTCTATTTTCAAATTTATTCTCATAAGGATACCAGTCATATTGGATTTGGGTTCATCTTAATGAGCCTATTATAACTTTACATATTTGAATACCCAGTTTCCATATACAAGCACATTCTAAGGTACTTTGAGAATTCAACACATGAATTTTGGAGGAACACAATTCAGCCTCTATCTGTCTGTCTGTCTGTCTGTCTGTCTATCT